>NC_080185.1:48279075-48601575 GCF_950295315.1 Erinaceus europaeus
GGTTCCTCTCCTGTATGGCTGAGTAAGCAGCAGCCCAGGATGGCTCCGGTCGAGTTCTTCCCAACCCAGAGAGTATGTGCCCGGGAAGAAACACCCTCATACTAGCCCTGCAACATGGTTTTGATTACTGTGACTTTGTGGTATAGTTTGACATTGTGGAACATGATATCTCCATTCTTTTTTTTTTAAGCTTCTTCTTCTCCTTCCCCTTCTTCTTCTTCTTCTTCTTCTTCTTCTTCTTCTTCTTCTTCTTCTTCTTCTTCTTCCTCTTCTTCTTCTCCTCCTCCTCCTCCTCCTCCTCCGCCTCCTCCTCCTTCTTCTTCTTCTTCTGAAAATTGCTTTGACAATTCACTTCTTCTGTGGTTCCATTAAGATTTCATTCATGTGTGTTCTTTTTTCATTGAAGGCAAATGGAATTTTTGTAGGCATTTGTTTCTATTACATCCCCTTTGTATGATTCTCAGTTTCCATATATTGATCATCATGTTTGATTTTTGTTAGTGTATTCACTTTAAAGTTTTATAGGTTTTTGTTGAATTTATTTATTTTCCCTTTTGTTGCCCTTGTTGTTTTTTATTGTTGTTGTATTATTATTGTTGTTGTTATTGATGTCGTCATTGTTAGATAGGACAGAGAGAAATGGAGAGAGGAGGGGAAGACAGAGAGGAGGAAAGAAAGAGAGACACCTGCAGACCTGCTTCACCACCTGTGAAGTGACTCTCCCACAGATGGGGAGCCAGGGGTTTGAAATAGGATCCTTACACTGGTCCTCGAATTTTATAGGTTTTATGGGTTGTAAGTTTTATAGGTTCTAGGTTACTGTAAAGATTATACATTATAGGGGGTCCGGCGGTAGTGCATCTGGTTAAACGCACTTGGACCCACGTAAGGATTCTGGTTCCAGCCCCCTGGCTCCCCCCTGCAGGGGGATCGCCTCACAAGTGGTGAAGCAGGTCTGCAAATGCTTATCTTTCTTTCCCCCTCTCTGTTTTCCCCTACTCTCTCAGTTTGTCTCTGTCCTATCCAACAACAACAACAACAATAATAACAACAACAAGGGCAACAAAAAAGGGGGAAGCTATAGCCTCCAGGAGCAGTGGATTCATAGTGCAGGCACCGAGTACCAGCAGTAACCCTGGAGGAAAAAATAAGGACTATAGATTATATAAACTCGATTAAGCTGTAGCTTATTATAAATTAAAATTAATTAAAATTCAAATATTAAATATTAAAATTCAAATATTCTAAGAACCCTATTGATATAACTGTTTATTAATCTTTATTTTGCTGTGTGGTATATGACAATTTATTTGCAAATATTGAACTATTTACACATTCATGGTATGAATCTCACTTAATCTTTATAGAGTATTATTAGTGTTATTGTTATTTTTATTTTGCCTCTATGGTTATCTCTGGGGCTCTGTGCCTGCACCATAAATCCACTGCTCCTGGAAGCCATTTTTCCCATTGCTGTTTTCCTTGTTGTTATTCTTATTGATGTTGTTGTTGAATAAGACAGAGAGAAATCAAGAGAGGAAAGGATGGCAGATTTGGGGAGAGAAAGACACCTGCACACCTGCTTCACCTCTTGTGAAGTGACTCCCCTGCAAGTGGGGAGTCAAGGACTACAACTGGGATCCTTGAGCCAGTCCCTGCTACTCGTGCCATGTGCACTTAACCTGCTGCAGCCTCTGGATTATGTTTTCATATTGTGTTGCATTTGATTTGGCAAAATTTTGTTGAGGATCTCTGTGTCAATGTTCATCAGAGATATAAGGATATAGGGCTACAGTTGCTTTTTTTCCCCCCCGTTACCTTGCTTTTCAAGCTTTGGGGATCAAAGTACTATTGACCTGGTATTACTCATTTTGAATTTCAAGCAATTGGAAAAAAGATGACAGAGGACCTAGTGGGGGTTGTATTGTTATGTGGAAAACTGAGTTATGTTATGCATGTACAAATCATTGCATTTAATAGTGACTGTAAAACATTAATCCCCCAATAAAGGAAAAAAACTGTTTAAAAAAAGAATTTCAAGCAATAGATTCTGTGCATATTCTAAGTAGCTAATATATTCAGACAATGACAACAAAGCATCAGTAGCTCCTTTTTGACAGGCAAAGCAAACCTCATCAGATTTGCAGGAATCTGACATTAAGGCCTATTGTTAAGTTTATTGAATCCCAATATGAGAGATCATCAATATTGTCTTTGCCAGTTTGTTTTATACCATGCAGCTATTTGTGTTTCATCCAAGTCTTGCAAGTATGGGATCAAAGGCCTGAAGTCTCTCAAAATCTCCTCTCTTGCTACCCAGTATAAAGTTCCAAACCTTAGTGACACCCTCTCTTTCCTCTCTCTCTCTCCTCTCTCTCTCTCTTTCTTTTTCCACCTCCCTCTCTCTTTCTCCTCCTCTCCTTCCCCCTCCCCCTCTCCCTCTCTCTCCCTCTGTCTCCTCTCTCTGTCTCTTCTTTTGTAGAGAATGTACCTTCACATGTGTCATTTTACTGTTCCCTGGCTCTTTTTTCATTCAGATAGAGAAACGAAGAGTGAAAGAGAGACAGAAAGAGCAAAAGAAATATAAAGGCAACATTATTACACTTATCAGCCCTTTGCTGTGGCACTTCCACATGGTGCTGTAGCTTGAACTAGTATCATATTCATGGCAAGGCATACACCCCATCCAAGGTTCTATTTATTTGGCCCATAAAACCTTTTATGATTAAAACTAATTTAACTATATTAAGATTTCTTAATTGGGAAGGGGTAAATCTTTGTGTTTTTCTGTGCTTGGATGCTGTCATCATACTTTGTCCTTCCTTCCTTTTTTTTTTTTTTTTTTGCCTCCAGGATTATCGCTGGGGCTTGGTGCCTGCACTACAAATCCACTGCTCCTGGAGGCTGTTTTTTCCCCATCTTTGTTGCCTTTGTTGTTGTTGCTGCTGCTGTTGTTGAATAGGACAGAATGAAATCAAGAGAGGAAAGGGAAAGAAAGATAAGACACCTGCCAACCTGCTTCACTTTTTGTGAAGCGACACCCCCCCCCCCAGGTGGGATTGAACCAGGATCCTTAAGCTGGTAGTGCACTTGGCTCCATGTGCACTTAACCCTCTGTGCTACCAACTGGCCACCATCATGTTTCTTTCTATGAGACCAATTTTCAGTGAGGCTTCAGTGAATATAATATTGCCCTTATTTTGTGTACAGTTTGCTGTGATCTCTGGGAAAGGTAAACACAGGTTCTTCCTATCTATCTGAATTGTCACTCTATATCTTTTACTCTTTTGTCACTGCTTTTATAAATGTGTTGCTTTCTTTCTCAGTTTTAATAATAATATAGGCCTCTCTAATTTGCTCAGAATAAGATTTTCTTATATGTAACACATTGACATTTGGAGTCTAGTGAATCAAGACCCAGCAGTATTATAAAAGAAACAGTTATTTTAATCTTTATTACCTAAAAATAGTAAGATTATTAAGATTTAGGGTCATCTCATAAATATATAACTTTTTCTGTTAAAGAAACCTACCTTGTAGCAAGGACATTGTCCAGAGCATCTGGTTTTGTCATGAGTCAGTCCCTCCTCAAAATTAATTACCCTTCCTCCATCCCTGACATCCCAGGCCCTTAGCCTATTCTTTATTCTAAGAACAAAATCCTTTGTTCCCATTTAAGCCATGCATAAATTCTCAGTAATTATGTAATTGAATTTGTTCTTCTTCTTCTTTTTTTTTTTTAACCTCTACTCATCTGTGTGATGTGAATTTGTTCACAAGGTCAGTCACAAAAAAAACCCCAACAGGGTAGGGGCAAATTTCTTGCATCCCTATACTTATACTTCATCTTATTTATTTCCCCTTTAGAATTTTAAATACATTCACTGATGTTGCGTACTTTCTGGTTTTTTCTTTATCATAGTTTTTCCTGTTGTTACTCCTTATCTGGAGTTATTAGTTACAGATACTAAGCTACTTCATTTATTAACCTTTCTAATTCAGACTTATTGTTCTGCCATGAGCTATGATTGCTTTCCATAACTGCATATAATTTGATTTTAAATTATAGGTAAAGATTTTCACTGACTTTTGGAAAATATCTGTACAAATTTTCAGATATGCCATAATTTTCTTAAGTATTTCATTTGAATTATATTTCATTTGAATTATTCTTTCTTTTTGGGGGGATTTATCAATCATTCCTATGAAGATACAAAAAAAAAAAAGCTTTCTGATCTTATGTCTCTCTACCCATCTCACAAGGCACAGAATAATTCTAGGTATAGGTCTTCACCTTTTTTTGTTTGTTTGTTTTGTTTTATTAGTTTTTATTCTATTCTCTCTCCCCTCTACTATTTTCTGGATTTCATCTATTTTGTTACCCTGTTCTGATAATGTTTTAGCTTGTTCAGCTCGTTGTGTTCTTAGCTCAGCTATTTCAACTTTCAGCTCTCTAAAAACCTTGAGATAATTATTGTTTTCTTTCAGGGTCTCATTTGTGATTTCTGCGTTTCTGATGACAATTCTTTCAAACTCTTTACTCATTCCTGTGATTATTTCCTTAACCAGTGTTTGCATGTTGACTTCATTATTTTGTGCTTCACCCTTTGGGGGGCTTTAAGCTGGACTATTGTCTTGGTTCATTTCTCCAATATTTCTTCTTGTTGGTTTAACCATTTAATATAGTATGTTAGGAGGTCCCTCTGTCAGTACTTTTCAGATTACTGATCACTCTTGCCTGGATTGACTTGTGTCTAAGTAAGGTAAGTAGAGGGTTCACAGTTGTGGAAATTGACAGTTGTTTCAATATTATTTTAATCCCTGAGTTGGAACTCAGTGGCTTAAAAGTATTTTTTGTTCTTTTTCTTCCCTGTAGGCTATGGGAGCCTGAGGTATTTTAAACTGTAAGTAGGCTTCTTAGCTTAATCACTGACTCCTGACCAAGAGATGAAACAGGGTGGGGTAGAGATAATCCAGTGGTTATAAAAAGAAACTCTCATAGCCCCACCACTAGGCCACCAAGGTATAGATCTTCTCCTGAGTTTCCTAGTTAGTTCTCTGTCCCCTGGTGTCAGCACAGGGCTTTCCCCATACTGCTCCAGATTCTGAGGGCAGCAGCAATGGAGACCCACAGTTGCACTTGGTGAGTCCCAGAGGAGTCCTCTCTTCCCTTCAGCCGTCTTTTTGTTGGTGAAACAGACTGGAGGTGGTGTCTCTACTGGTAAACTGCTAGACTGTTTCCAGCCACTTAATCTCTCCCTAGGTTCCTCTCTGTCTATGAGCTACATGTGTTTGCACTCACTTGTGATTTGGTGGGTTCCTGATGTCATTCTAGTCCTGTCTTGTTGCGGTCCCAGGTGGTCTCTTTTGGTATTGCTAGTTGACCCAGGAGAAGAGAGGAGAGAAACACAGCTGCTGTTGCTCCGTAGCCCCGCCTCCCTTGTTTTGTTAGTTTTTAAATATAATAAACATTTCATGGTGAAAATAAAGAGCCCCTTGCTTCCTGAGTTCCATAAAATATGGTGCCCTACATTTAAAATCTCACTAAGAATTATATGCTGTTGCAGGTAATTTTAAGTGTTCGTACTTATGGCAATGCTATCTTATCTTTTTCTTTTCTTTTTTTTCTTCATTGGGGAGACTAATGGTTTATAGTTGACAATAAAATACAATAATTAGTTGAGGTCTTCCTCCACATCATGTTCCAGGACCCCTGCCCCAGAGTCCTTTATTTTGATGAAAGACTCCAAGTACAATCCAAGTTCTGATTTTGTTTTTCCTTTTGTTATTATTTTTCACCTCATTTTTAAAGCTTATTCCTAGATTGATTGTTTTTGCTGCTATTATAAATTGAATTGACTTCTGAATTTCTTCTTCTGGTCTGGATAGAGACATATCACTTATATTTGTGTATTAATTTTTATTATTTATTTATTATTTTTTATTTATAAAAAGGAAACATTGACTAAACCATAGAATAAGAGGGGTACAACTTCCACAATTCCCACCACCAGACCTCTGTATCCCATCCCCTCCCCTGATAGCTTTCCTATTCTTTAACCCTCTGGGAGTATGGACACAAGGCCATTGTGGGATGCAGAAGGTGGAAGGGCTAACTTCTATAATTGCTTCCCCTCTGAACATGGGTGTTGACAGCTTGATCCATACACCCAGCCTGTCTCTCTCTTTCCCTAGTGGGGAAGGGATCTGGGGAAGCAGAGCTCCAAGGCACATTGGTGGGGTTGCCTGTCCAGGGAAGTCTGGTTGGCATACTGCTAGCATCTGGAATCCGGTGGCTGAAAAAAAACAAACAAATTATTGAACAATCATGGACTTAAAGGCTGGAATCGTGCAGATGAAGTGGTGGTGGGGGCTCCATTTTATATATGGCTAGTAGGCATATTTTAGTTATATTTCAAAGGGCCTGTGGCTATACAAGTGTCTTTTTTTTTTTTGCCTGAGTCTGAAATCTGATATGCAGGTGGATCCTAATTATTGTCTGGGGAGATGGTGTCAACACTGGAAAAAGGACCAGAAAGTTGGATCAGGGAAGAGAGTAGCTCCTTAATATGGGAAATGGGTATAAATATTGTTGACTGTAAACCCCATCAATTTGATGTGATCTGTCGCCCATATTCAGCTTAGAAGTCTATGTGACCTCTGCATCCCTGTAGATATGAGCTCATATTCTGTGGTCATGAGTAGGAACATTCCATGCTGCCCCAGTATCAACCCATCTTCCTTAGGTTTAGCATAGAGTATGTTGTCCATCCTCCCTTTGGAGGATGGAACTTTCTCTACTATTATTGATCCATGTTGAGGGCAAGGTACTATGGGGGCCCACAAAGGGGTCTATTTTGTTGTTCCTGATAGAAATGACCAGTAACATGGAGAGAGGGATATATTCTAGTTCTAGGCACATCAAGTCTGTTTGGGAATCTCACAACTCCCCAATTAGGGCCACAGCTAGTGGAATGGGCTGATAGTGACTAAAGAGTCATTGTTAAAGTATGCCAGTCTCTTGCCTTTATTCAGCTGTTGCAGTCCTTGCTTTAATAAGGTTAACTTTGGAGTGAGTGAGAGAGCTGTAATAGGAAGTAGATGAGGAGGGTGTCTAAGTCTAAGTGGACACTATTTCATTATTTTTTAAATTTATTTTATTTTTATTTGTTTCTTTTCTCTTTTGTTGCTCTTGTTTTGTTATTGTTGTAGTTATTATTGTTGTTGTAGCTATTGATGTCGTCATTGTTAGATAGGACAGAGAGAAATGGAGTGAGGAGGGGAAGACAGAGGGGGGAGAGAAAGAGAGACACCTGCAGACCTGCTTCACCACCTGTGAAGGGACTCCCCTGCAGGAGGGGAGCCAGGGCCTCTTCATACCATATGTGCTTAACCCACTGAGCTACTGCCCGACTCCCTTGTGTTAATTTTGTAGCCTTCCACAGCACTATATTGTTAGAAAATGCCCCAAAGCTTTTCTTTTTTATGATTTTTTCTAAATTTTTAATCCTTTTTTATTATCTTTACTTATTTATTGGATAGAGACAGCCAGAAATTGTGAGCGAAGATGATGATAGAGAGGAAACAGAGAGACATCTGCAATACTGCTTCACTAATTTCAAAACTTTACTTTTGCAAGTGGGCACTGGGGTCTATAATCTGGTCATCTGTACATAGCAATATGTGCACTCAACCACCAGGCATGGCCACGTTCAGAAGTTTTCTACTGCGTTCTTCTAAGGACTTTATGTTAATTTCAGAATTAGTGTTACATTTTGTCTGGGAGGCCAAAACAGGATGCATTAAGGTCTTTCTTAACCAGGTTCCTGGGAGAGATGTATTTACATATTAAAGAGGAAAAATCTGCATGATAGAAGTTTACATCATATCTGAATTAAGAAGATACATGTCTGTGAGGCATATGCTAACACCATTGTGATATGATATAAGAATGTTTTTCGGGGTCGGGTGGTAGCACAGGAGGTTAAGTGCATGTGGTGCAAAGCACAAGGACCAGAATAAGGATCCGGGCTCGAGCTCCCCCTGGATCCCCACCTGCACGGGAGTCTCTTCACATTCTGTGAAGCAGGTCTACATGTGTCTATCTCTCTCTCCTCCTGTCCGTCTTCTCCTCCTCTCTCCATTTCTCTCTCTGTCCTATCCAACAACGATGACATCAATAATAACTACTACAACAATAAAAAAAAAATAAAGGGCAACAAGGGACTCTGGCAGTAGCACAGCAGGTTAAGTGCAGGTGGCACAATGTGCAAAGACTGGTGTAAGGATCCCAGTTCAAGCCCCTGGCTCCTCACCTGCAGGGGAGTTGCTTCACAGGTGGTGAAGCAGGTCTGCATCTGTCTCTCTTTCTCTCCCCCTCTCAGTCTTCCCCATCTGTTTCCATTTCTCTCTGCCCTATCCAACAATGATGACATCATTAACAACAGTAACTACAACAATAAAACAACAAGGGCAACAAAAAAGGAATAAATAAAATATTAAAAAATATTTTTAAAAGTGGGGAAAAAAGTGTTTTCTACATGACATATATAAACTTTTAGGGCTTAAGACTTGTTTTAGATATTAGGAAATACGACACAAATGGCTCAGCCAGTAATTTATGTTTAGGTGAGAGCTTCCTTCTGAACAATCACTGGGAATTGGGGACAGAGGGAAGCATCTCTGCAGGTTGTGTTGGTGAAAATAAAGGGAATTCAACTATTCTTATGATTGAACCAAATACCTGCAAAGCCACCCTACATTTTTTTCAATTTAATTCCATAATATTCTGGACTATATGTGGTACTTATCACTTAGATTTGTAGTCTATGGGTTACTAATGTTAGCATATGCTATATTTTTCTTTTTGTATGTATGTGTACTTAGGAAGAGGCAAAAATCTTACTGCCACTATAGGTATCATTATTTATTGCTGCCCCTCTCTATGAAAGTTTAATGGATTTTCCAGGACAATTAGATAATCATTTTCCTTCTAATAAATTGGCAACTTCTTTACCTCTTTTGCCTCTCCTAGTACCTAAGCTTTTCTCTAGAGATTCCATCCCCTCTTCTCCTACAATCTTCACTGATGGTGGAAAAAAAGGGAGCTGCTGCCTTTATATATTATCCAGACAAGCAGTATCCCAAATCTCTCTTTACTGAGCTTCCTGATAACTCCCCTCAGTACAAAGAACTCTGCTGTTCTCCTAGCCTTAAAAGCTGTACCAGAACCCTTTAAACTTTTTTCTGACAGTGTGTATACTGTTAACCTACTTCCATGGCTTCCTCATTCTTTTTTTAAAATTTATTTAATTTATTTATTCTCTTTGTTGCCCTTGTTGTTTTATTGTTGTAGTTATTATTGTCGTTGTCATTGTTGGATAGGACAGAGAGAAATGGAGAAAGGAGGGGAAGACAGAGAGGAGGAGAGAAAGATAGACACCTGCAGACCTGCTTCACCGCCTGTGAAGTGACTCCCCTGCAGGTGGGGAGCCGGGGCTCGAACCGGGATCCTTGTGCCGGTCCTTGTGCTTTGCGCCACCTGCGCTTAACCTGCTGCTCTACAACCCAACTCCTGGCTTCCTCATTCTAATGTGAGAATTGATGAAAACCTACTTTCTCCTCTCTTAATTCAAATTGCCTCTATGCTCTGTTCTCAAACTCAACCACTGTATGTTCAACACCTACGTTCCCACAGCCATCTTCCTGGTCCCCTGTCCAAAGTGAATGCTGCAGCTGACCACTTTGCCTCCACAGGAATTCTCCTAGCCTCTGTCTCTAATCCTGATGACTTTCATTCCTTAACCCATGTTAATCTTAAAGGCCTTTGAGCTTGATTTCCTGATATTCCTGTGGCACAGTTGAAACTTATTCTTGCTACATGCTCCTCCTGTGCAGGTCTAATCAAGACATCTGCTATTCAAACCCTTGGTATTAACCCCAGAGGCTTAAAAACCAACACTCTTTGGCAAATTGATTTCACTCACTTACCCAACTTTGGCAAACAAAAATATGTGTTTGACTCAATTGATACCTTTTCTAAATTTATGTGGCCAACAGCTCAGACGGGACAAATCTCAAAAAAAAACTTTTAAGCCATATGCTCTCCTGTTTTGTTGTAATGGGCATTTCCCTTCAACATAAAACGTACAATGTGACTGCTTTTACCAGAAAACAATTTCAAGACTTTTGTTCCCTCTGGAACACTACTCATACTACAGGAATGCCCTATAATTCACAGGGACAAGGCACTGTCGACAGGGCCCATCAAACCATTAAGGTTCAATTAAATAAAGAAAAAGGGGGAATATACCCCCCCAATATCCAAATGGCGAAAGCATTAACCACATTAAACCTCTTTAATATTTACAAAAAATCAAACCAACTTCCCATTATTCTTCATTGGCAAACACCATCTACCCTCCCAGCTATTAAGGTCAAATGGAAAGACACATTCTATAAAATTTAGAACGGGCTTGACCCCCTATTGACCATGGGGAGGAGTTTTTCATGTGTGTTTCCGCAGGATTACTCAAAACCTGTCTGGCTTCCTGCCCACCATGTCTGGTAATACCCGCATGGTGGTGCTGCTATCTCTGAGGAACAAGAATCACTGCAAAAGGACTGGTTTCAGGATGCACCCCAGGACCCATAATATGACATGGAGGGATCTGAAAAATCTGGTTCACAGAGCCCTCTCCCCCCCCCCCGAATATCTTATGCTATGACTGGCCAGTTGTGTTTTGTGAGTGAGTGAGTTGAATGACTAAAAAATAAAATTTGAGTGAGTTGAATGACCAAAATTTTTGTACGACCCATTTTGCTCAGAGTACTCTGAAACTTATTTGGCTTTATATAAAAACCATAGTTTCTGGAGACATCCAGAAACAGTCCAAAATTTTGTTTTTTCCTCTTTTGATTTTTTAAAGCCTTGGTATAAATGTGAAACGTTTAGTCTTAAATTGTATTAGTAGAAATGGTTCAACTAGGACAGTACAAATCTAAATTCGTGTTTAAAATGATATGTCTTCATAACAAAAGTTTTTCTCCTCCTGTGTGTTGTAAACTCCATGTTTATGTATGTGTTTCAAGTTTGGTAAACATTAACGGTTAAAAGTGTAACTTTGACACTAAATTCTCACCAGGCAAGGTAAAATTAATTTGCTAAAGTAACTGAGTATTTAAGGTAAAAATCTAAATATTCAATGTGACAATTCATCATCTCCAAAATTAAAATACAAATTCTCTATACAGGTCGTTTTTGGAGGGTCCCCCCAAATGCCCTGTAAACTAATCTTGTGAAAATTAATCCACAACAAATCTAGCATCAATCTGACATTGCAAATGTTCTAAAAAAACCCAAAATATTGTCACTAACATGTGTTAAGTCTCTAAGTAACCTGAGTTTGTTTAAAGTCCAAAGTAAAAATTAGTTAAAAATCAATATATTTTAACTAAATTTGGTCTGAAAATCATACTTTACAGGGACTGCTACACTAGGTCACATAAGATGACCTTTAAACAAGATTATAAAGATACTTAAACCATTATAATCATTGAGTTATCAATTATAGTAAACTAACTTGTTACAAGTTTTTTTTCACAAGTAAGTGAATTACAGCTGTCAAGTCTTCACATGAAAAAGCATCTGATGAAGAGTAATGGTGACAGTGGACAGCCCTGTCTAGTCCCTGATCTGAGGGGGAATGCTTTCAGCTTCTGTCCATTGAGTATGATGTTGGCTGTAGGTTTGCTATATATAGATTCCACTATCTTGAGGAATTTCCCATCTATTCCCATTTTTTGTAGAGTTTTGAGCATGAATGGGTGTCGGATTTTGTCAAAGGCTTTCTCGGCATTGGGTGAGACCTTTCCTTTCATAGTATTCTATGAAAGGTGGTTCACTTTCTAACAAAGTCCCAAAACCTAGATATACACTAGTTTCGGTGAGAGAGAGCATATGTTCACACGTATCCATAAACTACTGCAAAATATATACCTGAAAGCAGAAGTACACTAGAGTTTGTAGTGAGTACCCCCCTAACACTTCCTGTCCACTATTCCAAGCTTTGGGTCCATGATTGCTCAACAATTTGTTTGGCTTCGTATGTTAACTCTCTTTTCAGTCACCAGGTTCCAGATGTCATCAGGATGCTGGCCAGGCTTCCCTGGACTGAAGACCCCACCAATGTGTCCTGGAGCTCTATTTCCCCAGAGACCCACCCTAAGGGAAAGAGAGAGGCAGACTGGGAGTATGGACCGACCAGTCAACTCCCATGTTCAGTGGGGAAGCAATTACAGAAGCCAAACCTCCCACCTTCTGCAACCCACAATGATCCTGGGTCCATGCTCCCAGAGGGATAGAGAACGGGAAAGCTATCAGGGGAGGTGGTGGACTATATGGAGATTGGGTGGTGGGAATTTTGTGGAGTTGTACCCCTCCTATCCTATGGTTTTTGTTAATTTATCCTTTCTTAAATAAAAAAGGAAAATAAAATAAAATAAAATAAAATTTTTAAAAATCTCCCCCCCAAAAAAAGCATCTGCCCATATGGTAAGGTATTAAACTATATAAGAAGTTCCCCCATATACAACTTATGTAAATTAGCAACAACATTCACATATTTTTCTACACTTAACTGGTGTATCTCATTTTGCCACTATAGGCCTGCCTTTGTCAGCCAACGATTTAAAGATTTTTCCCTTTATAAATCACCTATACCATATACATCCCTTACAACCCGCAAAGACAAATGGTTGTTGAGAAGACCTGCCAAACACCTAGGCCTAATTAAGTAAAGAGAAAGGGGGGACACATGCCCCCAATATTCAGTTGGCTAAGGCACCAACTTCATTACACCTCCTTTAATATTTATAAAAATTTGAACCAGATGCCCTGCTAACCATGGGAAGCAAATTTGTGTTTCCTTCACAGGAATCCCGGGAAAACCATCTGGACACCTGCACACTCTGACATCGTCCACTAGATGGCAGGACTACAGCATCCCCCGCCCCCCCCCTGAAACCCATGATGACCTGACACCATCTGAAGAACCTGATTCATAGACTTCAAGGACAGAATTTTCTTACTGCCTTTCTCTTGCCCATTGCTGTTTTCCCTTCTTGCTTCTGTTTCACCTGTCACGTTTTGGCGGTTCCAGCTCACTCTCTACAGAGAAGCAAAATTCCGGTGGCTGACCTCCCCCCCCATCAAGATAGATGTGCAGCATTTCATCCCCTGGCATTTCTTCCCCTGGTCGTTGGCATTGGACTGACACTACTATCGGACTTGCTGGTACACCTTTGGACACTCCCTTTACACTGCTAGACTTCTCAGAGACTGACTGTAGCAGTCCATGGACTTTGCAGCCAGCTGTCTCGGGACTCTGTAATGCCTGATTACCCCTCTTACCCCTCAGCCTATTAGGCCCCCAATCCTCCACCTATCAGGCAGTGCTCCCTTTCTGCCAATCCGGCAGTCCCTCTCTGCCTACCAGGCCTCTTTTTCAATCTCACGCTGTCCCTTGCTACTCTTACTTATCCCTTCCTGTCTTGTGCCAGTTCTTTTTGAAAACGCATACATAATATCATTTTGGTTTCTTCCCAATAGATTTCTGTTCACCCCTACACTACTATTCTTCTGTCAGAGATGGAGTCTTTTACAGACATTGACCCATTTAAATGTGACAATTAGATAAGAAGACAAGGGAAAGATGCAGGAATATTGTGAGGAGATGGTGAAACCTGGCAGAGGTTAACCTATGAGACGAATCCTTCCAGGTAAGTCTCTCTCTCTCTACAGAGGGGTTGAGCAAAAGGGGGGACACATAAATCTCACAACATTGGTGGCTATGTAAGTCTTCCCTCCCCCACAAAAACATCCTGCATCTTCCCACTGGAGCCCTGCATTTCTTAAAAAACATTTAAGCCTGCCCCACTCTAAATTTCCTGATACTATGGCCATTAGATAAAAAGAAAGGGGGAGATGTTGGGATATTGTACAGATGTGGTTGAGTTAGGCAGGATCCACAAACCACCATATTTTCATGTGAGTATTATTATTTACATACCAGTCTTCTGCCTTTTTTTAAAAATGACTCCTCCACCACCACATTACCCCCCTCAGGGTATCGCCCATTCCCACAAGCTAAAAACTATAACAACCATTGCAATGGAAGCTTGCTACCTTCCCAGAGTGCCTTGTTTGCTCTACCCTCTTTCCTAGCCAATTACATCCCTACTTGCCACTTCTGGAATTCTCCCATAAGTCACTCCTGTTTACACTCTCTCTCTTTCTCTTCCATGTCCCTTCCTGGAGAAGACCTGGAGAAGGGCTGGCATGCATAGTGGGAGGAGACCATTTTGTTAGCTCCATGTGGCCTGAACTCGCTGTCCTCACAGCCAACTCTGGGACATCCGCATCAATAAAGAATTGTATTACCAAACCGCCAAGAGTTCCTCGTCTCTCTCCGGCGAAACTAGCCTGGCATCCCTGCAGTTGGGGAGCCAGGGCGTCAAACCAGCATCCTTACGCTGGTCCTTGCTTTGTGACACCTGCGCTTAACCCGTTGCACTACCTCTGGACTCCCTGAAAATTTTATCTTCTTATAGCTTTGCATTTTATTGTTTTTCATTGCCAACAGGTATACTTTTTTCTCCAGTATAACTATTAATTGCTTACTTAGCTATTTTAGGATTTGGATGGATGAATAAAGAGAATCTCTTCCAACTGTTTAACTTGTATTTTTCCATGGCTATTAAATTATGCTTAGTTAGTAGATGATTAAAATTCAAACATCTTACTTGAGCAGGTTGGTAAATACTTCCTGAACTCTAATAGGCTTTGCTTCAAAGTACCATTTTGATTTGCAGCTCCCTCTTCAGTTTTGATCTCTGCGAATTTTCCTTACTTTTCTTTGAGATCAAGATTTGTATTGATTTTAAAATTAGTATATTTTATTCATAATTTCTACATTTGAGGTCATTGGTATTATGTATTATATTATTTATATTATTATGTTTATACTGTTAGAGAAGGAAATCTTGATACATAGTTCTACCAGATTAATTTGCACCCTGATAGTTCTTACATAGAAAATTATTACACACTGACCTCCCCTATTTCAGCCTCTAGCTTTTTGTTGTTGTTGTTTGTTTGTTTCTTCAAGTTGCTAAATGACTGTTTAGACTTTTCTATTTTTTATGTCCTAAGATATATATATTATTATTATTGTTTAACAATGATTGACAAGACCATAGGGTAAGAAGGATACAGTTCCACAAAATTCCCACCACCATAGTTCTGCATCCCATCTCCTCCCTTGGGAACTTTCCTATTCTTTATCCCTCTGGGAATATGGACTCAGGATCTTTATGGGGTACAGAAGGTGGAAGCTCTGACTTCTGTAATTGCTTCTCGGCTGGACATGGGCTTTATCAGGTGATCCATTCTCCCAGCCTGTCTCTATCTTTCCCTAGTGGAGCAAGGCTCTGGAGAAGTGGGATTTCAGGACACATTGGTGAGGTTGTCTGCCCAGGAAGTCAGGTTGGAGTCATGGAAGCATCTGCAACTTGCTCAGCCCCTAGTTTCTTGAATGCTACATTTCAATCTTATAAACTGATGCATTACTTTTTATAAATGTCTGCAGTAATCATGTATTTCTAAAAATTTTAACAGATGCCTATTGTTATAGGTACTCCCATCTAATATTGAAATTTATGTAGTTTCTGTTCCCCACTAAATTTTGCTCTCTCGTCTAATTTTTAAAAAAAAATTTGCAATCTAACCAAGCTGAATTTCTTGTAATCTCTAAGGCAAGCACCCTATATTCCACTGTGATTTCATTCATATTGCTTTCTATGCCTGAAATTCCTGTGTTTCTAAATCTCTCAGATGATGCCAGTAGGATATAATCAATTAATAGGATTGAAATGAAATTTACTTGAGATTATTTTCCCTCTCTGCTGCTTTCTTACTGTGTGACCCAACTTTAATTATTTTGTGTAGAATATGGAAAACATTTCTCTTGTGACATAAAAGAATACTGAGAAAACTTCCATGGACCCTATATAATACAGGGATTTCCAAGACATACGCTTATTAAAATTGCCGCTTCTTGAAGGAAGACCTAGGTGGGGGCTTAAAGTGTTATGTGGAAAATGGAGAAATTCGGGTCAGGCTGTGGTGCACCTGGTTAAGTGCACACATTACAGTGCAAAAAGGCTCCAGTTCAAGCCCTTGGTTCCCACCAGTAGGGGGAAAGCTTTATAAGTCGTGAAGCAGGGCTTCAGGTGTCTCTCTGACTCCTTCCTTATCTCCTCTTCTCCTCTAAATTTCTCTATGTCTCTAGCCAATCATAAATAAATAATTTCTTAAAAAAAACATTAAATTACAGAAAACTGACAGATGTTACACATGTACAAACGACTGTATTTTACTGTCAACTGTAAACCCCCGATACAGAAAGAAAAAAAATTCCACTTATTGATTGGAGTGACCTACCTCTTTTGCTTGTTTATTTCTGTTTTGGGGTAAAATTTTAAATTTCACCTGAAGAATTTCAAAATAGTAGACCAACAACTTTACATTGCTAGTTATACACAGTCCTTATATGCAGAATCTTCTGGGAGAGGGATAATATATGATTGCCATTATGCAATTTCTTGTGCACTAGAGATACTCAGTAGTTAATACTGAAATAATATGTTATAAAATACAGTAACTTCAGTAACTATGAAATATACCAGTAATGGATTTTTAAAATATTTATTTATTCATTTTCCATTTTTGTTGCCTTTGTTATTTTATTATTATGGTTATTATTGTTGTTGTTATTGATGTCTTCTTTGTTTGATAGGACAAACAGAAATGGATAGAAGAGGAGGAGACAGAGGGGGAGAGAAAGATAGACACCTGCAGACCTGCTTCAACACTTGTGAAGTGACTCCTCTGCAGGTGGGTAGCCAGGGGCTTGAACTGGGATTCTTACGCAGGTCCTTGTGCTTTGCACCACCTACGCTTAACCACTGTCCTACAGCCCGACTCCCCCAGTAATGGATTTTTGTTAAATAATTGATTTTAGCATAAAACTGGAGGTGGTTATACTAAACAATATAATAGGTGAAGGACAAATACTGGATAGTTTCATACATATATGTAGATTATAGAAGAGTAAATCAAACAAACTTGAAAAAAATATGGTAACCAAACTATGTCATGGACTTCCTGAGATCTTTTGGTTATGAATGCATGTGTGGGGACCATGTGGAGGGTTGGGGGCACAGATCATTGGTATTGGGTGCGGTGATATACACAATCACTTTGGGTTTTAAATAATAACTCAAAAATCATATAATTTTGCAAAACACAGTTAAATCACTAATAAAAAATTGAAAATCATTGATTTTAACTTTAAATTTATAGTATAAATTTTCTTTTTTAAAATCTCAGTTTATCTCACATTGTCAGTTATTTATGTAAAGTAGTGGGATACTCATAATATGTAGTGCCAGGAGCCAAACTTGGCATCTTGAATCATGTAAAATTGTGCTTGATCTGTTAAGCAACCTTTTCATCAGTGATACTTTTTGAAAATATTATCTCTTCCAAATATTTGGGTGTAGCTAATACGGAATACTGATCTACTCAATATCTGTTATAACCCTTAAAATATTAGACAAGTACTAGAAAAATAAAAGATAAAATATTTAAATCCGACTATCAGGTCATGTGGTGTCTTATCTGGTTGAATGTGCATGTTACAATGTACCAGAACCCCTATTCCAGTCCCCAGTTCCTACCCCCAGAAGGAAAACTTTGAGAGCAATGAAGCAGGGATGCAGATATCTCTCTCTGTCTATCTCACACTCCTCTTGCAATTTCTATTCTATTATACACACACACACACACACACACACACACACACACACACACACACACACACACACACACATATATATATATATCAGAGACATTCATTCTGTATTTGCATTATAACTACTTGTTGGGAAGTATACTAGCATAAAAAACATCTATTATACTGCTATTGAAATCCTGCTGTGGACTGTAATCTGACATACCAGCCTGAGAAGTCAACCATACAACTCTTCAAATCTGGTGCTCCACTCTGACACCATTGTCTCAGACAACATTCTCATCTAACCTCAGGTCATGCCACCTTCCAGATACTAGGCTACAGATGCTACCATGACTCCACCCCAACTTCTCTGTGCAGATGATTTCATCAATGTGTCCTGGACCCTTGTATCTCCAGTGCTCTGGTCCACTAGGGAAAAATAGAAACAGGCTGGGGGTATGGATTGACCTGTCCATGTCCATGCTCAGTGGAGAAGCAGCTACAGAAGCCAGAACTCCTACCTTCTGCTCCCCATAAACAACCTTGATCCATACTCACAGTGGGGGAGAAGTGATAGGATGAAGGTAAGAGGACTCTGAACTCAGCTCCATCAACACCCAGAGAGAGAGAGAAGGAAAAGGAGAGGGGCATATGGAGGTAGTTTTGATGTTATGTGTGGTTTAGAGGGAAATAGCGGATTGAATCAGGAAAAGAAGGGGTAATTCTCTATAAAAGTGGTCAGATAGTTGTAGAGAAGATGGCTGGCCCATGTCTACAACTTTAGGGGAACTGTGGTGGATTGCAGTAGGGAGAGTGAAGATTCAGAACTCTAGTGGTGGGGATGGTGTGGATTCAAACCCCTGTCAACATGTAATTTTATAATTTAAAAATACAAAAAATGATAAAAAAGAAAAGAAACCATCTATTTTCTTGTACAGATAAGGGAATTATATTATGGGTCTATATTCAACAGTTCTGTCTGTGACATTTTGATTTCCAGATTATAGCTTCAGTTTTATGGTATATTTTTTGCCCAGCACTTTATAATGAATTCTTAATTTTCTCCATTGCCAAGTGGATCATTTCTAACCCTAACCCAAAAGTGGACGGATGGAGTTTGTGCTCTTCTGGCAGTTATTTCTAATTTACAATTTCAATCTTGTTCACTCATCTTCTCTAATGATTTTATAAACACAAAATTTCCTGTATCAAAATATGTTTGAGGGAGTCAGGTGGTAGCGCAACGGGTTAAGCACAGGTGGCACCAAGCGGAAGAACCAGCATAAGGATCCAGTTCAAGCCCCTGGCTCCCCACCTGCAGGGGAGTCGCTTCACAGGCGGTGAAGCAGGTCTGTAGGTGTCTGTCTTTCTCTCCTCCCTGTCTTCCCTTCCTCTCTCTATTTCTCTCTGTCCTATCCTACAATGACGACATCAGTAAAAACAGCAATAACTACAACAATAAAACAACAAGAGCAACAAAAAGGGAATAAATAAATATTAAAAAAATGTTTGTTAGGGCCAGGTGGTGACATACCTTGTAGAGCACATATATTACAGTGTGCAAGGTCCGTGGTTGTTGTGACAAAGCATGCAGGCTCACAACAGGAATTTGGACACAATAGCATACAGAAGACTCCAGCCTTACTAGGGAGCATACCTACATGTGATTGTGGGTACTAGAGACTGACTATATAAGCATGGACCTGGAGCAGCTTACTCTCTCTTTGGAAAATATCCTTTGTGCCAATCTTGCTGGTGTTGCTCCTGATTGATTTCCCTCCTTCCCTCTTCACATTTGGTGTCTTGGGTAGCTTAGTTGAAGGACTTTTGACTTCCACCATTTCTCTTAGCTAGACTTTTCCCCTCACTTATGTTCACTGTGATTTTTATGAATAAGCCTTTAATTTGTTTAATCCTAAACAAAGCCGTACGTTGAGTTTATAATACTGGATCAAGTCCCTGGTCCCTACTTGTGGGGGGAAGTTTCATGAGTGGTGAAGCAGTTATGCTGTTCTTTCTTCCTCTCTATCTATCCCTTCTCTCTCAATTGTTCCTGATTCTACCCAAAGTAGTAAAATAAATAAACAAAAGAAGAAAAATATAAAAATAATGAAATTTAATGTTTCTGTTCAAAACAGTGTAGTGATTTGTTCTATAGATGGACATAGTACAACTATGTTTTAAACATCATATCGTTAACTATGTCACACTGATAAAAAATGTCCTAATTTTAGGATACTATTAAGATCTGAGCTTTGCTCTGATTTCAAATTCCTTGAACTCCATTAAAAAAAAAAATCCTGTAACACCCATTAGTGAGGATGGCTTCAATAGAACTGATAAATGTAAATTGCTATTTTACTTAAGCTATATTTTCTTGCTCAGTTGTTACTCTTCTATTATTGTCAATGTAATAAAATCATGCTGCAGGGAATTAAAAAACAGAAAGCATGGGAAAGCTATCAAGGGAGGTGATGGGATATGGAGATCGGATGGTGGGAATTGTGTGGAGTTGTACCCCTCTTATCCTACAGTTTTGTTAATGTCTCCTTTCTTAAATAAAAAACAAAAACAAACAAACAAACAAACAAAAAACCAGAAAGCAGCTACAAAAAGCAGATGACAGCATACAGTGATGGAGACAGAGCTAGAAAGATGAAATATAAAATATTTGTTGATTATCATCATTTGATTCTTACTAGTTTGTCAGGTAGCTGAGTTTTTTTTATTAGGCAATGCTTAAATGTTGCTACAACAAGGTATATACCAAAAGCGATATATCTACTGTTTAAGTCATTTATATGATTGATAAGATAGGCAGCTGTTTAATTTTTTAACTTTATATATTTTACTTAATAGAGCAGAAAAAAATTGAGAGGGGGAGATAGAGAGGGACAGAGTGACAGAGACACCTGCATCACTGCTTTGCTGTTTGTAAAACTTTCCCCTGCTGGTTAGGACTAGGGACTTGAAGCTGTGTCCTTGTGCATACATGCACTTAACTGAGTCCGCAACTACCTGCCCCCCTGTGGTTTTTGAGAGAGACTAGACCGCTCATCTCTTGCTTGTTTTAGTGTTGTTCAGAGCCTCAGGTATGAAAGTGTATTTGCATAACCATTATGCTATTTTCCCAGCTGCAGTGATTAGAATGTCTGCCTGTACAAAATATTTTTTTACAATCTATGTCTTTTGCATATGCAACGTTGTGCTTAATTGGGTATACAACATTGTACACAGAATTTCCTTGCAAACCTCACTAAACTTTTTAAAATAATTTATTTGAAAACTATTTCTATTTGTTTTTATATCCAGCGTCAACTTTTACTATGCCCAAAGGCATTCTTAGAGAAAAAAAATCAACAAAAGTGCCAGTTTTTCTGGGCAAGGGGAATATATATCAATATTCTTTGAGAAGATGATGAAATGATTACTAGTGTTCAGTTTCAGCAGAACAGCACTTAGTGGGTTAAGTTCTTTTTCAAGAGAACTTACTTTTTATGCTTTTGCAAGAGCCTTAGTAGTCACAGGCAAATCAATCCATTCAAATTCCTTGAATGAATGAATGAATGAATGGCACAATAGCTCAGAATGGATTGATGAAATGTTTGAAAGACTTGTTAGAATCGTGCAAATTGGAAACACTTTGTAAGCAAACCTTCCAAAGTAGAATTTTTTCATTTGATTTAGAAAAGTAAGCACACCAGTTATTAGCCTCTCTCTGTGTATGGACACAGAGATAACTTCTGATAATTAGGAAGTTTTAGTAGCTTTGCATATTTCATCTCTAATTTGTTTAGTTCTGATTTGGTCTTGTTTTAATGTATTCTACTTAGTTAACTAGATTGAAAACTATTACTACATTATCTAGCTGTCCTATCTACCAGTCACATCTGTTACTTTTAACTTTTATTTTGCCCTCAAGCAGATCACCACTCATAAATCTGACAGACCATCATAAAAAAATCCAGCTTCTGCCACTTAGCTGTACAGTTTGGGCACTTTTTAAAAATGCACTTTGAGCTTCAGCTACTCCTACTACAAGATGGGAATAGTAAAATAATCTATTCCACTCTCATGTTTTATGGATTAAATTAGGATACATATCTATAAAACACTTCGGGCAATTTTATTAGTGCAAATTTATTAGAAGATGAAAGGACAGTGTATCTCCTAAAGTGGGGAATATTTCTGAAAAGAAAAAAAAAGTGGATGGTCAAACACTATTTGTGTTGTCATGGTATTCTCAGTTCCAGCCTATATATACATATATATACATATATATGCATATAATCTATTTATTTGCTTAGTTTTCCACCAAGACTGTCACTACTTACATTATCTGTACAACTCTACAGCTTCTGGTGGTAATTGTTTTCTCTTTTTTAAAAATTAGTGATTTAATAATGATTAACAACATTGTAGGATAAGAGGGCTAAAATTCTATACAGTTTCCATCACTAGAGTTTCATACCCCACTCCCTTCATTGGGAGGGTCCTTAATCCTTATCCCTCTGGGAGTATGGACCAAAGATCTTTATGGAGTGCAGAAGATGGGAGGTCTGGCTTCTGTAATTGCTTCTCTGCTGAACATGGATGTTGGCATGTGGATTCATATCCCCAGCCTGTTTCCTTGCCCTCCCTTCCTTCCTTCTTTCCTTCCTTCCTTCCTTCCTTCCTTCCTTCCTTCCTTCCTTCCTTCCTTCATTTCTCTATCTTTTTCTTTTTTTATAATTTTTATTTATAAAATGGAAACACTGACAAGACCATAGAATAAGAGGGCTACAATTCCACACAATTCTCACCACCAGAACTCCGTACCCCATCCCCTCCCCTGATAACTTTTCTATTCTTTAACCCTCTTGGAGTATGGACCCATAGTAATTATGGGGTGCAGAAGGTGGAAGGTCTGGCTTCTGTAATTGCTTCCCCACTGAACATGGGCATTGGCAGGTCAATCCATACTCCAAACCTGTCTCTTTCTCTCCCCAGTGGGGCAGAACTCTGGGGAAGCTGGGCTCCAAGACATACTGGTGGGGTCATCTGCCCAGGGAAGTTCAGTTGGCATCATGGCAGTATCTGGAACCTGGTGTCTGAAAAAAAGATATAAAGTAGAACAAATTGTTGACTAATCATGAAACTAAAGACTGGAGTATTGCAGATGAAGATTTGGGGTCTCTGTTTTGGAAAAAGCTAGTAGGTCTATTTTAGGTATATTCCAAGGGTCCCATAACTATACTAGTTTTTTTTTTCCTTATCCTGACATCTGATATGCAGGTGGACCCAAGTTATTGTCTGGGGAGATTATGTCATGCCTGGATCTTTCTTTCTTTCTTTCTTTCTTTCTTTCTTTCTTTCTTTCTTTCTTTCTTTCTTTCTGTCTGTCTGTCTGTCTGTCTGTCTTTCTTTCTTTCTTTCTTTCTTTCTTTCTTTCTTTCTTTCATCTATCTTTCTTCCTTCCTTCCTTCCTTCCTTCCTTCCCTCCTTTCTTCCATTCTTTCTCCTCCCCCTTCCTTCTTCTCCTCCTCCTTCTTCTTCTTCAACCAGAGCACAGCTCAGCTCCGACTTATGGTGGTGCAGGAGATTGAATGTGGGACTTTAGAACCTCAGGCATGAGAAGTCAATTTGTGTAAATATTACTCTATTCACCCTCCGTCTCCCAAGCCTGTTTCTATCTTACCCTACTGAGGAAGGGCTCTAGGGAGGTGAGGTTCCAGGACATATTGATGAGGTTGCAAACACTAAATCAGAAGAAGAAGATACCCAGAAATCTCTCCCATACATTATAGCAACAAAATCAACAAAATATCTAGGATTAAACTTAATTCTGACCCTGTTGTTTATGACTGGCCAAATCACATTTGTTTAGGCTAAGGTTAGTCCTTGTGATCTGTTGATTTCTGTAGATAAAGATGAGTGGTGCTTTTCTGTTTATATATGGTATAGGTCACAATCATTCAGTGATTGGTAACCGATTCTTTGGTTTTCTTTCTTTCATATGCCTGCTATATGAGATGCCTTTATGCATAATTACCTTTATATTTCTATGCTAATTTATGGATTAAATTAGGAAACATTTCTATAAAGCACTTAGTACAGTGATTGACATTTTGGTAAACGCTAATTAATGTTAGTTTTCTACCACTTTATTTACCTTTATTCATAGGTATGACCTTCATTCTGTGATGTTTGATGAGTTACAAGTCTTTGGAGGGTGTTAACTGAAAGCATTTTTATTATATAAATTGGTATGATGACATATTGTTAATCATAATCAGGTGATTGATTTGAATCCCTGAGTAAAGTGAGTCAATTATCGGAATGATATGTGTCATATACAGACTTCAGTACATGAGGTGAAGTTTTATAAGAATGTCATTGCTTTCACTAGTTTTCAAATGAAGACAAAGAATTTCCATGAATATGAATCTATTAGCTGTCATGACACCAAATAATTTCAATCTTTAAATACATGTAATGCTCATAAAATTTTAATAAGGTGGGTGCAGAAGTAATTTCAAGGAGTACTTTGCTTTAAATAACATTTTTTTGTTCACATTCTCTTCTAATAAAATTTCTAGCACAGTTGCTAAAGAGTATTTACTAAAAGCAGGTCAAAGTCTAAAATCACCATAAAAGGTATTGTAACTTAAAACTTCAGTGGTAATAAAAGAGAGATTTGGTAACAAATAAATAATTAGAAAGTAATAAAGGAGAGATTTTCTAACAAATCACTTCTCTGGAACACATATTTATGGATTCTAAACTAATAATGGCAGAAAGTCTCAACATCACCCAAGACCCATAGAAGAGAGAAATACTTCTTCAAAGATAAAGCAGTTATTACATTCAAGATCAAGTTATAAAATCTCCCAAGTTTACCATATTAGTGACTTGAAGTACCTGTTTTTAAAAAAGGACTGAAGAGTTAAAAAGTCTAGGTTTTTGCCATAAGGATGCCGGCCAGGCTTCCCTGGACTGAACACCCCACCAATGCGTCCTGGAGCTCCGCTTCCCCAGAGACCCACCCTACTAGGGAGAGAGAGAGGCAGACTGGGAGTATGGGTTGACCAGTTAACGCCCATGTTCAGCGGGGAAGCAATTACAGAAGCCAGACCTTCTACCTTCTGCAACCCACAAGGACCCTGGGTCCATGCTCCCAGAGGGATAGAGAATGGGAAAGCTATTGGGGAGGGGATGAGATATGGAGATTGGGTGGCGGGAATTGTGTGGAGTTATAACCCCCATCCTATGATTTTGTTAATGTCTCCTTTCTTAAATAAATAATAATAATAATAAAATAAAACAAAACAAAAAAAGTCTAGGTTTTAGGTCTTGGAGTAAACCCATGTGCCTAAAGGGACTAAATGAACTATGTCAAATGTTGTGTCATAGAACTGAGAGCATTCCTCTAAGCAACTTTAGTATGTGAGAATTTGGTACAGAATTTTAGTATGTGCCAATTTCCCAGAATTTCTAAATATCTAGATTCTTATATGAATTCTTCCAATCTTTGAATAAAGATAATCTTAATTGCTTTATAACTTTATGTGGATCTCTTAGAAGGTGAGAGTTTATGAAGACTTTCTTTGAGTCTTCCAATTTCTTTCCCATGAAATGGCAAGATTTTCCATGTACAGACACCATTAGTGTGTCAAGAGAAAATTTATTAGAAGTTATAAGGACTAAGTGGGAAATATTTCTGAAAAGAAAAAAAAGTGGATGGACAAGCACCGTCTGTGTTGTTACAGTCTTCTTAGTTCTAGCCCCTATTGTATATAATTGGCCAAATCACATTCGTTTAGGCTGAGGTCAGTCCTTGTGACTTGTGGATGATCTGTAGACAAAGGTGAGTGGTGCCTTTCTGTCTACACACGGTACAGGTCATGATTCTTCAGTGATTGTCAATGGGTTCTCAAGTGATCTTTCATATGTCTGCTATATGAGATGTCTTTATCCATGATTACCTTTTCTATTCTTTAACAGGCAAAAAATCAGGTATCTGTTAGGTTGGCCTCTATAACTCTCATACCTATTTAATCATAAATAATTTTTGTGACCCTGAATGGGTGAAATCATCAAAATCTTTTGTACCACAGTTTCCGGTTTTCCAAAGACAGCAGATTAGGGACAAATTATTGCCTTTTCTGTGAATAAATTTTTACTAGAACATGTCCATACTCTACTGTTCATATTGTCTGTGACATTTTCTATTCCAACAAGAGATTTGAATAGTTGCAATAATGATCATATGGCCCACAAACTAAAATATTTACTATCCAACCCTCTATATAAAAACATTACTGACATGTGGTATTTGGTTCTTTCATATTTATTTCTTTATTTATTATGGGGAAGAGTGCTAATGGTTTTCCACTATGGTCTTTAATACAAAGGCACTTCCTTAATCTCCCCTTGGTAGGTGTCTGCAAGGCACAATAGGACTTCAATGTCCTTTATCCCTTCCTCTGCTTTCCTAGAGTTCTTTCCTTTGGTGAAAATTGACTCACCCACTCTGAGTTTTCTCTTACCTTTTCTCTTACTGTCCTTTATTCATATGTTCACTAAGTGAGATTGTTCAGTATTGATTGCTCTCTTTCTAGCTTGTCTTACTCAACATAATACCTTCAAGTTCTGATCAAGATATTGCAAAGGAGATGACCTCATAATTTTTAACAGCTGCATAGTACCCTTTTGTGTGTAGGTACAATGAATTTCTTATTCATTCATCTGTCCTTGGGCTTCTTGGTTGCTTCCACATTTGGGCTATTACAAACTGTGGTTCTATAAACATTGGTGTGCATTGATCTTTTTGGATAGGTATGTTTGTTATTCCTGGGTATATTTTTAGGAGAGAGTTTTCTGGGTTATGTAATATAATAGCTCCATTTCTAGTGTTTTGATGAATCTTCAGACTATTTTCAGTAGAGATTGGTCCAATTTACATAACCAATAACAATGTAGGAGAGTCCCTTTCCCCCATAACCTCTCTAACAGTTGGTGTTTCTGTCTTTTCTAATATATGCCATTTTCGTAGATGTATAATGTTATCTCATTTTTATTTGTATTTTCCTTATCATCAGTGACTTTGAGCTTTTTTCATGTCTGTTGGTGCTTTGGATTTTTTTTTTTTTTGTCAGAGCATTGTTCAGCTCTGGGGATATGGTGGCGTGGGGAATTGAACCTAGGACTTTGGAGCCTCAGGCATGAGAGTCCCTTTGCATAACCATTATGCTATCTACCCCCTGTCTGTCTTGGTTCTATTTTTTGAAGATTCTGCTCATGTCTTCCTCCCACTTTTCAATTAGGTTGTTTGTCATTTTATTGTTAAGTTTCGTGAGTTATTTGTGTATTTTGGTTATCAGCCTCTGTCCAATATATGATACATGAAGATTTTCTCCTCCTCCACAGGAGGTCTCTCTACGGTGATTCCTTCTGCCTTGTAAAAGCTTTTAAGTTCGATGTAGTCCCACTGATTATTTATTTATTTAGTTTCCTTTGTGATTAGATCTGAATCAGTTAAGATGTTCCTCCCAATAAAAAAATAAGAAAAATATGAAATAAATTAAAGCAATTGAGAGAGAGACAGAGAGAAAGAAAGAGAGAAAATATATGAAAGAGAATTCTGTCTGTGTTTTCCTCTAAGTAATTGATGGTTTCTAGAAAAACATCTAAATTTTTATGCATTTTGAGCTTAATTTTTTATATGTTGAAATAAGGTGGTCCAGTTTAATTCTCTATGTTACAACTTATTTTTCCTAATACCACTTGTTGAATAGACTCTCATTTGTTCTGTTTAGGTTGTGAAGAGATGGTGGAAAAGAGGGTTATTCTTAGAGCAGGCTCTCACTTGGCTGTGCCTGTGTTTGATAACTCACTGATAGCTGCACTGATTATGAATGTAAAGGGTTCAGGGCTGTGTAGGGTTGCTTATGTGTAGCCAGAGAGTTTTTTTTCTTGCAGGCAAGGAGGTGGCAAATGATTTTGGTAGGGTGCGATATAATCACTGGAAGTTACCCTTCTAAGGGCTTCTGTTAGAATATCTAATTTGAAAGGAAAGTCCTCACCTGAGTAATGAGGTTGACATTCCATGTCTGACATCTCTGATATAGTCTGAAGTGAAGCATGCTGAGGTGATGCTCCTTGAGTTGATTACATTAGGACTGGCAGATGCAACATCATTTGATATGAATTGAGAGAAGCATGCAGGAAAGTAGCTCTACCCTAGAGGTTCCAGGAATGGGGAAAATATAGGCTCTATAGAGGAAGCAGGAGGTTCCTGCTGTCTTAGGGTTTAAGAAGACAATAGATAGTTATTGCTATAATCACATTATTTGGCAAATGGGTTAACTTTGAAAAATCCCGTTAAGATTTTAGGATTTGCTGTATCAAAGTCCCAAAACTTAGAGATAGACCAGGTCCCATGAGATAGAGCATATGTTTACATGTATCCATAAATTAAGGCAAACTATATACCTGAAAGCAAAAATACACAATAGTCTTTAGTGAGTCAGTATAAACGTCATAATGAAATATTGTCTACTTAGACTTAGATACCTCCTCACCTACTTCCTATTACAGTTCTCTGACTCACTCCAAAGCTAACCTTATGAAAGCAAGGACTGAAAAAGCTATTCTGAATAAGGACAAGAGACTGGCATACTTTAACAATAACTCCTTAGTTGACATCAGTCCACCTCATTAGCTGGGGCCCTAATTGGGGAGTCCTGAGATTCCCAAACAGACATGATGGGCCTAGACCTCAACTAAATCCCTCTCTCCATTGTTATAGGTCATTTCTATCAGTAACAACACAATGGACCGCTTTGTGGGCCCCCATAGGACCTTGCCATCAACTTGGATCAACAATAGTAGATAATGTTCCATCTTCCCTTTGGGAGGATAGACAACATACTCTATGCTACAGCTGAGGAAGATGGGTCGTTATTGGGGCAACTTGAAATGTTCCTACTCATTACCACAGAATGTGAGCTCAGATCTAGAGGGATGCAAAGGTCATATAGGCTTCTAACCTGAATATGGGCCCCATATAAGATCAAATCGATGGGGTTTACAGTCAACAATATTTATACACATTTCCCATATTAGGGAGCTACTCTCTTCCCTGATCCAGCTTTCTGGTCCTTTTTCCAGTGTTGACACCATCTCCCCAGACAATAATTAGGATCCACCTGCATATCAGATTTCAGGCTCAGGGGAAAAAAAGAAAAAGAAAAAAACCTAGTATAGCCACAGGCTCTTTGGAATATAACTAAAATACACCTACTAGCTATCTACAAAATGGAGGGCCTTCCAACTCTTCATCTGCACTATTCCAGCCTTTAGGTCCATGACTGGTCAACAATTGGCTTTGTATGTTAACTCTCTTTTCAACCACCAGGTTCCATGATGTCGACCAGACTTCTTTGCACAGACAATCCCACCAATATGTCCTGGAGCTCTGCTTCCCCAGAGTCCCACCCTACTAGGGAAAGAGAGAGACAGGCTGGGAGTATGGATCGACCTATCAATGCCCATGTTCAGCTGGGAAGCAACTACAGAAGCCAGACCTTCCACCTTATGCATCCCACAATGACTTTGGGTCCATACTCCCAGAGGGTTAACGAATAGGGAAGCTATCAGGGGATGGGATGGGATATAGATTTCTGGTGGTGTGAATTGTGTGCAGTTGTACCCCTCTTATCCTCTGGTTTAGTCAGTGTTTCCTTTTTATAAATAAAAAATTTTAAAAATAAAAAAGAATATCTAGTATGATTGATGGTGTTTACTGATAATGGTATTTACGTACTTTCCCCATATTTGGGAGTTACTCTCTTTTTGGATCCAGTTTTCCAGTCCTATTCCCAACTCTGACACCATCTTCCCAGACAACACTTTTAGCTCACCTGCATGTTAGCTGTTGGGCTCAGGCAAAAATTAGTCATGGGCTCTTTGGTATACATCTAAAACAGACTTCCTAGGTTCTTCAAATATAAATATCCCAAATCTCATCTGCTATACTCAAACCTTTGGATTCCTGATTATTAAATAATTTATTCTGCTTTATGTCTTAATGCTTTTTCAGCCACCAAGTTTCAGATACTATCATAATGCCAACCTGACTATCCTGGGCAGAATACCTCATCAATGTGTGCTGGAACTCCATCTCCCCAGAGCCCTGCCCAACTAGGGAAATATAGAAACAGGCTGGGGGTGTGGATTGACCTATCAGTGCCTATGTCCAGCAGAGAAGCAATCAAAGAAGCCAGAATTCCCACCTTCTGCTTCCCATAAACATCTTTGATCCATACTCTTAGAGGGATAAAGAATAGGAAAGCCTCTAATGGAGGGGATGGGATACAGAACTTGGTGGTGAGAATTGTATGGAACCATACCCCTCTTATCCCACAATCTTGTTGATCGTTATTAAATCACTAATAATAAAAAAGAACATCTAGTACTATTTTCTTCATGTTGATCATGGGTGGGTAAACTTTAGTTCTCTAGTTTTCTGTGTGATGAAGTGTGACTTCAGCATATTTAGATTTCAAAGTCAAAGAGTGAGGTTGTCCAGAGACTTATCTATAGTCTTTTCTGTGAGAACAGCACTGAGAACTCAAGCAGTAGAACAGGGTGGGAAGGCTGAGTACAGCAAGGAGTGCAGCACTAGCATGGCTGCTAGTTCGTCCTAGATGTTCCTGTCCAGAACTCTCTACCTGTGACACAGGATGGGCTCCAAATTATGCTGACTGCTGCAGCATGCCTTAGAGACATGGAAGCAGGAGACAAATGGTGCAGTTGTAACAGAATTTCCATCTCTTATACTTTTAAAGACTATTTAAAAGTTTTCTTTTTATATTTATTTATTTATTAGATACAGACAGCCATAAATTGAAAGGGGGAGGGGGTGGTATAAAGGAAGAGAGACACCTGAAGCCCTGCTTCACCACTCACAAAGCTTTCCACTTGCAGGTGGGGACTAGGGTCTTGAACCTGGGTCCTTGGACAGTGTAATATATATGCTCAACCAGGTACACCAACACCTGACCCCAAGATTTACTTATTTATTTATTTTTATGGAGTCAAAATTTTCCAATTTCTTTTTTTTAATTTTTATTTATAAAAAGGAAACACTGACAAAAACCATAGGATAAGAGGGGTACAACTCCACACAATTCCCACCACCAGAACTCCGTATCCCATCCCCTCCCCTGATAGCTTTCTTATTCTTTATCCCTCTGGGATAAAGGTGGAAGGTCTGGCTTCTGTAATTGCTTCCCCACTGAACATGGGCATTGACAGGTCAACCCATACTCCCAACCTGTCTTTCTCTTTCCCTAGCAGGACAGGGCTCTAGAGAAGCAAGGCTCCACGACACTTTGGTGGGGCCATCTGCCCAGGGAAGCCTGAAGGCCAGTTGGCCTCATGATAGCTTCTGGAACCTGGTGGCTGAAAAAGTACTTAGCATACAGAGCCAAAAATTGTTGACTTATTTATTATGAACCTAAAGGCTGGAATAGTTCATATGAAGAGTTGGGGGGCTCTGTTTTGTAGATAGTTAGTAGTCCTATTTTAGTTATATTTCATAGAGCCCATGACTATACTAGTTTTTTTTCTTTTATTTCCTTTCTTTTTTTCTTTTTCCTGTTCCTGACATCTGATATGCAGATGGATCCAGGTTATTGTCTGAGGAGATGGTACCATGGCTGGAAAAAGGACCAGAAATCTATATCAGGGAAGAGAGTAGCTCCCAAATATGGGAAAGGTATATAAATGTTGTTGACTGTAAAGCCCATTGATTTGATATGATCTGGGGCTCATATTCAGCTTAGGAGCCTATGTGACTTCTGCATCCCTCTAGATCTGAGCTCACATTCTGTGGTCATCAGTAGGAACATTTCAATCTGCCTCAATTTCAGGACCCATCTTCCTCAGGTGGAACATAAGGTATGTTGCCAGCCTCCCTTCAGAGGATGGAGCATTCTCTTTGGTTGTTGATCCCCACTGAGGACAAGATCCTATGGGGGCCCACAAAGGGTTCTATTGTGTTGTTCCTGATAGAGATGACCAGTAACAATGGAGAGAGGGATCTATTCAAGATCTAGGCCTGTCATGTCTATTTGGGAATCTCAGGACTCCCCGAGCGCCCCAGCTGATGGGGTGGACTGATAGTGACTAAGGAGTCATCATTAAAATATGACAGTCTCTTGCCCTTATTCAACTTTTGTAGTCCTTACTTTGATGAGGTTAGCTTTGGAGTGAGTGAGCGAAGTTTAATAGGATGTAGGTGAGGGTATCTAGGTATAAGTAGACATTATTTCATTAGGTACTTTATGGTATCTTTTTAGGTCTTTCTACTTGTTTGCTGCATATAATGATTCACTGCAGACTATTGTGCACTTTTGCTTTCAGGTATATATTTTGCCCTAATTTATGGCTACATATGTACATATACCCTATTTCATGGGACCTGGTCTATATCTAGGTTTTGGGACTTTGTTAGGAAGTGAATCATCTGAAATGGAATTAGAGAATCCTATGAAAGGAAAGGTCTCACCTGGGTAGAGTAATGAGGCTGAAAGGTTGACATTCTATGCCTGACATCTCCTGGACACAGTCTGAAGTGAAGCATGCTGAGGTAGTACTCATTGCTTTGATTAGGCTGGGATCAGCAGATGCAATATCATTTGGTGTCAAAATTTCCAATTTCTTTTTTTTTTAATTTTTATTTATAAAAAGGAAACACTGACAAAACCCATAGGATAAGAGTGATACAAGTCTACACAATTCCCACCACCAGAACTCTGTATCCCATCCCCTCCCCTGATAGCTTTCCCATTCTTTATCCCTCTAGGAGTATGAACCCAGGGTCATTATGTGGTGCAGAAGGTGGACAATCTGATATCTTTAATTGCTTCTCCGCTGAACATGGTCGTTGTCAGGTCAGTCCATATTCCCTACCTGTCTCTCTCTTTCTCTATGGAATACAATTAAAATAGCCCTACTAGCTATCTCCAAAGCAGAGACCTCGAATCTTCATCTGCAGTATTTCAGCCTTTAGGTTCATGATTAGTCAACAGTTTGTTTGGCTCTATATGTTAACTCTTCTTTCAGCCACCAGGTTCCAGATGCTAACATGATGCCAACTAGACTTCCCTGGGAAGATGACCCCACCAATGTGTCCTGGAGCTCTGATTCCCCAGACCCCTGCTCCACTAGGGAAAGAGAGAGACAGGCTAGGATTATGGATCGACCTGTCAATTCCCATGTTCAGTGGGGAAGCAACTACAGAAGCCAGACCATCCACCTTCTGCACCCCATCAGGACCCTGGGTCCATACTCCCAGAGGGTTAAAGAATAGTAAAGCTATCAGGGAATGGGATGGGATACAGAGATCTGGTGGTGGGAATTGTGTAGAGCTGTACTCCTCTTATCCTATGGTTTTTGTCAGTGTTCCTTTTATAAACAAAAATTTAAAAAAATAAGTAAACCATGATAATAGTAAAGTGAAAACAATAATAAAGAAATGAAATACAAAAAAAAAAGCTTCCAGACTAATTTTATCTATATTGGAGTAAACGGGACACTAGGGACAGAATGGTGTTACCTTAATCATAGCATGACCTCTAGATAAATTAGCCTTATGAACAAATTCAAACAAGATAAGCAGAACTGCCTCTCCTAAGCTCAGGTGTTGTGTAATAAAAGTGTTTATGGTGAGTCCAGCGTTAGTACAATAGGTTAAGCGCATGTGGCTCAAAGCATAAGGACCGCCATAAGGATCCAGGTTCGAGTCCCCAGCTTCCTACCTGCAGGGGAGTCACTTTACAGGCGGTGAAGCAGATCTGCAGGTGTCTAACTTTCTCTCCCCCTCTCTGTCTTCCTCTCCTCTCTCCATTTCTCTCTGTCCTATCCAACAATGACAACATCAATGAGAACATCAATAACAATAACAATAATAAAAGCTCAACAAAAAGGAAATAAATAAAGATTAAAAAAACCTGCAAAAAATGAATTAAAAAAACGCTTAAAGAAGTGCTTATGGTAGTTTGTCATGGGAATCATGAAGCTACATGGTTTAAAGCAAACACAGATTTACTGTTTAATTTAAAGTAGATGAAAGACTATAAATTGTTTAACAAAGCTTAGACACACACAGTAGAAATAAATAATATTTGCAGACCCTTTATACCTATACTAATAAAAATAGCTACACTTTACATATTGCTTATTGTCATGGGTATATCACTATGATGAACTCCAGTCCTTGATAATTATTTGTCTTTCAGACTGATTTGCATTGTAGATTCTAAATATTCTCATATGAGGCATCTGAGGCTTTGTCTATTCTACTAAGTAGAACTAATTTGGTCAGGTTTGTAGGTACATGAAGTATTAAGAACTGCATCTTGCCTTTCGGCCGGAGCATCCATCTTCCAGTAAATCGCCAAAATGACTAACACAAAGGGAAAGAGGAGAGGAACACGCTATATGTTCTCTAGGCCTTTTAGAAAACATGGAGTTGTTCCTTTGGCCACATATATGCGGATCTATAAGAAAGGTGCTATTGTAGATATAAAGGGAATGGGCACTATTCAAAAAGGAATGCCCCACAAATGTTACCATGGCAAAACTGGAAGAGTCTACAATGTTACCCAGCATGCGGTTGGTATAGTTGTAAACAAACAAGTAAAGGGCAAGATTCTTGTCAAGAGAATTAATGTTCGTATTGAGCATATTAAGCACTCTAAAAGCAGAGACAGCTTCTTGAAACGTGTGAAGGAAAATGATCAGAAAAAAAAGGAAGCCAAAGAGAAGGGGACTTGGGTTCAACTGAAGCGCCAGCCTGCTCTACTCAGAGAAGCACACTTTGTGAGAACCAATGGAAAGGAACCAGAGCTGCTGGAACCCATTCCCTATGAATTCATGGCATGATCAATATAAAAACTTAATAAAATATCAGAACTATAAAAAAAAAGAACTGCATCTACCCCCAGATTTCTTAGCATTCAATTTATTGGGCACACTATAGATGTCTGAAAACTCAAATGATGTTTTTCAATTAAATATAATTACTGGTGTTATCTGTTACTAGTATTTTTAAAAATTTTTTATTGTTGTTGTAGTTATTATTATTGTTGTTGTCATCATTGTTAGGACAAAGAGAAATGGAGAGAGGAGGGGAAGACAGAGAGGGGGAGAGAAAGATAAACACCTGCAGACTTGTTTCACCGCTTGTGAAGCAACTCCCCTGCAGTTGGGGAGCTGGAGGCTCAAACCAGGATCCTTACGGTCCTTGCACTTTGCTCCACCTGTGCTTAACCCACTGCGCTACTGCCCAACTCCCATTACTAGTATTTTTGTCACCATGGTTTCATTGGGGTTCTGTTTCTGTACTACTCCATTATTGCTGTCAGTCATTTTTTTTCCTTTTCTCTACTTTTGATAAAGGAGAGAAACAGAGATACAGAAAGAAAGAAAGATATGTGTAGCACTTTCCACCACTTGCAATACCACCCCTATTCAGGTGGGGACTGGGGACTTGACTCTAGGCCATAGTGCATGGTAGACTGTGCAATCTAACAGGCAAGCCACTGCCAGTCCTTTCATGATTGTATTTTTTAAATTGTCTTTTAAGTAAGTAAGGTGTTTAACAACACTTTACAAACACTGATCCAAACAATCAAAAATATTTTTTACCTTCCAGAATGAATTGCAGACATAAGTTAAAATTGAATAGATTTTCACTAGGAGTCCAGAATCCTGTTATCAACAGAAGAGTCAGTGAGTAATGTGTGCAAACTGATTGTGTCTTCTACTGTAAGTAAAATGATTGGCTAATTTTTAGTTTGCACTTGTGAATTCAGTGCATTTTCTCTAGTGTACTTAAAAATACATGAGAATGTTGCTATTTAAATGCATAGCATTTGTACATGTGTATATTTTCTCTCCCAGTAAGTATAAAATTCATCAACTCTTTCCTAGTTAGTCTGGTCACCTTGAATTCAGGAAATAAAACTAGTGAACAAAACTCTGATGCAATTAAGAAGAACAAATTAAAGTATAATTAACTGTTAAGCCCTTAAGAGGGCTTAAGTAAAATTTAAATAGCAGCATAATTGTGTCTAAAATTCCAGCAAATAACATTAGGGTGTCCAATCTAGCTTTATAATCTTTCCTTAATTAACAACTTAACCATAACTCAAATCTGATATGAAAACTGCTATTTTTGAAATATATATTTTCCATATGTCTAAATGATTTTACTAAATTTTGTTTTGATGCTATAATTTAGTTGTTTGACCTTGAACAAATCACTTAACATCTCTCAGTCTGAATCTCCTAATCTGCAAAGTAGTGAAGATAACAGTATCTACTACTTAGAATTGTTATGGTAATTAAAATGCTGTGAGATGCAAAGTACCAGGTAGCAGTAAGTGGCTGGAACATATTTGCTTATTAGTTGTTGAATCTCATTCTGTTGCTGAAAACAATGGAAGAGAGTATAGTTTTTTAATCTTTATTGAAAACATATTAAAAAGTACCTTGAGGGACTGGGTGGTTGTACACATGGTTGAGCACACATGTTACCATGTACAAAGACCTGGGTTTGAGCTCCCAGTCTCCACTTGCAAGGGGAAAGCTTTGCGGGCAGTGAAGCAGTGCTGTAGGTGTCTTTCTGTCTCTCTTCCTCTCTATCTCACCCTTCCCCCTCGATTTCTGACTGTCTCTATCCAGTAGTGATGAACATCTCTACCTATTAATCCAATACATGAATAAAAATAAAGATAATAATAATAATAAAACACCTTAAAAAATACACTGAGTGAAACGACAAGTGACTGTATGATTTACTGAATCTCAATCAAATAGTGCATTGATTTTCCCTCACATAGAGTATAATAAGACATATAGTACTATTTCATAAACATCATATATATATGATACTCATGCAAAATTAAATAATAGTTAAACATATTTTGGCCTAATATCAACCCTGGAACAACAACAGTTTTGAACATTTCCTCAATAGATATCAATTTAAAATAAAATAAATGACAGTTAAGAAATAAATATTTTAGGGAGTCGGGCTGTAGCACAGCGGGTTAAGCACATGCCGCGCAAAGCGTGAGGGCCGGCTTAAGGATCCTGGTTCTAGCCTCTGGCTCCCCATCTACAGGGGAGTCACTTCACAGGCGGTGAAGCAGGTCTGCAGGTGTCTTTCTCTCCTCCTCTCTGTCTTCCCCTCCTATCTCCATTTCTCTCTATCCTAGCAACGACGACATCAATAACAACAAGAACTACAACAATGAAAAACAACAAGGGCAACAAAAGGGAAAATAAATAAATATTAAAAAATAAATATTTTAGTATAAAATATTCATGTATGTTTCTGTTGTTTTTCATGTATTGTTCTAATACTAAATTCATCATTTCTTATATTTTTTCTATTTTAGTAAAAATTATCTACTGGTTCCACAGTTTCTGCCTCTATCTTTTCCTTCTAGTCTTTGTTCCTTCTTGAATTACAAAATAATCTTTGGTTTTTTTGTGACTCAGTGATCACTTCTTTTTAAAGACTCTTATTTGTTGAATGGACTACATAAAGTTTTATCACTTATATACCTACTTATTTTTACAATATGTGAATTCTTTTTTTTTATTATTATTTTTTTTTCTTTTTTATTTAAGAAAGGATTAATTAACAAAACCATAGGGTAGGAGGGGTACAACCCCACACAATTCCCACCGCCCAATCTCCATATCCCACCCCCTCCCCGGATAGCTTTCCCATTCTCTATCCCTCTGGGAGCATGGACCCAGTGTCATTGTGGGTTGCAGAAGGTAGAAGGTCTGGCTTCTGTAATTGCTTCCCCGCTGAACATGGGCGTTGACTGGTCGGTCCATACTCCCAGTCTGCCTCTCTCTTTCCCTAGTAGGGTGGGTCTCTGGGGAAGCTGAGCTCCAGGACACATTGGTGGGGTCTTCAATCCAGGGAAGTCTGGCCGGCATCCTGATGACACCTGGAATCTGGTGACTGAAAAGAGAGTTAACATACAAAGCCAAACAAATTGTTGAGCAATCATGGACCCAAAGCTTGGAAAAGTGGAGAGGAAGTATTAGGGAGGTACTCACTGCAAACTCTAGTGTACTTCTGCTTTCTTACTTTGGTGCCATACTCCAAACTCAGTCAATTTCTGCTTTGCGTTTCTACTTCTTTTTTTTTTTTTTTTACATGCATAACATTCCCCAGATACCCATTTAACAATATTTCATTCATCATTTTTCATGGACCTGTATTCTCCCCACCCACCCACCCACCCACCCCAGAGTCTTTTACTTTGGTGTAATACTCCAATTCCATTTCAGGTTCGACTTGTGTTTTCTTTTCTAGTCTTGTTTTTCAGCTTCGGCCTGAGAGTGAGATCATCCCGTATTCATCCTACTGTTTCTGACTTATTTCACTCAACATGATTTTTTCAAGGTCCATCCAAGATCGGCTGAAAACGGTGAAGTCACCATTTTTTACAGCTGAGTAGTATTCCATTGTGTATATATACCACAACTTGCTCAGCCACTCATCTGTTGTTGGACACCTGGATTGCTTCCAGGTTTTGGCTATTCTTTTTTTATAAATGAATTCTTTTTTTATAAAATACTTTTTTATATGAGATAGTTTAAACAGCCTTAGATATGAAAGTCCTGCACTCTGTCATTTAAAGTATTCCCCTAGACACTATATAAAACTTTAGAGATAGCTCCACTATCTTTCCAGTGTCAGTTATCCCACAAAAATCAGTTTACAGATAACATGTGAAGATATTCTCTGATCTCATCAAACCAATTTTCTAGCACTTTGGCCCTTAAATTTGATGGGGAACTTGCCATTTATCCTGCTGGACCAAAGAAATTGTTTCTTTGCCTCTAAATTTTCTGAAGCCTTCCTTTATAGACATATGGTATCACTATTATTTTTTTTCAAATCACTTTATTGGGAGAAACTATGATTTGCAAGACAACTTCTGCCAACTTTCTGATAATCTGACCCTATGTCCTTACGTTAGAATCTATTATATTTCCTGTTCTTGTTACTTTAAAACACATAGCACTTTATTTGAAAAAAGAAACCCAGTAAACATTCTAGTTTTTCAAAGAGCAAAGAAACACTGACAATATGAAAATAAGAAACATCATCTATATTCTTGTCATTTTAATTTCTTGCCAAACTTGCAATATTTTAAAAGAAAGATCTGAAACTTATTTTGAAGGTGTTTAGAAATAAAACGTCTGCTTTTGAATGAATTCTGAAAAAGAACAAAATAGCTACAAGTATCTTAAAGTTAATATTGAAAAAGTTTGGCAATGTTTTAAAAGACCATTAAAAGAAGTCTCCTGCAGTGTTGATTTACAGAAATATGTGACAGAATTTGAAGCAGCTTAGCAGGACTAATATATTCATATTAAACTCTTCAAGTAGAATTTTTTTTTTTTTGCAAATCAGCTTAACTTTCCTAGAAAAGGGAAAAAATGCCATGACTCATGTATAAAAGTATTTAGTTCACATGGTCCCCCAAGCAAAGCATTTGTGTAATTGTTCTTTTCTCATAAAGCTAGAATATTTCCATCTAAATTCACCATGAATTCAGCAAGGTAACATACCCATTTTTCTTCATTAATCTTTTTTTAAGAGGCCGCAAATAATGAATCAGCAATTTTGAAATAGAACACACAGTATTAAAAATTCTTAGGGGAGGGCCATACAGTAGCAGGTCTAGTATAATATACTCATTACAATGTTAGGAGCCAGGTTCACACCTTTGATCCCCACCTCAAGGAGGAAGCTTCACAAGCCATGAAACAATGCTGCCCATGCCTCATTCTTTCCCTCACTGTCTTCTGCTTCTATTTCAATTTCTCTTTGTTTCTATCCAAAATAAATAGATAAAATTAGAAAATAAAATAACAAAAATTTAGGGGAAATGCCAGAGACTCCTGGAAGAACATACTTAGAGAAGTATCAGATTGAGGATTTTCCACTCAGAATAGAAGCCAAACTCTTTAATGAAGCACTTCCTAAGCACTTGAAAAGCAACCGTCTTCTGCACCCCATAATGACCTGGGTCTATACTCCCAGAGGGATAAAGAATAGGGACGCTAACAGGGGATGGGATGGGATACGGAGTTCTGGTGGTAGGACTTGTGTGGAGTTTTACCCTTCTCTTTTATCCTATGGTTTTGCTAGTGTTTCCTTTCTATAAATTTATTTTTATTTTTATTATTTATTTATAAAAAGGAAACACTGACAAAACCATAGGATAAGAGGGGTACAACTCCACACAATTCACACCACCAGAACTCCGTATACCATGCCCTCCCTTAATAGCTTTCCTACTCTTTAACCCTCTGGGAGTATGGTCCCAAGGTCATTGTGGGATGCAGAAGGTGAAAGGTCTGGCTTCTGTAATTACTTCCCCGCTGAACATGGTCATTAACAGGTTGATCCATACTCCCAGCCTGCCTCTCTTTCCCTAGTGGGGCGGGGTTCTGGGGAATCAGAGCTCCAGGACACATTGGTGGGGTTGTCTGTCCAGGGAAGTCTGGTTGACATCATGCTAGCATCTGGAACCTGGTGGCTGAATAGAGAGTTAGCATATAAAGCCAAACAAGTTGTTGACTAATCATGAACCTAAAGACGGGAGTAGTACAGATGAAGAGTTGGGAGGGATCTCTATTCTGTAGATAGCTAGTAGGCATATTTTAGTTATATTCCAAAGGGCCTGTGGTTATACTAATTTTTTTCCCTGAGCCTGAAATCTGATATGCAGGTGGATCCTAGTTATTGTCTGGGGAGATGGTGTCATGGTGGAAAAAGGACCAGAACGCTGGATCTGGGAAGAAAGTAGCTCCCAAATATGGGAAAGGTGTATAAATATTGTTCACTGTAAACCCCATTGCTTTGATGTCATCTGGGACCCATGTTCAGCTTAGGAGCCTATGTGACCTCTGCATCCCTGTAGATACTCACGTTATGTGGTCATGAGTAGGAACATTTCAAACTGCCCCAATATTGACCCATCTATCTCAGGTGTAGCATAGAGTATGTTGTCCAGCCTCCCTTCAGAGGATGGGACGTTCTCTACCGTTGTTGATCCAAGTTGAAGGCAAGGACCTATGGGGGTCCACAAAGGGGTCTGTTTTGTTATTCCTGATATAGATGAACAGTAACAATGGAAAGAGAGATTTATTCAAGGTCTAGGTCCATCATGTCTGTTTGGGAATCTCAGAATTCCCCGACTAGGGCCCTGGACTGTATTAATTCCCAACCAAATAGATATGTGTACTCCTATGTTCATAGTAGCACAATTTGTAATAGCTAAAACCTGGAAGCAACCCAGGTGCTCAACAACAGATGTGTGGCTGAGTATTTCCTTTTTATAAATAAAAATTTTAAAAAAAACCATAGTACTGGAAGTGATTATGCTTAGTAAAGTACATAAGGAGGTAAAAGATAACTACGTGATGATTTTGCTTATATGTGGAATTATAGCTAATTGATATACATGAACTTGCAAAAAAGGAAGAAGGAGAAGGAGAAAGAGAAGGAGAAGAGGAATGGAGGAAGGGAAGGAGAAGGACAAATTTAAGGAGGAGAAGCAACAATCTGTCTTTGTGAGGTATATGGTGGTTATGGGGGATGATGCACATAATTTTGATGGTGGGTACAGTTTATAATTATATCCTTGCAGTATTATAATCTTGTAAACAATTATTAAATCATTAAAATCATATTAAATTAAAAGAGTAAATCTAACCATTTCCAGATTAAAAAATGTGTACACAAAATGAAAAGTCACCATAGTTTAGGGGATGATTTGAGAGGCACAGACTTATATGTCCCATGTAGTATGATACTGTTGTAATGCAGTATACTAGCCAACTATAGGAAGTTGGACACAGCACTCCACTGACATCAGCCTGGTTGCAGAGCATTCTATGATTTGCTTAAAGGCACAATAGTTTTGGGGTGAACCAAACATAATCACTTCCAGTACTATGTTTTTTTTTAATTGTTGTTTTGCTTGTGTTTGATAGCTAGCCTGAAGTTGGATAAAAATATTGTCTGATAATCACACCAAAGTGTCCTGGAACCCCACCTCCCCAGAGCCCTGTTCAACTAGGGAAAGAGACAAGCTGGAAGTATGGATCGACCTGTCAATGCCCACGTTCAGTGGAGAAGCAATTATAGAAGTCAGATCTTCCACATTCTACACGCCATAATGACCCTGAGTCCATACTCCGAGAAGGATAAAGAACAGGAAAGCTATCAAGGGAGGGGATGGGATACAGAGTTCTGGTAATAGGAATTGTGTAGAAATGTGCCCCTCTTATCCTATGGTCTTGTCAATATTTCCATTTTATAAATAAATAAATAAATAATTAAAAATATATATATGAAATACAAACCTTGGAGGAATAAAAGAAAACTTAAGCCTAAAAATAAATATTGCCTGAGAAAATGGTGTCAGCGTAGAGAAAAGGCTAGAAAGTTGGGTTAGGGCAGTGAGAACCTCCTGTTCTTGAAAACCTGACCCAAGGCCCATATATATTTTATATTTAGCACCAGAGCCTGTGTAACCTCCAACTTCCTGTTGGTCTGAGATCACAGCTCATGGTCACAGCTGGAACATTGCAGGCTACACTCATTTCAAGACCAGTTTTCCTTGAGTGGCAGGGCAGGATACTCCCTCCAACCTCCCTTTGGAGACTGGGGCATTCCCTATCATCTCTGCTTTATGATGTGGGTAAGGTCATGAGAGGGCCCACAAAATGGCTTATGGTGGCGTTCCTGATGACAGTGACCAGTAGTGGTGCAGAGAAGGGCCCATTAGAGATGACCTACTTTTAAGGAGCTGGGAAAAATAAAAGCAATGGTGACAATCTTGCTTTTGCTGTTTTCTCAAACTCTTTTAACTTAAAATGTTCAATAATACCGTTTGCCATAATTTAGGTAGCATGCTATGATCCCCATTGCTTGCTTATTAATATTCAGCTTTCCAAATAATCTGAGAACCAGTTTGCTATCTTAATGGTTTCTATATCTATGAATATATATTTACTATATCAATATATAAAGTATATAATGTTATATTTTATGAATTATGGTTTTCTGTTTTGTCGGAAATAATAAGGGAAAAATATATTGCTTCAAAGAGCTACTCCATCAAATTATTTTGTTAGGGATCTTTATTTGTTTTATTTATTTTATTTTTTTATTTTTTATTTTTTATTTTTTTATTTAAGAAAGGATTAGTGAACAAAAGCATAAGGTAGGAGGGGTACAACTCCACACAATTCCCAACACCCAATCCCCATAACCCACCCCCTCCCATGGTAGCCTTCCCATTCTCTATCCCTCTGGGAGCATGGACCCAGGGTCGTTGAGGGTTGCAGAAGGTAGAAGGTCTGGCTTCTGTAATTGCTTCCCCGCTGAACATGGGCGTTGACTGGTCGGTCCATACCCCCAGTCTGCCTCTCTCTTTCCCTAGTAGGGTGTGACTCTGGGGAAGCTGAGCTCCAGGACACATTGGTGGGGTCTTCAATCCAGGGAAGCCTAGCCAGCATCCTGGTGGCATCTGGCACCTGGTGATTGAAAAGAGAGTTAACATATGAAGCCAAACAATTTGTTGAGCAATCATGGATCCCAAGCTTGGAATAGTGGAGAGGAAGTGTTAGGGAGGTACTCACTGCAAACTCTAGTGTAGTCCTGCTTTCAGGTATATATTTTGCAGTAGTTTATGGATACGTGTGCACATAAGCTCTCTCTCATAGAAACTGGTGTATATCTAGGTTATGGGACTTTGTTAGAAAGTGAACTACCTGAGATGAAATTAGAGTGTACTATTAAAGGAAAGGTCTCACCCGAGTAATGAAGCTGAAGGGTTGTCATTCCACACGTGAAGTCTCTGGATACATTCTGAGGTGAAGCATGTTGAGGTAGCAATCGTTGCTTTGGTTAGGTTGTGATCGGCAGATGCAATGTTATTTGGTTTGGATTGGGAGATGCATACGGGAAAGTGGGCCCTATCCAAGGGTTCCAGGACTGGGGGAAGTAGGGGCTCTATAGTGAAGATGTGAGGTTCCTGCTGTCTTAGGGTTCAAAAAGACACTCAATAGTTAATATTATCATCACATTATTTGTTAATTGGGTTAACTTTGAAAAGTCCCTTTGTTATGGTTTGCTGGACAGTACCCAGTATCTTGTATATAGCTGTGCTATTGGAAGCTTCTAATCTACTTGGTCTAGGCTTTTGAGAGAGTCCGCATATCAAATACATAGCCTATATATAAAAAAGATTCAGTTTGTCTTTTGAGAAACTTTGAGACATACAGTTGATTTCCCCCTCATATTAATTAGCTACTGATTTATATGTCTACATTTTGCTAGGAGTGTACATAAACACCATTCCCACCACCAAAGGACTGTGACCCATCCCTCCCGCCCACTCCCACCCCCCACTGGCCCAGGAAGCTACATGCCTACCCCTCACCACTGGGTTTTTACTTTGGTGCCCTACTTACAATTTGATCAGGTCCTGCTTTTAGTTTCCCTTTCAGATCTTCTTAGTCAGCTTCTGTTGATGAGTGGGATCTATCAAGAACAATGAACCCACCTTCTCTGACCCATCTTGGACAGAGCTAGAAGGAATTATGTTAAGTGAACTAAGTCAGAAAGATAAAGATGAGTATGGGATGATCCCACTCATCAACAGGGATCTTTATTTGTTCTAGAATGTGGCCACTGTTAATTTTTTATATTCATGTCTGAAGAATGAACTTTCCGCCCTGCTTTTCATGATAAAATATGATTAAACAGGTGTTGTAAACAAAAACACTTAGGAAAAAGAGATTCATTTTCACCATGCTGATGTCAAGAAAAGTGAAGAACATTTTCACCAGAGTATACGAGTCACTTTGCTCTATATGTAATTAAGTTTAGGTAGTATGGCATAATAAAATCTTAGAACCAGATTTCTATGATTTTAATAAAGATATAAGCAATCTATGTAAAGGTAAACATATTCCATAACATCAAATGAAACTCACAGTGATAATAAGAAAAAATGAAATGTTTAAAATATTGGTACATTATGAGTACTCAATTTTTTTATGTCTACACTGATAGGAAAATAACACTTTTTAATATAATTTTTTAAAATATTTATTCCCTTTTGCCATTGTTTTTATTGTTGTAATTATTATTGTTGTTATTGATGTTGTCATTGTTGGACAGGACAAAGAGAAATGAAGAGAGGAGGGGAAGACAGAGAGGAAGAGAGAAAGATAGACACCTGCAGACCTACTTCACCACTTGTAAAGTGACTCCCCTGCAGGTGGGGAGCTGGGGGCTTGAACCAGGATCTTTATGTCAGTCCCTGAGCTTTGCACCACCTGTGCTTAACCCGCTGTGCTACCATCGACTCCCAGGAAAATAGTATTTTGTAATTATTGAAAATAAACAAAAATGTTGCCTTAAATGCTTAATAGCTTTGTTTTAGAAGATACAAGCTAATTAGTTATTCTATTTTAATAAAATAATAAGGTGATATCAAGTCTGTTATATTAAAAGGTTGATACTTAGTGTGAACATTGAACTACTCTATTTCTTGAGATAAACCACTTTTTCTTTTAATTAAGAAGAGCTGAATGCTTAACTGTTGAGTAACAGCTTGACACCAACACAGGTATCTCCAGACTGTTAAAATTTTACCTATTTGTCAAGAGAATAGTGATTAACACTTATAAAACAGGAAAGGAATCCAAACTGAAAAGGAAAATCACTGTAATTTACTCAATATTTGTGTAAAGATAAAATATGTAATTAAAAACAAATATACAATATCTGCTCCAACTATGCAATAAAAATAGAATTGTAATAATTTCTAAGATCCAAATTAAGGAATTTTCAAAATACAGAAAAATCATTCTCAACATCTTGTCAGATTCTTCAGAAAATGATATATTGAATAATAATAGGAGAAAATATAATTTATTAATAACATATATACCTCCTCTACTTTTGAGGACAACCTGGAAATTCCAAGTTGCTATGTAGCCTTAGACACCAATTAGTTTAGCAAAAGCAGGGTAATTTGGGAAGAAGAAAGGGAGAGAGAGTTAGTTAGGAAAGATGCAAAAAAAAAAAAAAAGCACAATGAGACAAAAGTATTTGGATTTATGTTTGTCTTTATTATTTTTTCATTTTATTTTAACTATTCTATTGAGGTTTTAGTAATTTAGAGTATAATTATTTGCACATGGGTACAGTTTTTGATCTCACTGTTATAGGTGTCTGCAAAACATTCTTATATCCAACTTGGGTTTATTTCTACTGTAATACACCAGGATCCCTAAGGCCCTCCACCCCACTCCTATCTTTCTCTTTTTGTGTTAGTTTGTGTTCTGCATTGATTAGTTCTTCCAAAGGAGGGTTCTTTGTCTTTCAAAGATAATAATTTTGCTTCCAGGTGTTTGCTTATATAATCAACCTTTTGACAAAGATATATTTTTGGAGTGATATGATTTTATCTCCAACTCCTTCAGAGGTAGAATTTTTCTGTAAGTAAACACAAAATCTATTTATACAATGTTCTGTCTGTTATTAGAATGAGACTTGGTGATATCCTTATTAAAGTGAAGTATTTAATTAAAACTATTAATAAAAATAGCAAGAGATAGAAATAGCTCAGCATTTTTTAGGCAATAAAAATGAACGATGTCAGTTTTTTGTTCCATTCTCTTATTTCAAAAATAATCCATGGTAGTATTGGATCAGCTGTTCAAAAGCTCAAATAAGCTTTTCTCATATGCTCAGAGTAGGCTCTTGCAGTAATCGTCACTTGGTGTGGGGAACTAATTCTATGGAGACCTTCCGGATCTCAGGAGGTCTGTTAATGTTACTTAAATATTGCAGTTTTGAGGATAACGAAGGTCATAGAACTTGAGAATCTCTTGTCCTTGCCTTATTTTTTTCCTTAGTAAGGGAGCAATCCCTGTTCTTTCCTCCTCCTTCTCCTTCTCCTTCTCCTTCTCCTTCTCCTTCTCCTTCTCCTTCTCCTTCTCCTTCTCCTTCTCCTTCTCCTTCTCCTTCTCCTTCTCCTTCTTCTTCTTCTTTCCTAGAAGAGTAAAGTTGATAAGGGGAGCGTAGTGTCATTCAGGTATTTTTTTTGTCCTCCCTATCTTCACATTTTTATTCCAAGAGTAAAGATGAAGTCAATTCTTACATCTCGTTCAAAATCTTCTTTGCTCCCAGGTTCCCAAGGTTCTTTGACACTGGATTTATATCCCTAGTTCACCCTATTTTTCTTTGGAATTTATAGTCATAAAAACCCTCCATGTATATATATATATCTATGTGTTTGTTTCATCATCATGTGGCCTCACATATATATAGCAAACTTTCCTATATCTACATTTTTTTTATTCTTTAAAGAATAAAGAGTTGGGAGGTAGCGCACCGGGTTAAGCGCAGGTGGTACAAAGTGCAAGGACCTGCGTAAGGATCCCGGTTCGAGGCCCCGGCTCCCCACATACAGGGGAGTCACTTCATTGTCAGTGAAGCAGGTCTGCAGGGGTCTATCTTTCTCTCCCCCTCTCTGTTTTCCCCTACTATCTCCATTTCTCTCTGTCCTATCCAACAACAAAGACATCAATAACAACAACAACAATAAAACAGCAAGGGCAACTAAAGGGAATAAATAAATAAATATTAAACAAAAGAAATAACCTCTTTCTCATTTTTTATTATTTATTTGCAGTTAATAGTGGGTCACAAGACTATAAGATTACAGTGTACAGTTCCATAATACATTCACCATTAGAGTTCTGTGCCCCAACTTCCATTGAATATCCCATAACTTTTTTCTTTCTTTATAAGATAAAAATATTGATAAGACCATAGGATAAGAGGGGTACAATTCCACATAATTCCCACCATCAGAACTCTATAGCCCATCCCCTTCCTTGATATCTTTCCTATTTTTTATCCCTTTGGTAGTATGGACTCAGGGTCATTATGGGGTGCAGAAGGTGGAAGGTCTGGATTCTGTAATTGCTTCTCCATTGGATATGGGTATCCATACACACAGCCTGTCTCTATCTTTCTCTAGTGGGGCAAGGCTCTGGAGAAGTGGGGCCCCAAGACACACTGGTGAGGTTGTATGCACAGGGAAGTTAGGTTGGTGTCAAAGCAGCATTTGCAATGCTGGTGAGACCTTTTCTTTCTTGTTTTATTTTTTGACACCTGTAGACCTGCTTTACCACTTGTGAAGCGACCCTCTGTCGGTGGAGAGCCAGGGGTTCGAACTGGGATCCTTATGCCTATCCTTGTGCTTTGCATGAAGAGCACTTAACCTGCTGCGCTACTGCCTGGCCTCTGTGAGACCTTTTCTAGTTCATGGGTCTCCTTAATTCCATTTCGGTGGTGCACTTCTTTTTCAAATTTTTTTATAGGGGATTAATTTTTTACATTCCACAGTTTGTACATGCATAACATTTCTCAGTTTTCCACGTAACAATACAACCCCCACTAGGTCCTCTGTAATCCTTTTGGGACCTGTACTCCGCCCCCCCCCCCCCGCCCCGAGTCTTTTACTTTGGTGCAGTACACCAACTCCAGTTCCAGTTCTATTTGTGTTTTCTCTTCTGTTCTTGTTTTTCAACTTCTGCCTGAGAGTGACATCATCCCATATTTAGCCTTCTGTTTCTGACCTATTTCGCTTAAAATAATTTCTTCAATCTCCATCCAAGATGGGCTGAAAATGGCAAAACCACTATTTTTAATAGCTGAATAGTATTCCATTGTGTACATATACACCACAACTTGCTCAGCCACTCATCTGTTGTTGGACACTTGGGTTGCTTCCAGGTTTTGGCTATTAAAAATTGTGCTGCTAAGAACATATGTATACACAGATCTTTTTGGATGGGTGCATTGGCCTCCTTAAGATACATCCCCAGGAGAGGAATTGCAGGATCATAGGGTAGGTCCATTTCTAGCCTTCTGAGAGTTCTCTAGACTGCTCTCCACAGAGGTTGGACCAATTTATATTCCCACCATCAGTGAAGGAGGGTTCCTTTGACCCCACAACCTCTCTAGCATATGTTGCTGCTACTTTTTCTGATGTCTGACATTCTCACAGGAGTGAAGTGGTATCTCACTGTTGTCTTTATTTGCGTTTCTCTGACAATCAAAGACTTGGAGCATTTTTTCATGTGTTTCTTTTGGATCTCTTCTGTGGTGAATATTCTGTCCAAGTCCTCCCCCCATTTTTGGATGGGGTTATTTGTTGTCTTGTTGTTGAGTCTGGCAAGCTCTTTATATATGTTGGTTATTAAACTCTTATCTGATGTATGACATGTAAAGATCTTTTCCCATTCTGTAAGGGGTCTCTTTGTTTGGGTATTGGTTTGTTTTGCTGTGCAGAAGCTTTTTAATTTTATGTAGTCCTATAGGTTTATACTTGCCTTAGTCTTCTTTGTAATTGGATTCATTTCATTCAAGATGTCTTTAAAATTTATGAAGAAGAGTTCTGCCAATATTTTCTTCTAAGTATCTGACATTTTCTGGTCTAATATCCAAGTTCTTGATACACTTTGAATTTACTTTTGTGTTGGTGGTGCACTTCTTAACAAAGCCACAGAACCCAGATATAGATCAGGACCATATGATAGAGCACATATGCACATATATCCATAAGTTATGGGAAAATGTATACCTTAAAGCAAAAGTGCACAGTAGTTTGCAGTGACTCAATAAGTGTACCAAGCAAGTAGAAAGACCTAAAAAAAGATGCCATGAAGTACTTAATAAAATAGTTTCTACTTAGACCTAGATACCCTCATCACCTACTTTATATTACACTTTCTTAAGTCACTATAAGGCTAACCTTGTCAGACAAAATAAGGACTACAAAAGCTGGATACGGTCAAGAGACTGTCATAATTTAATGATGACTCTTTTGGTCACTACCATACCAGGGCACCCCATCATCCAGGGCCCTAGTCAGGGAATCTTGGGATACCCACACAGACATGATCTACCAGACCCCTTTCTTCACTCTCACTAGTCATCTCCAACAGAAAAAACATAATGGAGCCCTTTTTGGGCCCCCATAGGACTTGCCCTCAATGTATAACAACAATTGTCATGACTGTCTCATTTTCAGAAGGGAGGTTGTGTCAACATACTCTACCACTGGAGGGAGATGGTTCCTGCAATAAGTGCAGCCTAGAATGTTCCTAGCTATGACCACAGAATGTGAGTTCAGATCTACAAGGATATAGAGATTTCATAGGCTCCTGGACTGAATATGGGCCCATAACTTTTTTTATCCTGTCATCTATTGATGGGTATTTAGGCCAGAGCCTGGACAAAATGCAGATATCCAAAATCAAATAAGTGAATAAAAACAAAAACAAAAACAAACTTAAAACCAGGCTGTTTTAAGTAACCAGGATACATTTTTATTTGATTGCAGCGTTTAGTGTTAGGTGGTGGTCTCATTTCACTTTTCTGCATGTGGCTATCCAATTTTCCCAGCACCATTTGTTGAAGAGACCTTTACTCCATTGAATTGTTTTGGCCCCTTTGTCAAATATGAGATGACTGTATATGTGTGTGAGTTCATTTTGAGCTCTTCATTCTGTTCCATTGATCCAAGTGTCCATTTTTACTCTAGTACAATGTTGTTTTAACTATTATTGTTTTGTAGTATAACTGAAAGTTAAGGAGCATGATACCTCTCTATATACTTTTCTCTTTTTCTCATATGTGCATTGGCTATTTGTGGTTCCACACAATTTTTTTAACAAGTTGTTCAATTTCTTGAAAAGTGCCATTTTGGTTGTTTGTTTGAGTCCTTTGTTTGAGATGTTTTGTGTCAAGTTATTCTCCCACACTGTTGGGTGTTTTTCTGCTTGGGTGGTGATATCCTATGCTGTGCAGAAGATTTTTAGTTTGATATAGTCCCATTGGCTTATTTTTGCTTTTGTTTTCTTTGCTGTTGGATTTTAATCCTTGTAGGTTTTCTTGAAACATAGGTCATGGAGTGTCCTGCCAATATTTTCTTCTTTGTCTTTCATAGTTTCTGACCTTATATCCATGTCTTTAATCCACTTAGAGTTGATTTCAGTGCTTGTTGATAAGTAATGGTTAAATTTCTTCCTTCTGCATGTCCCAATCTGATCCCCCCCCCCAATATAGCGTAGTATTGCTTGAGGTCCAGTAATGTATTGCCTCCAGTTTTGTTCCTTTTTTTTTCCTTTAAATGATGATTTCACCTTTTAAAAAATATTTATTTATTCCCTTTTGTTGCCTTTGTTGTTTTGTTAATTGTTGTAGTTATTACTGTTGTTGTTATTGATGCGGTCATTGTTAGATAGGAAAGAAAGAAATGGAGAGAGGAAAGGAAGACAGAGAGGGGGAGAGAAAGACAGATACCTGCATACCTGCTTCAACATCTGTGAAGTGATTCCTTTGCAGGTGGTGAGCCGGGGGCTCATACTGGGATCTTTAAGCTGGTCCTTGTGCTTTGTGCCACGTGCGCTTAACGGGCTACACTACCGCCAGACTCCCTTGTTCCTTTGTTTTTTGCAAAATTGCTTGGCAATCCTGGGGACTTTTTGGTTCCAGATAAATTTTTGTTTTATTCCTTTAAATAAATTTGATGGGATTGCATTGAATCTATATATGGTTCTGGGTACTGACTGAATTCTACCATTTCATATTTATCTTATTTCTTAAAACATTTTATTATACAGTTTATTTAATTTGGATGTACACAGAGAGAACTGAGAAGGAAGTGGGGGATAGAGAAGGGAAGAGGCAGAGATACCTATAGCATGGTTCATAGATTATGAACTTCCTTGCTGGAGGTGTGGACTGGGAGCTTGAACCCAGGTTCTTGTTTCTTGGTCAGAAACCCACATTCATTTAGTAGCAAGATAATATTGAAATATCTTCCTTTCTTATATTTATATATTTTATAAGCCTTTTCAATGCTTCTTTAAAGTAGAAATTTTCACTCTGTCCTTAGCCTTTTTAAATGATGCCATATTTCAATTTATTTTATAAACAATGAGTAAATTAATTTTAGATACTATATTAAAATAGAATTTACTAAAAATTCTGTATTACCATTCATAGCTAGCATAGCACTGATGGAATTCAAGTTGTAAATATCAGTATAATTTGTTCCTCAAAATTTACATCAACTTTTTTTCCTGTTTCAACTGCAGTTATTTTTGTACATATAGTATTTATGACTAGAAAAAATATTTGTGGGTTAAATGATTCCTTTTACTTCATTAACATTCCATACATATGCCATCAGACAAGATTGAATTTTTAAATATATTCAAAGCTAATGATATCTTTTTCTGACAACACTTAGAGTACATTGAGTATCTTACAGTTTGCATATCATCAAGAAGAAAAGCAGCAAAAAATACCACTAGAAAATAAAACTCTTTTACATCCTTGAAGAAATGAAACTATAATACCACAGAAAAAATAGTTAATTATTAACATGCTAGTTATGAGGGGCAGAGCCAATAAGATGGACCAGCAGTATCTGTTTTCACTCTCCACAACAGCAAAATATTACAACATACGTGGAAAATACAGCAAAGAATCTGACTTTGATTTTAGAGGTTACAACTAAGGAGGACAAAAGTCCAGTGTCCAGGTAGAAAGGACATAAAGACAATTGTACAGTAACAGCCAGTTCCTTAGCAACTTGCCACCTGACTTGGCTTCTTTCCTCTCTTGTGGCTTCCTGAGCTCCCAAACTACTAAACTGCCCTATCTCTACATGGATCCCCTGTATCTGGTGTCATACAGTTAACTGACCCAAGATCCACATGGTCAGCTGCTGTCTACCACACATCAGCACCCAGAAAGCACCTGCCACCCACTGCTGCAACCCTTCCCTGCCACCTATCCATCCCATGCTACACCAGCTATTCCAATCAAATTATCCATTCATGCCTACAGATTTGTGGCAGAAACTTTACAGGAGAGAAAGGGTAAGTAGAGGATATGAATCAATTAGGCTTAGAGGCAGCAGCTGCTTTACTTAGGATCAATGCAGTTTGAAAGTAGTCATACCAGGAACAGCCATTTTCACCTCTGACACAATAGACTTTAAATTGAAGTAATGAAAGATGGATGAGGTCATTACATAATGATCAGAGGATTATTCAATCAAGATGATTTAACCATTATTAAAATCTACGCACCCAATGAGGGTCCATCTAAATAAATCAAACACTTACTGAAAGAGCTACAAAAATACATCAATACTAAAATAGTAATAGTAGGAGACTTCCACACCACACTAGCACACTTAGAAAGATCAACTAAGCAGAGAAACAACAAAGAAACAAGGGAATTAATTGAAAAAATGGATAGACTAGACCTCCTGGACATTTTCAGATTTATTCACCCCCAAGAAACTGGAATACATATTCTTTTAAAATCCACATAGCACATCTTCAAGGATAGACCACATGTTAGGCCACAGAGATTGTATCAGCAAATTCAAGAGGACTGAAATCATCAAAAGCATCTTCTCAGACCACAGTAAAGCTAACACTCAACAACAAACAGAAAATTACTAAAAGTCACAAAATTTGGAAACTCCACAACATACTGCTTAATAACTGCTGGGTCAAAGAGGAACTCAAGCAAGAAATTTAAATGTTTCTAGAAACAAATGAAAATAAAGACACAAGCAATCTGTATATATGGGACACAGGTAAAGTAATACTTAGAGGGAAACTCATAGCTATACATCCACACATTAGAGAAAAAGAAAAGATGAAGTAAATGACCTTACTGCATGCCTTAAAGACTTAAAAGATGAGGAACAAAGAAACCCTAAAGCAACCAAAAGGATTAAAATTACGAAGATTAGAGCAGAAATAAACAAAATCAAAACAAAGAAAACCATACAAAAGATCAATGAAGCCAAATGTTGGTTCTTTGAAAAATTAAACAAAATAAATTTTAAAAAACCCTAGCCAGACTCACACACACACAAAAAAAAACCTCAATTAAATAGATTTGCAAATGATAGAGGAGATATCACAACAGACACCAGAGAAATTCAAAAAATCATGTGGAACATACGAACAACTGTATGCCACTAAGCTAGATAATCTGGAAGAAACGGAAGAGTTTCTAGAAACATACTCTTCCAAAACGGAACCTGGAAAAACCACAGAAATTGGTATTAAATGTACCAATCACAAACAAAAAAATTGAAACAGTATTCCGAACCTTCCCAACAGTAAAAATCCAGGACCAGATGGCTTTACAAATAAATTCTACAAAACCTTCAGGAAACAGTTAATACCCATATTTTTAAAGTTCTTCCAAAAGATCGAAAAAACAGGAACACTTCCTTCTACCTTCTACGAAGCCAACATCAGCTAGATATCACAAACAGATAGGGACACAACAAAAAAGGAAAGCAAGAGACCAATATCTCTGATGAACATTGATTCTAAAATATTGAACAAGGTCCTATCCAACAGTGCATCAAAAAAATTGTTCATCAAAACCAAGTGAGATTTATTCTAGAAATGCAAGGCTGGTTCAATATACATAAGTCAATCAATGTCATTCACCACATCAGTAAAAGTAAAACAAAAAACCACGGTTATTTCAATAGATGCAGAGAAAGCCTTTGATAAAATCCAATAAACATTCATGCCCAAAACACTACAAAAATGGGAACAGATGGAAAATTCCTCAAGATAGTGGAGTCCATGTATAGATAATCTATAGCCAAAATCATACTCAATGGATAGAATTTGAAAGCATTCTACCTCAGATTGGGGACTAGACAGTGATGTCCATTATCAACATTACTCTTCAACATAGAATTGGAAGTTCTCGCCATAGCAATTAGGCAAGAGAAAGAAATCAAAGAAATACATATTGGAAAGAAAGAAGTCAAACTCTTACTATTTGCAGATGATATGATAGTATACGTAGAGAGACCTAAAGAATCCAGCAGAAAGCTACGGGAAATCATTAGGCAACATAGCAAGGTGTCAGGCTACAAAATCAGTGTACAAAAATCGGTGGCATTTCTTTATGCAAACACTAATTCTGAAGAAGAGTACATCCATAAATCACTCCCATTCACAGTCATAGCAAAATCAATAAACTATCTAGGAATAAACCTGACCAAAGAAGTTAAATACTTGTATATGGAAAACTATGAGTCGCTATTCAAAGAAATAGAAACTGATACCAAGAAATGTAAAGACATGATCATGGATTGGAATAATTAATATCATCAAAATGAATATTCTCCCCAGAGCCATATACAAATTTAACAAATACCCATCAAAGTTCCACCAAGCTTCTTTAAGAGAATAGAACAAAAATTAAAATCACTTATCTAGAACCAGAAAATACCCAGAATCGCCAAAACAGTCTCGAGGAAAAGATACAGAAATGGAGGCATCACACTCCCAGATCTTAAACTGTATTATAAAGCCATCATAATCAAAGCAGCCTGGTACTGAACAAAAATAGGTACACAAACCAGTGGAACAGAAACTGTTTCATCCTCTGAAGGGAGGTTGGATAACATACCTGCCACCTGAAGAAAATGGGTCCAGAAATTGGTGCAACTTGGAATGTTCCAACTCATGACCACAGAGTGCAAGCTCGGACCAACAGAGATGTAAAGGCTCTTGTGCTGAATATGGGACCCAGATAAAAAAGATGGAGTTTACAGTCAACAATATTTATACACTTTCCCCATATTTGGAAGCAACTCTTTGCCCTGATCCAGTTTTCTAGCCTTTTTTCCAGCCATGACATCATCTCACCACACAATAATTTGGGTCCATCAGCTGTCAGGTTCAGGCAAAAACTGGTAAAATCATGGGCCTTTTACAATATACCTAAAATACACTCACTAGCTATTTCCAAAACAGATACCCCAAATCTTCATCTGCAATATTCCAGCCTTTAAGTTTATAATTAGTCAACAATTTGTTCAGCTTTATATGTTAACTCTTTTTCAGCCACCATGTTTCAGATGCTACCATGATGCCAACCTGACTTCCCTGGACAGACAACCCCACCAATGAGTCCTGGAGCTCCACTTCTCCAGAGCTCTGCCCCACTAGGAAAATATAGAGACAGACCGCGAGTTTGGATAGACTTGTCAATGCCCATGCTCAGTGGGGAAGCAATTATAGAAGCCAGACCTTCCACCTTCTGCACCCCATAATGATCCTGGGTCCATGCTCCCCAAGGGTTAAAGAATAGGAAAGCTATCAGGGGAGGGGATGGGATACGGAGTTCTGGTGGTGGGAACTGTGTGGAATTGTACCCTTCTTGTCCTATGGTTTGTCAGTGTTTCCATTTTATAAATAAACATAAAAATAAAAAAGTAAGTAGACATACTAGAACCCAGATTCCACAGTGAAATAACCTGGTAGATACACAGAAGCACTTAATTAACTGCTCACTGCCTGAGAGTCTTTTCTCCCATCACTCTAGTACACCTAACCAATCTCAAACTTCTGGTGGAAAGAACAACACATATTTCTGATCCTGCTACACATAGAGAATCAATCATAACAAGAACAAAGATGAAATCACCGACACTGATGGACCAAGTCAGCAACTTGGAAAAGACTCCTAATTCAACAGAACAACATAAATATCATAAGGAAAATTTGAAAGTTGTTGTCCTAAGCATGCACACTAAAATGAGTTCACTGGAAGAAAAAGTTAACAAAGCCAGAGAGGTATAAACAAACTGATATCTGGAATTAAAGTGATGGAGAATTCAGTGACTAAAATAGAATGAAAAACAAAACGCAGCAACCCTCCCCCCCAAAAAAAACCAGAAGAGCCCACCAGTAGAAAAACAGAGGTCAGAGGTCAAAGTGGTAAGTAGAAAGAATCATAGGAATTCATCCTTTCCCTAAAAAAAAAAAAAAAAAAGAAAAACTCACAAAAGTCATCAAAAAGGGAAAAGAGTTATAGCAAATTAAGGCAATGTAAGAGAATTATAGAACAATACAAGAAAGAAGAATATTCATGTCATAAGGGTGCCAGAAAAAGTGAGGAAAGGATAGAATTATTATTAAAGAAGCATTTGCTGGGGCCAGGTGCTGATTCACTTGGCTGAGTGCACTTGATACAATGCTCAAGGACCCAGGTTCGAATCCCCGGTCCCCACTTGAAGGGGGAAAGCTTTGCAAGTGGTAAAGCAGTGCTGCAGGTGTCTCTCTGTCTCTCTTCCTCTCTATATTCCCCTTACCTCTCGGTTTCTAGCTGTCTCTATCCAGTAAATAAGTAAAGATTAAAAATAAATAAAAGTTTTTAAAAAATAATTATAAAATAGAAACATTTGCCAAGTATTGTCCCAAACTAATGCAATGTTTAATTTTAGTGGTGAGAGTAGTTGTCCTTGCTTCCTTCTTGATCACAAAGAAAGACTTTCAGTATTTGTTATCAAATCTGATGTTACTGTGGTTTTCTTTCTTTCTTTTTTTTTTTTTTTTTTGCCTCCAGGATTATTACTTGGGCTCGGTGCCTGCACCATGAATCCACTACTCCTGAAAGCTATTTTTTCCTCTTTTGTTGCCCTTGTTTAACACTGCTGTGGTTATTATTGTTGTTGCTGTTATTGCCGTTGTTGTTATTGGATAGGACAGAGAGAAATGGAGAGAGGAGGGAAAGAGAGGAGGAGAGAAAGATAGACACCTGCAGACCTGCTTCACTGCCTGGGAAACGACCCCTCCTGCTGGTAGGGAGCCTGGTCCTGGATCCTTAGGCCTGTCCTTGAGATTGGCGCCATGTGCACTTAACTGGTTGCGTTACTGCCCGACCTCCTTGAACTGTGGTTTTCTTGTGTATATACTTTACTAGATTGGAGTATATTCCTTCTATCTTTACTTTACTAAGAGTCTGTGTCATAAATGTTTATTTTTTTTTCTTTTAAATTTTTTCTCATCTTTGGAGATGATCATTATTTTTTTTAATTTATCTTCTTATCTGATTAGTTGCATTAACTAATTTACATATGTTGAACAGTCCTTGCTTCCCTGGAATGAATCCATTCTAGTCATGACACATGATCTTTTAATGTATTGCTTTAGTTTGGCTTGCTAGCATTTTAATAACAATTTAGTATATGTATTTATTGGGAATATTTTTTTATTTGTGAACTATAGAAAATATTGAGATAAAAATTGGTTAATGGAAAAAAAATCTCCCTGAAGAATCATGTGCTCTTCAAATAGTGAGAAGTAGACTATATCTTAGTATAAGAATCAGTGACATAATAATAAAACTTACACAAAAGATGGCATGCCAGATTAAATCAGGAAAAGTTCACAATAAAAAATCTATCTTAATATTCTGAGTTCTGCATCATTAACTTGGTAGATAAATGTGAGGAAAAGCTCTTAGTGCATTCAGGCTGACAAACTGAATAAATCCACTTTTGGAATAAGAAGTAGAAATGAATAACTATGTAGAAACTTGATGATGGTGTAAATTGCTTTCTATTATTTGCAAGTCATAATATATTTTAGTTCTAGCCGATAAAGCAAAGTACTATAAGGGCACTGAACCCATTCATGATGGTTCCACTCTTATGAGTTAATCACCTCTGAAAAGCTCTGAACATCATCACTTTTTCATTATGGTTTTAGTATATAAACTTGAAAAAAAATTTCATTCATTTCATTGCAGTTCAACATTTGGCAATGAATTTTGTAATCAGAAAAAACATTGTAATTATCTCTGGTCAACTTGACTATGAGAATGAGAATAACCCAAAGGTGAAAGCAGCTTTTACTTGCCTTCATGTTTACAAGATTCCTTTCTTTTGCTATTGGAAACAAACTAAATTTCTTTTTTTATTATTTATTTATAAAAAGGAAACACTGAAAAAAGCATAGGATAAGAAGGGTACACACAATTCCTACCACCAGAGCTCTGTATCACATGCCCTCCCTTGAAAGCTTCCCTATTCTTTAACCCTCTGAAAGTATGGACCCAAGGCCATTATGGGATGCAGAAGGTGGAAGGTCTGGCTTCTGTAATTACTTCCCCACTGAACATGGGCGTTGACAGGTCGATCCATACTCCCAGCCTGCCTCTCTCTTTGCCTAGTGGGGTAGGTTTCTGGGGAATAAGAGTTCCAGGACACATTTGTGGGATTGTCTGTCCAGGGAAGAATGGTTGGCATCATGGTAGCATCTGGAACCTGGTGGCCGAAAAGAGTTAACATACAAAGCCAAACAAATTGTTGATTAATCATGAACCTAAAGGCTGGAATAGTGCAGATTAATGTCCCAATAAGTCTCCAAATTGCTTTACACAACAGTTGGACCATTTTACACTACCAGGGCAGTTAATAAGTGTCCCCTTTTCTCACATTCTCTCCAACACTTGTCACCAGTTGTTTCTATCTTTTCTGAGGTCTGACATTCTCACAGGTATAAAGTGTTATCTCACTGTTGTCCTTATTTGCATTTCTTTGATGATCAATGACTTTGAACACCTCATATATCTGTTGGCCCTCTGTTACTCTTCCTCAGTAAAATGTTTGACTATGTCTTGGCCACATTCTTTTAAAAAAATTTTTATTAGTGATTTAATAATGATTGACAAGATTGTGGAATAAGAGGGGTATAATTCCCACCACCAGAGTTCTGTATTCCATCCCCTCCATTGGATGCTTCCATTCCTATTCTTTAGCCCTCAAGAAGTATGGACCAGAGATCTTTATGGGATGCAGAAGGTGGGAGGTCTGGCTTCTGTGATTGCTTCTCCACTGGACATGGGCATCAACAGGTCTATCCATACTCCCAAGTTGTTTCTATCTTTCACTTTGGTGAGTTGGGGTTCCAGGACACATTGGTGAGGTCATCTATCTAGGGAGGTCAGAATGGCATCAGGCAGCATCTGCAACTTGGTGGCTAAAAATCATTGAAATATGGGAGTCGGGCTTTAGTGCAGCGAGTTAAGGGCACTGGGCGCAAAGCACAAGGACCGGTTAGGATCCTGGTTCGAGTGTCACTTCACAGGCAGTAAAGCAGGTCTTCAGGTGTCTCTCTTTCTCTCTACCCCCACCTCCTTTTTCAATTTCTCTCTGTATCCAATAACTAATAAAAAGTAGATATAAAGAAGAACAACTTGTTTAATAATTAACTTAAAGGTAAGAGTATAACAGATGAGATTTGGGGTTTTCCTGTTGGAAGAAGCTCGAAAATCTATTGTAGCTATCTCGATGGGCCCGTGACTTTACTAATTTTTTTCCTGGGCTGGAAATGTAGGTGGGCTAAAGTATTGTCTGGGAGGATTGTGTCAGAGTTGGGAATAGGATCAGAAAGCTGGGTCAGGGCAGAGAGTAGCTCCCAAATATTGGAAAAGTAAATACTGTTAACTGTGAACCCCATCAATCTGACACAGAGCCCATGTCTATTTGTTTTTACCGTAGTAGCCTGTGTATCTTTACATCACTGCCATGGCCCCATTTTCTTTTTTTAATTATTTATTTTATTAGTGATTTAATAATGATCAACAAGATTGTGGGATAATATGGTTCAATTCTACACAATTCCCACCATCAGAGTTCTGTATCCTGTCCCCTCCATTGGAAGCTTCAGTCCCTATTCTTTATCCTTTTGGAAATATGGACCAAAGATCTTTGTGGCGTGCAGAAGGTGAGAGGTCTGCCTTATGTAATTACTTCTCTGCCGGACATGGGCTTAACAGGTCAATCCATACCTCCAGCTTATTTTTATCGTTCCCTTGTGGGACAAGGCTCTGGGGACTTTGGGTTCCAGGACATATTGGTGAGGTTGTCAAACCCAGTGAAGTCAGATTTGAGTTACGGTAGTATCTACAACTTGGTGGCTGAAAAGCATTAAGATACAAAGCAGAACAATGATTTTAAATAACAAGGAACCTAAAAGTACAAATATAACAGATGATATTTGGGATGTTGTTGTTGAAAGAAGCTAGGTATTCTTTTTTAGATATTTTCAGTTTGATGTAGTCCCATTGGTTCATTTTGTTTGTTTGTTTTCTTTGCTGTTGGATTTGAATCCTTGAAAGATATTTTGAAGAATAGGTCATGAAGTGTCCTGCCAAACTTTTCTTCTATGTATTTGACAGTTTCTGGCCTAATTCCCATGTCCTTGATCCACTTGGAACTGACCTTTGTGCATGGTGGTAAGTGATGGTTCAATTAAAGCTGCTTGCATGTTTCAGTTCAATTTTCCTAGCACCAGTTGTGGAAGAGAACCTCCCCTCACCATTTAATGTTTTGAGAGCCCTTGTCAAAAATTAGCTGACTTTGGAGGTGGGGGCCTATTTTCTAGAACTCTGTTTTATTCCACTGGTCTGTATGTCTATTTTGGTTCCAGTACCAGGAAGTTTTGATTACGATATCTCTGTAGGATAGCTTAAGGTCTTGCAGTGTAATGCCTCTAGTCTTGTTCTTTTTTAAAATTTCTTTATTGGGGAGTTAATGTTTTACATTCAACAGTAAATACAATAGTTTGTACATGCATAACATTTCCCACTATCTTCAGGAATTTTCCATCTATTCCCATTTTTGTAGTGTTTTGATCATAAAGGATGTTGGATTTTTTCAAAGGCTTTCTCTGCATCTACTGAGTGGTTTTTGGTCTTGCTTCTATTAATGTGGTGTATCACATTGATTGATTTACATATATTAAACCTACCTTAAATTCCTGGGATAAACCCTACTTGGTTGCGATGAACAGTCTTTTTAATATACTGTTGTAACCAGTTGGTTAGAATTTTGTTCAATATTTTAGCATCTATGTTCATCAGAGATATTGGTCTGTAGTTTTCTTTTTTGGTTGTGTCCCTGTCTGCTTTTGGTATCAAAGTGGTGTTGGCTTCATAGAAGCTGGAGGGGAGTATTCCAGTGTCTTCAATCTTCTGGAAGACTTTTAAAAGTAGAGGTATTAGTTTTTCCTTGAATGTTTTGTAGAAATCTTTTGTAAAACTATCTGGTCCACGACTTTTATTTTTGGGAAGATTTTTGATAACTGTTTCAATTTCATTAGCTGTGATGGGCCTGTTCATGTTATCTACTTCCTCTTTACTTAACTTTGGAAGTTCGTAGGTACCTAGGAAATCGTCCACTTCTTTCTGGTTCTCTAGCTTGGTGGCATATAGTTGTTCATAGAAGCCTCACATGATATGTTGAATTTCTGCAGTGTCTGTTGTGATATCTTCTCTTTCAGTTATGATCTTATTTATTTAGGTATTATCTCTTTTTTGTTCTGTGAATCTGGCTAACGGTTTGTCAATTTTGTTCACTCTTTCAAAGAACCAACATTTACTTTGGTTGATCTTTTGTATGGTTTTCTTGTTTTCAATGCTATTTATCTCTGCCCTAACTTTAGTGATATCTGTCCTTCTTATTGCTTTAGGGTTCCTTTGTTCTTCTTCTTCTAGGTCTTTAAAATGTTCATTAGACTGTTTATTTGTGTTTTTTCTTGTTTCCTAATGTGTGCTTGTATGGCTATGAACTTGCCTCTCACTACTGTGTTTGCTGTGTCCCAAATATTTTCATAGCTTGTGTCTTCATTTTCATTGAACTCTCAAAACATTTTGATTTCTTCCTTTAGTTCCTCTTTGACCCAATAGTTGTTAAGGAGTATACTGTTGAACTTCCACATTTTGGGACTCTTACTAATCTTTTGTTGATTGTTAAGTGTGGTCTGAGAAGATGCTTGGGATGATTTCAGTGTACTTGAATTTGCTGATGCTGTTTATGTGGCCTAACATATGGTCTGTCCTTGAGAATGACTCATGTGGACTTGAGTAAAATGTGTATTCCAGTTTCTTGGGATGAATGACTCTGAAAATATCCAATAGTTCTAGTTTATCTATCTCCTCATTTAGCTCCTGTATGTCTTTATTGATTTTCTGCCTGGGTGATCTGTCAAGTTGAGAGAGTGGGGTGTTGAAGTCCCCTGTTATGACTGTGTTGCTGTTAATGTATTGTTGTACCTCCTTCAGTAGATGTTTTATATATTTATATGGCTTCTCATTGAGTGCATAGATGTTAATAATTGTTAAGTCCTCTTGATTGACTGATCCTCTGAGCATTAAGTAGTGTCCATCCCTATCTTTTTTAATTTTATTGATTTTAAAGTTCATCATGTCAGTTGTGAGAATAGCTATTCCTGCCCTTTTTTAGTGGGACATTGGCTTGTATGAGAGTTTTCCATCCTTTCACTTTGAGTCTTTGTCTTGTTGAGTTAGGTGGGTTTCCTGTACACACCATATTAGTAGGTGAATTCAGGCCATTGACATTTATTGATATCAAAGACTGAAGATATTTTAATGCCATTTCTGTAGATTTTTAGAGTGTTCTGACATACGCCAAATTTATGGTGGTCTGAGTGTTTATGGGCAACCTTTCACAACTTCTTTGAGGGCAGGCTTGGTGACAGTTTATTTCAATTGCTGCTTGTCTGAGAAGGTTTTTATGTCTCCATCTAGTCTGAATAACAGTCTATAAGGATACAGTAGTTTTGGTTGAAAGCCTTTCTCATTGAGCATTTGATAGATATCTTGCCATTCTCTTCTGGCCTGTAGTGTTTGTGTGGAGAAGTCTGCTGCTAATCTTATGGGTTTTCCTCTGTTGGTGACTCTTTTTTTCTTCTCTTGTAGCCTTCAGGATCTTTTCTTTATCCTTATTCCTTTCCATTCTAAATAGGATTGTCCTGGTGCCTTTAATTCTGGGTTAATTCTGTTTGGGACCCTCTGGGCTTCTTGAATCTTTACGTCTTTGATGTTGTCTAGACTAGAGATGCTCTCAGCTATTATGTCCTGAAGAATGCTTTCTTCCCCTCCCTCTCTTTCTTCTTTTGGTAAGCCAATAATGCGTATATTGTTTCTTTTGAAGTCATGCCATAGGTCTCTGTTGTTGTTTTCAGTATCTCTAAATCTCTTTGAGATCTCTTACTTCTTTTTTCTTTGTCTCTAATTCGTCCTCGATCTTGCTAATTCTGTCTTCAGCCTCATTTATTCTATTCTCTCTGCCCTCTACTGCTTTCTGGAGTTCATCTATTTTGTTACCCTGTTCTGATACTGTTGTAGCTTGTTCAGCTAGTTGAGTTCTTAGCTCAGCTATTTCAACTTTCAGCTCTCTAATAACCTTGATATAATTAGTGTTTTCTTCTAGGGTCTCATTTGTGATTTCTGCATTTCTGCTAACAATTCTTTCAAACTCTTTACTCACTCCTATGATTATTTCCTTAACTAGTGTTTGGATGTTGACCTCATTATTTTGTGCTTCACCCTTTGGGGGGATTTTAGCTGGACTCTTGTCCTGGTTCATTTCTCCAATATTTCTTCTTTTTGGTTGAACCATTCTATATAGTCTGTTATGAGGTCCCTCTCTCAGTACTTTTCAAATTACTGATCACTTTTGCCTGGATTGACTTGTGTCTAAGTAAGATAAGTAGAAGGTTCACAATTGTGGAAATTGACAGTTGTTTCAACATTATTTTAATGCCTGTGTTGGAGCACAGTGGCTTAAAAACCTCTTTTGTTCTTTTTCTTCCCTGTAAGCTATGGGAACCTCAGAGCTTTTTTCAATAAAAGAGTACAGTCAAGTCCATAATTTGTATGGAACTGCAAGAGACTGTAAGAAGTCAAAACAATAACAAGCAAAATGATGGGAAATAGAGGAACCAGTCTCCCAGATAGTAACAAACTTAGTTTGATTAAAGAGCAGAAACAGACACACACATCAATGGAATAGAATTTAAAGTCCATGTGTAAAATCACATACATAACAACAAAATGTGAAAGTGGTGAATAAAATGATATATGTTCCTATTTTTAATAGGAATGTTATTCACAATAGATAAGACATAGAATCTAGCTAAGTACTCATTCACAGATGACTAGATAAAGAAGTCATGATATATATACTTATTAGAGTAATCATTTATTTAAGAGATACAATACTGCCATTTGTAAAAGAGACATGAAATTACAGTGATTATGGTAATCAAAATAAGTCAGAAATTGAAAGACAATCACTAGTTTTTTTTAAAATGTGTAATATCGAGAACCAAAACAAATACACTAACAGATTTTAAGTAAAATAATTCTTAGTCTTATGGAAATCATGGTGGTTACCAGAGGGAAAAGGAATCAAAATGAGAAAGTAGAGGGAGTAATTTTTATGTTGTGAATGACAATAAACTTTGCTGATGGGTATGGTAGAACATGTATCTGTACAGAGATGAAGTTATACTAACAAAATTTACATAGTTTAGTTAATGACATCATCATAGTTATATTTACTGGTATTCAATTCTTCCCCTTATTTCACCATTGCAGTCAATTCATTATGTCGTAAAACATCTGTATATCTGTATTTCTTTTTTTGCCCAGGAGTACTGAAATAACTTTTTTTTTTCCTTACTGCTGTAAATTTTCCATCTAGTGGCTAAACCGGGAAAATAAGATATACACCATCTTTCCAATTGGGGGAAAACATTTGGAGCTTATTTTTCACAAGAAATTCACAATCATTGAAAGTACAAACCATCGCTACTAGTAGGAATGGTTAGTGTTGCTATACACTATCCATAAGAGTAGGGATATGTAGGATTGCTATGCATTATTATTTACAATAGGTGAGGCTCATAGAAACCCATACTTTCTTTCTTCATTCCTTTTTTTTTTTAAAGAAAATATAATATCATCTCTTGTTAGGAACACTGTTCAGTTACAGTGAGCAAAAAAATTATGGGAGATGAACATATTTAGCATACAGCTGACCTCAAGAGCATAAGACAGACCTATGCACACTCACAGGGATTCTGGATATAGGAAGTTACTTATACAAGTGTCTGGTGGAAGTTGCCCTTTTCTCTTTTCCTCCTGTTTTATTTTTTTTAATTTTTTATTTAAGAAAGGATTAATTAACAAAACCATAGGTTGGGTGGTGGGAATTGTGTGGAATTATACTCCTCCTGTTTTCTGTCTGCTCATCTCTGCTTTCTCCTCAGATCCATGATGCCACTTCCCCTGGTACCTGTATGCTGGTAAACTGCATTAAAAAGACTCATGGCTTCATACCACATGGATGGATAGCCAGTCTTTATTTTGCTGCCATGGTTTTTATGTACTGAAATAAGCTGCAATGTAATAAACCTCCCATTTGATATACCCTAAAAATAAGCCACCAGAAGTTTTTTGTTAATTACTATAATCTCTGTCCCCAAACAGTTTGCTCAGTGAAATCACATCAGAAAAAGTTATATCAGATACAAATTTGATATATGCAACAAATCATAAAGGGTACCATGATGTCTAGGAGAGATGTGTATTATCATTTAATTAGGATACTGGCATTTACTAAATTATTATTTTCTCATTCATCTCTTTGTAGCCCATTTGAATTAATTTCTTGTCAGATAGCATCTGTGTCTAGAAAAGTACATTTCCCCACATTTGCTGTGTCTTTGAACTAGGTATATGAGATAACCATCGCTCACTTTTAGAACCTTTGGCATGTAGTCTTAATCTAGTTAAATAATGTAATTGTGAGAAGGCAGGTCACACAAATTATATACTCTCCCTAAAGACACAAAATAAAAATTATCATATTTGCAGGATTAAAAAAAGAAGCAAGTAGGGGTCTGGCGGTAGCGTAGTGGGTTAAGCGCATATGCTGAGGAGCACAAGGACTGGCTCAAGGATCCAGGTTGAGCCCTCGGCTCCCCACCTGTAGGTGGATCATTTCACAAGAGGTGAAGCAGGTCTTCAGGTGTCTTTTCTCCCCGTCTCTGTCTCCTGTTGTTTTCGACGGGTTATGTTGTTTTCGCCGGGCTGGCTTCACGGGCGGGTAACAGATGACCAGGGACTCATGGTTGAGCTGTAGGCAGTATCTCTTTATTCATGCAGGACGCAGCACAATCTAAGACGAGCTAAGCTAAACTCAAGTACTCTAAAACTCACAATGCTGTCTTTATATATACTTGCCAAGTAGGGTGGAAACAGGATGTGACATAGAGAGGGTGGAGAGAAAAGTGACTGGTGAAAATCAGAGTGTGACAAGGAGGGGGCAGAGCAGGCGAGAATCCTATCACTGAACTACCAATGCCCTGGAGTGCTTTATGTAAATGTAAGTGATTTATGTAAATAGACCAAAGCTTTGAATGGGATTAAATCTATCCCTATATAGGCATATGGTTAAGCAGAAGCCAGGGGGAGCTGGCATACTATCCATCATCTCCCCCTTTCTTTTTAACTAATGGCCATTGTGGGGTGAACAGAAACCTATATCGTACAGGCGTTTTCAAAAGAACTGGCATAAGACATGGAAAACAAAATAGGCGAGCAGCAATAACCAGTGTGATGCCAAGGGGAGCTTTTCTTGCCTCAAAGGGCAAGGCCTAGCAGGCAAAAGGGCATTTCTTGCCTCTGGGAGTGCTTCATGCCTCTGGGGGCATCTCTTGCCTCAAAGGGCATTTCCTGCCTCTGTGGGCATCTCTTGCCTCTTGGGGCGCTTCATGCCTCTGTGGGCATAACCTAATAAGGAGGGGGGAGTTTTCTGCCTCTGGGACAGAGCCTGCAGGCGAGGGGACATGGTCTATAAAGTCTCAAGGCAATTGGCTGAAGTTAGTCTTTGAGAAACACAGCAGCATGTACCGGTAAATCCGATGGAGGTGTCAGTCCAAAGTAGCTGACCACAGAAGAAAATGCCAGAGGATGAAATGCTGCACGTCTGTCTCGATGGGGAATGTCGGCCACCAGAATTCTGCTTTTCTGTAGAGAGTGAGCTTTGGAGTCTGTGAATTTGTTTCTTCAGGTCGTGCCAGGTCTCATCATTGGTTTCCGGGGGTGTGTTGTAATCATTCCATCTTGTGGGCGATGTCAGAGAACAGGGGTCCCCTCCATTTCTCTCTATCCTATCCAACAGCAACAATGACAACAAAAATAATAACAACAACAACAATGATAAACAGCAAGAGCAACAAAAGGGAAAAAATAGGCCTCCAGTAGCAGTGGATTCATAGTGTTCATAGTGCAGGCCCGAGCAATAACCCTGGAGGCATAAAAAAAAAAAGCAAACTGTTTCCAAAACTTGTAGAATTATAGGGGTTATCTTTGGGAGGTGGGTCAGTAAGGAAAAAAATTTGGTGATGGGTGCAGTGTGGAACTGTACACTGTAATCTTACACTATTGTAACCTACTATTAATCAAATAAAATAAGTAATTAAAGGGGTTAAGTAGTGGTAAATTAAGTAAAAGGATAGCATGTGTAAGGATAGAACAACCTTATTATTAATTTTTAATTTTCACCAGGGTTATCACTGGTGCTTGGTTCCTACAGGACAAATCCTAGTGCCTTCTTTTTTTCTGTCTTTTTGACAGTGATGGAAACATTGAGCAGGGACAAAAGAGAAAGAGGGAGAAAGAGAGACACCTGCAGCACTGCTTTACCACTCATGAAGCTCCTTGCAGTTGGGAGCCAGGGGCTTGAACCTGAAAACTTGTGCATGAATGGAGCTTTATTAATAAAAATAAATAAATTTGTAAGGGCCAGAGAGTGTCTCACCTAATAGAGCACACATTACCATATACAAAGATTGGTGTTCCAATCTGGATAAATCATATCTGGAAGTAAATAGAAGGAATTTGAAGGATGATGATGACTAGAGTTCTATAACCTATTTAAAATATAGAAAAATGAGCTTCTTTTAAAATCTTCTATCATTATTTATTTATTTATTTATTTATTTATTTGATACTTGCAGCCCTGCTTCACCACCTGTGAAATTTTCTCCCTGCAGGTGGGGATCAGGGGCTCAAATCTTGGTCCTTCCACACTGTAACATTTTCACTCAACAAGTTGCACCACCACCTGGCCCTGAAAAATAAGCTTCTACTCAGCACCCCCCTTTTTTTAAGAAAAATGTTTATTTATTTATTCCCTTTTGTTGCCCTTGTTATTTTATTGTTATAGTTATTGTTTTCAGCATTGTTGGTTAGGACAGAAAGAAATGGAGAGAGGAGGGGAAGACAGAGAGGGGGAGAGAAAGACACCTGCAGACCTGCTTCACCACTTGTGAAGGGACTCCCCTGCAGGTGGGGAGCCGGGGGTTCGAACCGGGATCCTTAAGCCGGTCCTTGGGGTTTGCACCACCTATGCTTAACCCACTGTGCTACCGCCCGACTCCCAGCACCCCCCTTTGAGCTTTTGCTTTATTTGTGCCTAATTCCACTTTTATTCCTTCACTTAATAACAATTGAAGGAGTGGTCTGGGAGGTGGCCCAGTGGATAAAGCATTGGACTCTCAGGCATGAGGTCCTGAGTTCAATCCCTGACAACACATGTACCAGAGTGATGTCTGGTTCTTTCTCTTCTCCTGTCTTTCTCAAGAATAAACACATTTTTTTTTAAAAAAGTCCTGTGGCTATACTAGTCTTTTTTCCCCCTGAGCTTGAAATCTGATATGCAGATAGCCACAGGCCCTTTGGAATATAACTAAAATGTGTCTACTAGCTATTTACAAAATGGAGACCCTCCTAATGCTTCAGCTGCATTATTCCAACCTTTAGGTTCATGATTAATCAACAATTTGTTTGATTTTGTATGTTAACTCTCTTTTCAGCCACCAGGTTCCAGACCCTAGCATGTTGCCAACCAGATTTCCTGGACAGACAACCCCACCAATGTGTCCTGGAGCTCTGATTCCCCAGAACCCCACTAGGGAAAGAGAGGCAGGCTGGGAGTATGGATCTACCTGTCAATGCCTATGTTCAGCGGGGAAGCAACTACAGAAGCCAGACCTTCCACCTTCTGCATCCCACAATGACCCTGGGTCCATACTCCCAGAGGGTTTAAGAACAGGAAAGCTATCACGGGATGGGATGGGATACAGAGTTCTGGTGGTAGCAATTATGTGGAGTTGTACCCCTCTTACCCTATGGTTTAGTCAATGTTTCCTTTTTATAAATACAAAAATTTTAAAAATAAATAAAATAAAAAATAAAAAGTGCATCTTTAAAAAATAGTAATTGAAGGAATTGAATGTGTAGTACTTACTGCTTAGTTAGTCATATGCAATGTGCTATGTACTCAGTAATCTGCACAATGATCCTAATCGATGAGTACTAGTATCATCCACACTTTACAAATGAGAAAACACTTTGGTGCCATACTTGAGTGATCTCTTAAGCTCATCTGTGACTTGTACTCAAACATCTATTCTCATTACTTTACTAAAATGTTCTTGTTTCATATATGATTTCTTCAGGAGCCTACAACTTTTCAAAGATGATATATTAATAATTATACTTGTTATTTGAGGTAACAAGTCCTGTTTCTTTGATATTTGCTTTTTGGACAGATTTCTGTAGATACATCACATATTCTCGTATTCATCAGTTGACAACTTTATATAATAGACACCTGAGACCTTTATTCTCTTGAAAGGTGCAATTTTATACATAGTAATTTAAAAATATATTAACATATTTATTTGTTGCCATCATGGTTATTGCTGGGGCTCCATGACAGCACTATGAATCCACCACTCCTGGCAGACATTTTTTTCTTTATATTTTATTTGATAAGACAAAGATTAATTGAGAGAGTAGGGGAAATAGAGAGGGAGAACAATACTTGCAAATCTATTTCATTGCTCCTGAAATATTCCCCCTGCAGATGGGTCTTTCATGCAGGTGGGGAGCTAGGCCTCCAATCCTGAGTCCTCCTATCTGGTAATGTGTGGCCTCAACAGGATGCACCACTGCCTGGGCCCTTTGTACAGTTATTATTCAAATAATCCACAGAGGCATACAATTTAACTAAGAGAAACTCTTTGAAAACAAAATAAAGTGTTCAATCAGCTTTCCTGATTAAACAGGACTTTTCAGAAGAAGTATCTCAATAGATGAACACAGATAGATATTGCAGACATTACACAGGAAGAAGGACTGCTTGGTGGATTATTCTGAAGGAATGGTAAAGAAAGATTCAAAAGTCCTAATTGGGAAACTTAAAGTGCCATTCACTATACTATGGTGAAGAAGGGGACAAAATAGGCAGCAAACGTTGAAATAGCTTAATTTGGGACATGTTAAGTTTCACCTAATAAGGAACAACCCTGTGAATGTGTCCAATTGAAAGAATGTATTTGTCTAAAATAACTGAAGACACATATGCATGAGAGAACTAAATAGTAGGACATCATCAGTACATTGAAGGTTTGGAGTGAAAGTATGGTTGAATAATTATAAAAATATGTGGGTAGAATAAACCTTTGTAAGCAATAACATTTAAGAGAGAAGAAGGAAATGAAGAGTCCCTGAATAAAGCGATTAAGCAACTAAAGAAGAAAAAGTAGAAAATTGAAATTTCATCGAATCCAAGGAAGTGTGTGTGCATGTGTGTGTGTGTGTGTGTGTGTGTGTGTGTGTGTGTGTGTGTGTTTGTGTGTCTGTGTGTGTGTGTGTGTGTGTGTGAGTGTAGATCATTAACACCAGCAAGGCAACAGAGAAATCAAGATAAATACAGAAGTATACATTGGGTACACAACAAAGAATTTTTATTTATAGAAAGGAAACACTGACTAAACCATAGGATAAGAGGGGTACAAATCCACACAATTCCCACCACCAGAACTCCATATCCCATCCCCTCCTCCTGATAGCTTTCCTATTCTTTAACCCTCTGGGAGTATAGACCCAAGGTCACTGTGGGATGCAGAAGGTGGGAAGGTCTGGCTTCCTTAGTTGCTTCCCCGCTGAATATGGGCATTGACTGGTCTATCCATACTCCCAACCTGTCTCTTTCTTTCCCTAGTGGGGAAGGGCTTTGAGGAAGCAGAGAACAAAGAATTTCTTTTTTTTTTTTTAATTTTTTATTTAAGAAAAGATTAGTGAACAAAAGCATAAGGTAGGAGGGGTACAACTCCACACAATTCCCACCACCCGATCCCCATAACCCACTCCCTCCCATGGTAGCTTTCCCATTCTCTATCCCTCTGGGAGCATGGACCCAGGGTCGTTGAGGGTTGCAGAAGGTAGAAGGTCTGGCTTCTGTAGTTGCTTCCCCGCTGAACATGGGCGTTGACTGGTCGGTCCATACCCCCAGTCTGCCTCTCTCTTTCCCTAGTAGGGTGTGTCTCTGGGGAAGCTGAGCTCCAGGACACATTGGTGGGGTCTTCAATCCAGGGAAGCCTAGCCAGCATCCTGGTGGCATCTGGCACCTGGTGATTGAAAAGAGAGTTAACATATGAAGCCAAACAATTTGTTGAGCAATCATGGATCCCAAGCTTGGAATAGTGGAGAGGAAGTGTTAGGGAGGTACTCACTGCAAACTCTAGTGTAATCCTGCTTTCAGGTATATATTTTGCAGTAGTTTATGGATACGTGTGCACATAAGCTCTCTCTCACAGAAACTGGTGTATATCTAGGTTATGGGACTTTGTTAGAAAGTGAACTACCTGAGATGAAATTAGAGTGTACTATTAAAGGAAAGGTCTCACCCGAGTAATGAAGCTGAAGGGTTGTCATTCCACACGTGAAGTCTCTGGATACAGTCTGAGGTGAAGCATGTTGAGATGGCAATCGTTGCTTTGGTTAGGTTGTGATCGGCGGATGCAATATTATTTGGTTTGGATTGGGAGATGTATACGGGAAAGTGGGCCCTATCCAAGGGTTCCAGGACTGGGGGAAGTAGGGGCTCTATAGTGAAGATGTGAGGTTCCTGCTGTCTTAGGGTTCAAAAAGACAATCAATAGTTAATATTATCATCACATTATTTGTTAATTGGGTTAACTTTGAAAAGTCCCTTTAGAACAAAGAATTTCTATGCCTAAGCTATTTTATAGATGTAGCTAAAGACCGAGGTCAATAATAGTATTGGAAATAAGTAGGAGATAAAGAAGTTGAGACAGTGAAGAATAAATCCTTCACTTATAAAGATTACTTGTAAGAGACTCGGGGTATAAAAAGTGGGTAGATTTTATTTTACTTAAAATGTGGGAAAAAACCTTTGGACTATCTGAACTATATGCTAATATAGAATAAAGAGTTTGAAAGTTTAGGAAAATAGATAATAAATAAGATGGCTTGTTGAAAGTGATGGAGTGAATATAAGACAAACTATAATTGTACAAATTATCACAAAGTATGTAAGATGGTTTTCTTATTCTGAAATGTGGGGAGAAGAAATTATGCAAATTATATTATAGATCTGCTGGTAATGCCTTAATGAAATACTTTTTAAATATTTTTTCAATGGGGAATAATTTATATTTTTCTGTTCAAATAAAGGATAATAGGTAATAAAGAAGACATCAGAGAAGAATAGAATCTAGATGCTGTGAATAATGCAGAGTAGATAAGAAAAATGAAAAAAAGTACAGTAGCATTTATAGCTCAGTTTAGATTGAAATCTATAAATCTGTATTGTACACAGTTTGTATTTTAGTGGGAGTCTTATTTCATATTCAGCAGATAATACAGAAAATATTAAGTTGACTCTAGGTATGGTTATTACAAAAACAAAATTATACAGATATAACTAGATAAAAAAATTAAGCTTCTGCATATAAAAAAACATCAGGGGGTCGGGCATTAGAGCAGCGGTTTAAGTGCACATGGTGCGAGGTGCAAGGACCCTCTCAAGGACCCCCTCCCCACCTGCAGGGGCGTCTCTTCACAAGTGGTGAAACAGGTATGCAGGTGTCTATCTTTTTATCCCCCTCTATGTCTTTCCCTCTCTCCATTTCTCTCTGTCCTATCCAACAATGATGACATCAATAACAACAACAATAATAATAACTACAACAACAATAAAGCAACAAGGGCAACAAAATGGGAGAAAAGCAAATTAAAAAAACCTATCAACAAAAGGTAAAAAATTCATCTTGCCAGAGACACACCTTACTAGGGAAAGAGAGAGGCAGACTGGGAGTATGGACTGGCCAGTCAACGCCCATGTTCAGCGGGGAAGCAATTACAGAAGCCATACCTTCTACCTTCTGCAACCCTCAACGACCCTGGGTCCATGCTCCCAGAGGGCTAGAGAATGGGAAAATTATCATGGGAGGGGGTGGGTTATGGAGATTGGGTGGTGGGAATTGTGTGGAGTTGTACCCCTCCTTCCTTATGTTTTTGTTCATTAATCCTTTCTTAAAGAAAAAATTTAAAAAAATTCATCCTGCAAAATTGGTTAAAAATTGCTATATATATATGTGTGTGTGTTCAATATTAAGAATATACAAATTATAGTTATACTTCAGTGGCAAGACTACAATCAGATTTTAAGAAATATGCAGATCCTATGAAAATTTTTCCCAAAGAAATAATATATATATAGTTAGAAGATACATGAAAAGATACTCTACATCACTAATCCTCAAGGAAATGCAAACTAAAACCATAGTGAGGTATAATCTCACATTTATTAAAATGGTAAATGGTTTCTTTTTTTAAATCTTCTTTACAATATTTTTTCATTTGTGACTAGTAATGGTTTACAAGATTGTTAGCTTAGAAGGCATAGTTCCACAGTGCACCTGCCACTAAAATTCTTTGCCCCAACTTTCCCAGAGATAACCACCACAATTCTCACAAGTCTTAGAGACAGTTATTTATTTATCTATCTGTCTTTGCAAGTTCATGTACTTCAGTTCTCTAGATTCCACACCAGAACGACTATTTTTAAAAGGTAAGAAACAAATATTGGTGAGGATAAGGGTAGGGGAAGAATCCCTTGTTCACTATTGCACTATCGGTGGGAATGTAAACTGTAAGTTGGTGTAGCCAATTCAGATAACAGAAAGGTCCACAATAGGGCTGATAGACATACCCAATAGAAGTGACCAGTGACGGCAGACAGTGGGATCTCTTGCTGGCCTATGCCTATGGTATTCAGGGGGTAATTAAAACATTCTATGACTAGAATTCCAGGTGATGAGGTTGCCTGATATTGTCCAAAATAGCTATCATTAAGTACATCCATCTCCTGTCACCATCTACTTTCTGTAGTCCATCCTCTATCTAATAAGCTTTAACTTTCTGCCAGTTGTTAAGGTCTTTAGGCCATTTGTTACACAATAACAAAATAACCATTACATATTCTGCTGGACTTAAGTCTAAGCCAGTGTATTTATGGAGTCCAGCTTTGAGTTAAGAAAGAAATATACCTAAGTTTTCAGGAGTCTAAGTTAACCTAAAAGTTTTTTAGCTAGTGTAATAGTTACAATAAAGGGTGTTTTAGGGACCACAATTGTCCTTTGCTTGGTGTAGATTAGTCAGAATACTTTTAGACTACTGTTAATGTATACATAACAGGAGATTTAAAAAATGGAATAGTAGACTTACTACTTGTTATCTAACTAGTTCAATAACTAGAGAATAGGATGAGAGATGTAGAGGTAGATATAGAAAGTGTTTGACTAAGTAACAAATACTTAGGTGAATAATTTATGTTGCCATCATTAGGCAGTTCTATTAGGCTGCTAAGATTATGAGGTCTGAGTCTAGTTAGAGGGCTAATAAGCACTCTCAAAGCATAGAATTGTCCATAGGTTATAGAAACAAGGGTAATACCAATCCATGAAAATATTACTGGAAAGCACACAAATCAAAATTGGATGGAATAAAGAGTCTCTTATGAAAGATCTCACTGGGCAAAAGGTTGGCATCTCAGGTATCTCAGCAATAGCAGTAGCAGCATGGCTTGGCATGGCAGTACAGATAGCAGTCATTCAGTTTTAATCAACAAGAAATGTAAGTAAATTCCCAACAAAACAAGGGATAGGAAAAGTAAAAACTTTAAGAGGGGTAAAGGTTCCTTATAGTCTTATAAGGAGCTTAAATGACAACAGTTAGTTATTACTATAAACAAATTACATTACTTACGTTTGATAATGCAGTGGCAATAATTGACATATTTTTGTTTTGACATGTTTTTTTAAAATGTATATTTATAAAAAGTAAACATTGACAAGAACCATAGGATAAGAGGGATACAACTACACATAATTCCCATCCCATTCCCTGATATCTTTCCTATTTTTTAGCCCTCTGGGAGTATGAACCCAGAGTCATTATCTGGTGCAGAAGGTGGAAGGTCTGGCTTCTGTAATTGTTTCCCTGATGAACATGGGTGTTGACAGGTCGATTCATACTCCCAGCCTGTCTCTTTCCCTAGTGGGGCAGCGCTCTGGGGAAGCTGGGCTCCAGGACATATTGGTGAGGTCATCTGCCCAGGAAAGTCTGGTTGGCATCACAGTAGCATCCAGAACCTGGTGGCTGAAAGAAGAATTAATATATAAAGCCAAACAAATTGTTGACTAATCATGAGCCTAAAGGCTGGATTAGTGCAGATGAATTATTTGGTGATCTCCATTTTGTAGATAGTTAGTAGGCCTATTTTAGGTATATTCCAAAGGGCCCATGACTAGTATTAGTGTTTTTGTTTGTTTGATTGATTGCTTGGTTTTGAGCCTGACATCTGATATGCAGGTGAACTTAAGTTATTGCCTGGGGAGATGATGTTATGGCTGAAAAAAAGGACCAGAAAGCTGGATCAGGGAAGAGAGTAGCTCCCAAATATGGGAAAGGTGTATAAATCTGATTGACTGAAAATCCCATCTATTTGATGTGATCTGGGGCCCATATTCAGCTTAGGAGCCTATGTGACTTCTGCATCCCTGTAGATCTGAGCTCACATTATCTTTATTAATAAACAGGTGTGTCGATCTTGTAGCTTCAAATCAATATTTAAGACACTAAAAGGATGAAATTATTATACTCTAGTGAGTATTATAATTTTAGCATGCTTAAGAAATTTAAGCCCAAATGTTAAAACTTGATAGTATACATATTTGAAATATCAAATAATTAGACTAAATAATTTATATTTAATGCAAAGTTAACTGAGAACAACACATTATTTTACCAAAGAGGAGAACCAGAAATTGGTTTGACATGACTTAATATTATCTTTGAAAACTTCTAGAAATTGATAACTTACTGCTAGAATTATCTTTTAACAGCTCACTATAAACTTTCTATCATGTTTTATTCATTTTATTCATCTATTCACATTCTTTCTTTATTCAGCTATATTCTATCTCTCTCTCTCACATACTTAAATTCTTTTCCTTAGCCAGAAAGCATGTTCTGTTTCTTTTCTATTATATATATTTCCCTATACAACACTCATGACTAAGTCAGGGCATATTCTCAAGTACATTGTATTAAAAATTACATTTTAAACCTCTGATCTGATTAGCTGAAGAGGCAAAAGTTTATACTCACAAAAATAGTTACAGTAAATTTTATATAAATTTTAAAGTGTTAAAAATTAATTCTTTAATTTTATACCACTTTAAAACATATCTCAGACTACATGGCCCAATATATATGTAATATATATATGTATATATATATAATTTTGGCCCAATATATATGTAAGAAATTTTAATTCTTCTATCAGAACATAAATAAATGTACCCTTAGATTTTTTTTACCTCTAAATTCTAACTCAATCTTAATTTATCAAGAATAAACTTTTGATCATGTCTTTTTTTTTTTGCTGGAACACTACTCAACTATTGCTTATGGTGGTTCAGGGGACTGAACCTGAGACCTGGGAGCCTCAGGCATGAGAGTCTGTTTGCATAGTAGTTATGTTGTCTCCCCTGGCCACAATGATCATATCTTAAACAAACACACTGATTTATGAAAGAAGGATAACCTATAGGGCCAGACAGTTGCACACCTGGTTAAACATACATAGTACTATGCATAAGGACCCATGTGAGAATTAGAGTTTGAGCCGGGGCTCCCCACCTGATGGAGAGAAGCTTTGCAAGTGGTGAAGGGGTCTGCAGGTATCTATCTCTATTCCTCGTTCCCCCTCCTCTCTCAACTTCTATCTGTTCTATTCAGTAAATTGGAAAAAATTGCCACCAGGAGCAGTGAATTTGTAGAGCCCCAGTGATAACACTGGAGGCAAATCATCATCATCATCATCATCATCATCATTATCATCATCTATGTAACACATGTAAACACATGGACATCAATTTCATAACATAAAAGTTTAGTTAAATTGATATTTAAACAGCTTTAAGTCTTAGTGAAAGGATTATTAAAATCATTTTAATTATTTACTTTTAATGGGAGATGCAGAGAGAAAGATACAGAGAGAGAAACCATAGCACTGCTCAGCTATGGTGGTGCTAAGGACTGAACTGCGGATTACAGAGCCTCGGGCATGACATTCATTTGCATAAAACTGTTATCTCCACAGCCCTATTATAATTAAATGACAATCTCAATTTTTCTGGATAAATTCTAGTATGTCCCCAGTAGCACTACATTTAAAAAGTATTTAAGAGGTTTTGCATATTAATCATATTCTGACTGTCCTTAGCCTCACTCACATCTTTAGCTTTAAAAGGCTTTGCTTAATAATCTTATCTTTATTGTTTTAAGCTCCACAAATGTCTTGGTTTAGTAAGATTCAGACACACCCTAGGTGGAGGCTTTTAATTAAAAAAATAATAATAAACAAATTTTAACATTGTTTACTTAACCTTGTGTAGCAGCAGCATCCTACACAAATGTCTCTATTGAAACCCAAATCTAGGTTAGGAAGTTACCATATGGAATTAAAGAGCATTGACCTAATAATAACTTTTGAGAGATTAGATTGACATTTAATTTACCTTTTTGCTTAATATTAGAGTTGGAGCTTATAGAATTACTTAGCCACATAAAATTATTCAACTATGGTAGTAAACATTTTAGACTTTAAAGCTTTCAATAAACTCAAATTACACTTAAGAGTTAGACACATTTTATATGACAATGATTATCAGAAATTTTATGGTGCCAAATAAAGCCAAATTTGTTGTGCATTACTTTTCTACAAAGAGAGTTCATAGAATATGTTGAGGACCTTAGAATATCCTGGAATATCTATGATCTAGTTACACACACACACACACACACACACACACACACACACACACACACACACACAATTTTGATTTTAGAGTTTTGAGGGTGAAGAATTGTCAATTAATTGATAAACATTTTAAAGAATTTGACACCCATTGTAAACATTGTTCTTGTCTACATTAACAGATAAATTTTCACATTGATATTACCAGGAAGAAAGTATGTTGAAATTGTTTGTACACTCTTTTTGTTATAGCTGGCAGAAACTAACATTCTGCTCCCTATAGAGATAGGCAAGTTAGTGACAAAGCAGTTAGTTAAAAGCTTACCTCTTAAGGATAACAAACATTTTTAAAGTGTTTACTAAAAAAAGTGTTGTCTTAAAGTAAAGCCCAGTTGTACTTTAGTATGACAATCACTATTTTAGCCCTTCCCCTTCTCTGCCAGAATAAATCTAATTCAAGAATCAAACCATAATCTTTAAAACAACTATGGGAGTATATTAAAGCTTTAGTTAGCTTATACTCAGGCCAAACATACCATTTCATGAGGATGATTCCCAATGGAATTAAGCAGAATTCTTGGATGCAAGGAAGTAGAGTAGATTCCCATGTAGAAATCTGAACATGGTAGGTTTTAAAATGTCCTGGGCCAAGCCCAAGTTATCTTTGCATTTACCTGCGAGACATCTCTCAAGAGGAAGTAGAAGGAACAGGAACTCCTTACAGGAATCCTCATTTCTTTGAACTCCTTGGAAAATGTGCTTCCACTCCTGGCAGCCTTAGACTGGCCTATCAGTTTTTGTGCATTTCTCAAAACTACCAGCTGAAATTGGGCAACCTCATCTTCTTATTAAATCAAATTCACAATCAATTCCAAAGTTGGGAACAGATCAACACATTTACCAAGATGGTTAACTAGTTCTAGCATAAAGTAGAAAAAGAAAGATTTTTGACCAGAGGAAAAAAGGTACAAGAAAAAGTATTAACATTCTTCATGAATTCAAAATTTCCAATGGATATAAGATGGCGAACAATATGGTAAGTGGTCATGTGTCAATCAAAGATGGAAACAACCCCCCCATGTAGCAATTCAATATGGCACCTGAATGTATAGTACAGGAAAATGGCACACTTGTAAGGGCTAAAGTGAAGGTAACAGATAAAACACTAGACTGAGGGAAGAAAAATGTTAGAACCAGTGATGTAGAGGAATTTTCAGTACAGATCTGTAACAATGAAGTAACCATATAGTGGTGCTATTTTTAGTGCAAAGCCATGATATCAAAAGGTAGACTAGAGACCATAGGAAGAAAAAGTAATCTGGAAGAAATACAACATCAAGGTTAGAGAACTGAATAAAGACCATAATCTTGAAAGTGGAAAGAACCCAAATGTACTGAAGAGGGTACAAAGAATTTACCAGGGAAAGAACCCAAATGTACTCAAGAAGGTACAAAGAGTTTACCACATGGAGAGACTCATAAGAGTTTTAGCAAAGGAGCCTATTAAGGGAAAGTTTACAAAAGTTCCAGGCAGGAGAAGGCCCAGCCAGGAAACCAAAAGGCATGGAAAGGCAGGCTAGCAGAAAACCAGACTACAAAGAAAGATCTGGGCTTTGCTTCTCTGCTGGGAAGTATCCACACCAAGCTAAATTTGTTAAGTGCCCCCAAGAGAGGAAAGACACACTCTAGAGAGAGAAGAAAGCAAACGGCCTTTATGAACAGGTGAAGGTCTAGGAAAGAAGTTGCTTGTGCCTGAAAATTGGTGTGAGGCAGGTTTAAAAAACCTGGGACCACAAACACACAATAAATCCAGTAGGTGGGATAATTTAGGCATAGGGAAGTTGTAGATAGGAAAGCCTTATATGCTGCTGGCAGTGTAATAAACATGAGGTCACAATGGAGACAGATGTAAAGAGAGAAAGAGCATGCATTCAAAAAGAACTGGTTAGTGCAAAAATAAAAGTTTAAAATACCTGAATTTATCTTCTGGCTTGGCTTGCCAAATGTATTGGGAGAAGGATGACGGCTGAGTTCATTCCTCACATGTTTAAAGATTCATCACACATCAACTCAACAAAGAATTGAGGAGAAAGCATGATTTTCAGGAGTTTTATACTTTATTCAGGAAAGTTGAGAATGCTCACATGCTGGAGTGCAGTGTGTGTGTGTGTGTGTGTGTGTGTGTGTAAGAGAGAGAGAGAGAGAGAGAGAGAGAGAGAGAGAACCATTTACTCACTTGTTGAATGTCTTTCTAGGCAGAGAAACAGAGAACCTGTGTCCACAATACTAATTTATACTTCCAAGCCCCTGCCTTCACTTCTTTTCTTTCTTTCTCTTTTTCTTTTTCTTTCTTTCTTTCTTTCTTTCTTTCTTTCTTTCTTTCTTTCTTTCTTTCTTTTTCTTCCTTCTTTCTCTTCTTCTTCTCCTTCTCCTTCTCCTTCTCCTTCTTCTTTTGCTGAACTTTATTATTATTATTTTGCTGCAACCAAGCTGTCAAATTAAGAACACCTGAATATTTCACATAATAAGCAAAAACATTTTTTCGTGAAATCTGTTTCAGTGTATGTACATGTGCAGTACTTCTGTTTACAAACCAACTGTCCTTTTTAAATTTCTTTATTGGGGATTAATGGTTTACAGTTGACAGTAAGATAAAGTAGTTTGTACATGTGTAACATTTCCATTTTCCACATAACAATTCAACCCCCACTAGGTCATGTTCTGCCACCATGTTCCAGGATCTGAACCCTCTCCCCAACCCCAGAGTCTTACTTTGGTGCAATACACCAACTCCAGTCCAAGTTCTGCTTTGTGTATTCTCTTCTGTTCTTATTTTTCAACTGCTGTATATGAGTAAATCATGCTAAGTGAGATAAGCCAGAAAGAGAAGGATGAGTATGGGATGACCTCACTTCTTTTCTAAGCCACACCAACACCTGTTTCCACTCCCATTTCCTTAATGCAACATTTTCCTTCCTCAATGGTATGAGAAACATGTGTGCCTGGGGAACATGTATTCTGGCATGGTATATCAGTGTCTGTGTTCCCTTAAGTTCTTCCTATTCATTCATTCACTTTTTTTAAGTGTTGGCTATTTTTTATATTAATTTATTTATTTTCCCTTTTGTTGCCCTTGTAGTTATTATTGTTGTTGTATTGATGTTATCATTGTTAGATAGGACAGAGAGAAATGGAGAGAAGAGGGAAAGACAGAGAGGAGGAGAGAAAGAGACAATTGCAGACATGCTTCACCACTTGTGAAGAAGCCCCCTTGCCGGTGGAGAGTCAGGGGTTCTAACAGGGATCCTTGGGCTGGTCCTTGCACTTTGTGCCACATGTGCTTAACCCGATGAGCTACAACCTGACTCCCCTTCCTACTCATTCTTTGACCTAAACAGAACATCTTCATTACATTGTTTATTGTAGTCCAGTTAATAAAACAAACTAAATATTAGTTAATGGCCAGTTGGATAAAGATGTGATATATATATATATATATATACATATATATGTATTAATTAGCTATAAAATAGTGTGATATTAGCATTGTAACATGGGTGATCTTAAGGATACTACACTAAGGGAAATAAATTAGGGAAAGATAATTACCATATGGTCTCACTTATAAGTGGAAACTGAAAACCAAAACAAGTACATAGATATAAAGAACAGATTGGTGTTTCACAGAAATGGGAGCAGCTGAAAGGGTAAAGGACATCAAAAGGTATAAATTTCTTATTAAAATAATTGATTCACGGTGGTGTAATGTAACAAAGCAGAGTGTCTAAGCACTGTACTCTCAAACATGAGGTTCTGAGTTCACTACTGGGTAGCACACATGCCAGAGTGATGTTCTGACTCTCTTACTCTCTTTCCTCCTATCTTTAATTAATAAATAAAAATTTAAAAAATAATAATACTGTAATGTATATTTGAAAATTTCTAAGAGAATATATCCTAAAGATTCTTATCACAAGAATTACATATTGACATCTACAATTATGGTTATAACAATGCATACATTATGTTATGTACCTCAAATTAATACTATGTTATTTACTAATTATGCCTTTAAAAAGTGTCTCCCAGGTAAAATTTTAACTCCAAAAGATCCATACTGAAGTTAGTAAAAATAATAAATAAAAACAAGCAAATCAGAATTGATTTGTCTAGAAGACTACAGAATAAAGTCAATCAAGTACATAAATAAGGTGTTATTGTTATCCAAACAAGAGAAATTATGTTCTTGCACCATTGGAGTTGATAAGTTAATTTAATTTGATAATTTGTTTCCATATGTTATGATAGGTAGAAGCTATAGTAGCTATTGGGAATAAATAATTTAGCATGTGTTGCCTAACTTATTTCTGTTTTTTTTTTTTTTTTTTTTAACCAGAGCACTCTTCAGCTCTGGTTTATGGTGGTGCAGGGGATTGAACCTGTGATTTTGAAGCCTCAGGCATGAAAGTCTATTTTCATAATCATTATGCTATCTACCCTCTTACCTCCCAACTTATTTCTGTACTTTGTGATATTCTGGTGTGCTTTTCTTCTGTAGACTATTATCTATGACTACTCCTATGAAATATTTTCTTTTTTTCTGTAGATTACTTTTCTTGTTCTATAACTTTACCACTCTCTTTTCCTCTCTTTCTCAGAGAAGAGGCCTCAAATATGCACAAATCTACTAGTATGGACAGCTTTTTTACTCAGAAAGAGATAGAAAAATAGAAAGAGGTAATGACATTCACAGCATTGAAGTTTCATCTGGTGGCATAACATCCCCTCTCTGTTGCTGGGACTTGAACCTGGGCACAGTGTGTGGCAAAGCACAGTGATCTGTGTCTTAGGACCTGAACTTTTTCTTTTAAACTTTGTTGTTTTATTTTAGCAACAACAACAATGTTTACTACCTGAACATCATTACTTTTCTAGATTAAAAAAAAAAAGCCTTCCTCTACTTTAGTTATCAGCATTAGGAGTCAATTTTTCTTTGAAAAGAAAACTTTTTTTTTTGTCTCCAGGGTTATGCTGGGACTCAGTGCTATCATTGTTGTATAGGACAGAGAGAAATTGAGAGAGGAGGGGAAGATAGGAGGAGAGAAAGATGTACACCTGCAGACCTGCTTCACCATTTGTGAAGTGATGTGCCTGCAGGTGGGAATCCGAGGGGCTTGAAAGGGGATCCTTAAGCCAATCTTTGTGCTTCATGCCATGTGCTCTTAACCTGTTGCACTACCGCCTGACCCCTAAAAGAAAACATTTTATTTTTATTATAATTTTTAAAATTTATTTTATTTTTGAGAGACATGCAAAGAGAGAGAAAAACACCAGAACACTGCCCAGCTCTGGTTTATGGTGGTACAGGGGATTGAACCTGGGACTTCAGAGCATGGGACTCTCTTTGAATAACCAACATACTCTCTACTCCCACGCTAGAAAACATTTTATACAAAGAAAATAAATCACTAGTTTCTAGACAAACCCCCACCCTGCAAAAAGAAAAGGATATAAGTTTATTTGATTATGAAAATATTAGTCCCCCCCCACCAGTTTCATCTGCTGTATTCTTGTCTTTGGTTTCCTGTTTATTAAACAATTTATCCTGCTTTATATCTTACTACCTTTCAGCTACCAAGTTACAGGGTACTAGGATTCCATCTTGACTTCCCTGAGTGGACAAACTCAACAATGTATCCAGAAGCCTCACCTCTCCAGAACCCTACCCCACTAGGGAAAGATAGAAACAGATTGAGGGTATGGATTGACCTGTCAATTTCCTTGTTCAGTGGAGAAGCAATTACAGAAGCCAGACCTAGCATCTTCTGCCTCCCATAAAGAGTTTTGGTCCATATTCCTAGAGGGATAAAAAAATAGGGAAGTTAAAAAAAAAAAAAAAGAAAAAAGAATAGTGAAGCTTCCAATGGAGGAGATGGGGCACAGAACTCCAGTGATGAGGACTGTATGGAATTGTATCCCTGTTATTTTACAATCGTGTTAATCCTTATTAAATCGCATATTGATTAAATTAGAAAATAAATAAAAATATTATGATTTAATTATGGCTTGCAAGATTACAAAGGTATAAGTTTCTTTTTTTTTTTTAACCAGAGCACTGCTAAGCTCTGGTTTTTAGTAGTGGAGGGATTGAACCTGATGTTTAAGAGCCTCAGGCATGAGAGTCCCTTTGCATAACCATTATGCACTAGCCCAAGAGGTATAGTTCCAAAGCACACTCACCACCAGTTCTAGATCCTCTCTGGCCTCTTCCCTCTGCACCACCATACCCCAAGGATAACAAACAGAGCTTTCAACCTTAGACACAGTGTAGCTACTTCTGCCCCTGCTTCCACAAGTTCATGTATTTGTACACATGAACAAACCATTTAGTAGTTATCTTTCAAAAGACTGCAGGTCATTTGGTAGTAAAGGTAAACTATAGCAGTAAGAGTCCTTGAACACAAAATAATGAAGGATAAAACTCCTTAATTTTAGCTTTTCTCCCTCCCCTATTTCTTTTTTAAATACAGAGCCAGTTGATGGGCTATGCAAAAGTTGATTGCTATGCAAAATACTTTAATGCCTGAGGCTCCAATTCTAAAGCACCACAGTAAACCAGAGCAGAAAATTGCTTTGGTTAAGACAAAAAAGAGAAAAGAAGCAAATAGGAAAGGAGGGGAGGACAAGGGAGTTAGGATAAACACTGAGTCCATGAGATATCTCACTGGTATCCTGTATGCAAGAGGTCTTAGTTCACTTCCTGTCTATATTTTATTTTTTATTATTGGTTTAATACTGATTTACAAAATTATAAGATAACAGAGGTACAACTCCACATGATTCCCACTACCAGAGTTCTGGATCCCCAATACCTCCATTGTAAGCTACAGTAGGATGGGATATGGAGATTGGGTAGTGTGAATTGTGTGGAGTTGTACCCCTCCTTTTTTAAAATTTATTTTATTATTTATTTATTTTATTTATTTAAGAAAGGATTAATTAACAAAACCATAGGCTAGGAGGGGTACTATACAAATACTATACAAATAGCCAAGAGTTATCCTGGCAAAAACTATATATCAAGTGATGGACAATTATTGTCTCTATGACAAACTTTGTTAGAATCATCAAACAAGTAAATGCATAAAAACTGGAGACTAAGACCCTACTAAAATCCTAGGTCTCTTTTCTCCTTGGCTTGATGTCAGATCCCATAAACCTAATATTGCTTTGGATACAATAAGGGATATTCAACGCTTTAAAAACTGGGAGAAAACCTGAGCTCATCACATAAAGAAGTAACTACAGAAGGCGAACGAGGGCAAAAGACTGTCTCACATAACAATGGTCTTTTTGGCCACTACCAGGCCACCCTATTATCCAGGGACCCAGACAGGTAATCATTAGATTCCCCCATAGATTACCCTCTACCGTCACTGGTCACACACATTGGGAATATCATTGTAAGCCTTTTTTTAGGTTTCTCCAGGACCATACCCTCACTATGAAATAGCAATGGTAAATATTGTTCCACTCTCTAAAGGGATACTGGATCACCCTATTCTGCAACTTGAGGAAGGCTGCTTCTGAAATGAGCATATTACAGAATGTTCCTGGCTGTGGATATGGACTATGAGTTCAGTTTGACAGGGACTCAGAGGTTGTACAGATTCCTGTGCTAAATATGAATAGATATGAGCCCAGGTTAGATAATTGAGGTAAACAGTTAATTGCATTTATATATTTTCTTTTTAAATATTTATTTATTCCCTTTTGTTGCCCTTATTTTTTTTAATTTAAGAAAGAAGACATTAACAAAACCATAGAATAAGAGGGTTACAATTCCGCACAATTCCCATAACCCAATCTACATATCCCATCTGCTCCCCTGATAGCCTTCCCATTCTCTTATCTCTCTGGAAGTATGGATCCAGGGTCATTGTGTTGCAGAGGGTGGAAGGTCTGGCTTCTGTAATTGCTTCCCCGCTGAACATGGACGTTGACTACTTGATCCATACTCCCAGTCTACCTCTTTCTTTCCCTAGTAGGGTGGGGCTCTGAGGAAGTGGAGCTCCAGTAGACATTGATGGGGTCATCTGTCCAGGGAAGTCTGGCCAGCATCTTGCTGGTATTCGGAACCTGGTGGCTGAAAAGAGAGTTAACATACAAAGCCAAACAAATTGTTGAACAACAACAGACCTAAAGACTGGAATAGTGCAGATGAAGTGTTGGGGGGTATTCCCTGCATGCTCTTGTGTACTTCTGCTTTCAGGTATATAGTTTTCCCCTAGTTTATGGGTGCAGGTGAACCCATGCTCTATCTCAGGGGACCTGGACTATATCTACGTTTGGGGACTTTATTGGGGAGTGGACCACCTGGAATGGAATTAGAGAATACTATGAAAGGAAAGGTCTCACACGAGTGATGAAGCTGAAGGGTTGTCATTCCACATCTGAAGTCTCTGGTCACAGTCTGAAGTGAAGTATGCTGGGGTGGCACTCATTGCGTTGACTAGGTTGCTATCCGCAGATGCAATATTATTTGATTTCAATTGAGAGCAGCATGCAGAAAATTGGGCCCCTCCCTAAAGTTCCAGGACTGGGGGAACCAGTCTAGGATCTATAGTGGAAATGTGAGGTTCCTGTTGTCTTAGGGTTCAAGAAGACAATGGATAGTTATTGTTATCGTCACATTATTTGGTGATAGGGTTAACTTTGGAAAGTCCCTTTGATAGAGTTTGGGGTATAATACCCAGCATATTGTATATAGCTGTGCTACTGGTTGCTTCTGTTCTCCCTGGTCTAGGCTTTTGGGAAAGACAACATATCAAGGACAGCTTATGTATTAAAAAGTCTTAGTCTGTGTTTTAAGAAGTTCTAGACATATCAGTTTTTTTGCCTCTCATATCAATTAAATAGTGGTTTATATGTTTACACTTTAACAGTATTGTACATAAACACCACTCCCACCACCAAAAGACTGTGTCCCATCCCCACCACCCCCCGCCATACTGGGAAGCCCAATGGCCACCTTCCCCTTCAACAAAGGGTTTTTACATTGGTGCCCTGCTTTCGATTTAATTGGATCCTGCTTTTAGTTTCCCTTTCTGTTCTTCTTTCTCAACTTCTGTTGGTGAGTGGGGACATCCTGTACTCATCTTTATTTTTCTGACTTAGCTGAATTAACATAATTCCTTCTAGCTCTGTTCAAGATCGGTCAGATAAGGTGGGCCCATTATTCTTAATAGCTGCATAGTATTCCATTGTGTATATGTACCACAGCTTTCTCAGCCACTCATCTTCTGTAGGGCACCTGGGTTCCTTCCAGGTTTTAGCTATTATGAATTGTGCTGCTATGAACATAGATGTACACATATCTTTTTGGTTGGGCATTATGTAATCCTTGTGGTATACCCCCAGGAGAGGAATTACTGGGTCATATGGAAGGTCCATGTCTATACTTGTGAGAGTTTTCCAGACAGCTATCCAGAGAGGCTGGTCCAGTTTACATTGCCACCAGCAGTTCAGAAGGGTTCTTCTGTCCCCACAGCCTCTCCAGCATTTGTTGCTGCTGTCCTTTTCGATGTATGCCATTCTGTTTGCATAGAGAAATGCCACTGATTTTTGTACATTGATTTTGTAGCCTGACACCTTGCTATATTGCCTAATAACTTCCAGTAGTTTTCTACTGGATTCTTTAGGTTTTTCTATGTATAATATCATGTAGTCTGCAAATAGTGAGGGTTTGACTTCTTACCTTCCAATCTGTATTGCTTTGATTTCTTTCTATTGCCTGATTGCTATGGCAAGAACTTCCAATACTATCTTGAAGAGTAATGGTGATAGTGGGCAGCCCTGTCTAGTCCCTGATCTGAGGGGAAATGTTTTCAACTTCTGTCCATTGAGTATGATGTTGGCTGTTGGTTTGCTATATATGGATTCCACTATCTTGAGGAATTTCCCATCTATTCCCATTTTTTGTAGAGTTTTGAGCATGAATGGGTGTTGGATTTTGTCAAAGGCTTTCTCTGCATCTATTGAGATAATCATGTGGTTTTTGGTTTTGCTTTTATTGATTTGGTGAATGACATTGATAGACATACGTATGTTGAACCAGCCTTGCATTCCTGGGATGAACCCCACTTGGTCATGATGAACAATCTTTTTGATGTGTTGCTGTATCTGGTTGGCCAATATCTTGTTTAATATTTTGGCATCTATGTTCACCAGAGATATAGGTCTGTAGTTTTCCTTTTTTGTTGTGTCTCTATCTGCTTTTGGTATCAGAGTGATGTTGGCTTCATAGAAGGTCGAAGGGAGTGTCACTGTTTCTTTGATCTTATGGAAAATCTTTAGGAGTATGGGTATTAACTGTTTCCTGAAGGTTTTGTAGAATTTGTTTGTGAAGCCATCTGGTCGAGGACTTTTGTTGTTGGGTAGATTCTTAATAACAGTTTCAATTTCTTTGTCTGTGATTGGTGCATTTAGGTTTTGTTGTTCTTCTTGGTTCAGTTTTGGAAGGGCATATGCTTCTAGGAATTCTTCCATTTCTTCCAGATTCTCTAGCTTGGTGGCGTATAGTTCTTCATTGAAGTCTCGCATGATTTTTTTTTATTTCTGTGGTGTCAGGATATCTCCTCTATCGTTTACAATTATATGAGTTTGAGTCTTCTCCCTTTTTTGTTTAGTGAGTCTGGCTAGGGGCTTGTCAATCTTGTTTAAGTTTTCAAAGAACCAACATTTGGCTTCATTGATCTTCTGTATGGTTCTCTTATTTTCGATGTTGTTTATTTTTGCTCTAATTTTAGTCATTTCTGTCCTTCTGGTTGCTTTAGGGTTCCTTTGTTCTTCTTCCTCTAAGTCCTTAAGGTGTGCCATAAGGTTTTTTATTTGGGTTTTTTCTTGTTGTTTAATATGTGATTTTATGGCTATGAGTTTCCCTTTCAGTACTGCTTTAGCTGTGTAACAAATATTTTGATAGCTTGTGTCTTCATTTTCATTTGTTTCCAGGAACATTTGTATTTCCTGCTTGAGTGTTTCTCTGACCCAGTGTTTCTTAAGCAGTATGTTGTTTAGTTTCCAAATTCTGTGATTTTTAATAATTTTCTGTTTGTTGTAAAATGTTAGTTTTACTCCACTGTGGTCTGAGAAGATATTTGGGATGATTTCAATGCTCTTGAATTTATTGATGCTGTCTGTGTGGCCTAACATGTGTTCTATCCTTGAGGATGTGTTGTGTGGATTTTCAAAAGAATGTGTATTCCAATTTTTTGGGGTGAAGAGCTCTGAAAATGTCCAAGAGGTCCAATCTGTCCATCTCTTCATTTAAGTCTCTTGTTTCTTTGTTGATTCTGTGTTTTGTTGATCTGTCTAATGTGAGAGTGGGGTGTTAAAGTCTCCCACTATTATTGTATTACTATTGATGTATTTTTTAATTTCTTTGAGAAGGTGTTTGATGTTTTTAGATGGTCCCTCATTGGGTACATAGATGTTAATAATTGTTATATCTTCTTGGCTGACTGATCCTTTAATCATTATGTAATGTCCTTGCCTATCTTTTATTACTTTATTTAATTTAAAATCTATTGTGTCAGAGATGAGAATGGCTGTTCCTGCCTTTTTTTGTGGCTCATTAGCCTGCAGGATAGTTTTCCATCCTTTCACTTTAATTCGGTGTTTATCTTTTTGGGTCAAGTGGGATTCTTGCAGGCAGCATATGGTAGGGTTATGATTTCTGATCCATCCTCCCACTCTGTGCCTTTTGATAGGTGAGTTTAAGCCATTGACATTTACTGATATTATGGATTTAATGTGTTGTAGTGCCATTGTTCAACAAGTTTTTATTTGATATGTTGTAAGTATTATAGTGATGTTCTTGTTTATAAGAGGTCTTTTAGAACCTCTTTCAGGGCCGGTTTGGTGATAGTTGCTTCCTTTAACTGTTGTTTGTCTGAGAAGGTTTTGATGACTCCATCTAGTTTGAATGAAAGTCTAGTGGGATATATTATCCTTGGTTAAAACCCTTTTTCATGCATTGCTCAATAGATATCTTGCCATTCTCTTCTGACCTTTAGAGTTTGGGTAGAGAAGTGTGCTGATAGTCTTATAGGTTTTCCCCTGTATGTGATTTTTTGTTTTTCTCTTGCAGCCTTTATGATACTTTCCTCATCCTTACTTATTTTCCTTGTGAATATGATGTGTCTTGGTGTCTTTAGGTCTGGGTTGATTCTGTTTGGGACTCTCTGAGCCTCTTGAATCTTAATGTCCTTTCTATTGTTCAGGTCTGGGACGTTTTCTTCTATAATTTCCTCTTGAATGCTTGCTTCATCTTCCTCTCTTTCTTCCTCTATCAGGCCAATTATACGAATTTTACTTCTTTTGAGATCATCCCATATGTCTCTGTTGTTGTTTTCAGTGTCTCTCAATCTCTTTTTGAACTCTTTCACCTCTTTCTTAGTTTTCTCTAGCTCATCCTCTGGGTAATTATGTTTTCTGCTTCTGCAAGTCTGCTTTCCCTTCCCTGGCTTCTTTCTTCATTACAGCTATTTCAGCTTTCAGTTCTCTAATTGCCTCCAGATAATCAGTATTTTCCTTGGGGGTCTCAGCTGTTGTTTCCCTAATACTGCTATTCCTTTCCTCCAAAGTTGTTTTCATTTCTGTGATTAATAAATTTATTATTGCTTGCATGATTTTCTTATCTATGGTTACTTCTGGCTGATTTGTAGTTTCTTCTAGGCTCTTGTCTTCATTAATTGTATTAGCAGTTTTATTTGCTCTTGATCTACCCATTTTTTATGTTTTTTTATTTTTATGTTCTGTTGTTGCTCAGTTGCTTTGTTTTATGTACAAGCCACACTATACTAATTACTTTTATGACAAATGCAATCACCACCCTCAGAAATTACAATAGTAACTAAAGCAATGACTGAAGCAGTTTAACCTATACCAGTTAGTCCCACAATGTCTCCAGTTCAAGAAAAAATAGCAACCGAATCTAAATGAAAAAGAAAGAGAAAGGAAAAAAGGGATAGCAGGAATAGACAATTATGCAAATCTACTGTACACTGTAGATTCTAGGGGTAGCAAGAGGGGAAGGGGAAGTAGAGCAGAGACACACACAAGGAGAGTCTGCTCTGAGTAAGATTTCTTCCCTGAAATAGTTCACAAATAAGTATCAGTGAATTCAAAATGCAGAGGGATGAGGAAGTGAGAAAGGAAGACAGGGAAAAAAAGAGAGAAAAGAAAAAAGAAAAGAAGGAAGCAGAAAGAAAAAAAAGCAGCGAAAGGAGAGTTGTATATATATATTTTAAATTGTCTTGGAGGTGGGAGAAGGGTGATAGTGTATAGAGGTGGTATGAAAAGTGAGACAAGTTTCTCTCACAGTGGGATGTATATATAATAGTATTTGTAAAAGAGAGCAGAGTAAAAAGCCCAAGCAGTGGGTCTACAGCTTGGACATCTCCCGGTTAGCTTATGTACATTGAGTCTAGACAAGTGATTGAGAAAGAAAACGCAATACAAAACAAAAGGGGAAAAAAGAAAAAAAAAGAAAAAAGAAAAAAAAAACTTTCAAGCAGTCTTTCCTAGGCTGGGTGAGGCTTGCTTGATTAGCTAATTGTCACTTGAATGGGTCTAAGTCCCTTACTCAGAGGAACAACAGAAATAGCCTTGAAATTTGGAAGAAGGGTTTAATGGCACCCAGGTGGGCCAGGAATTTGGTAAAGAAAGGAGCTCCATGGGGAGCCTGCTAGCAGCAGCTCCCTACCCCTGGGGTCTGGTTATGGGGACAGGGGGGTTGAGAGAAACAATCAAGAAATTTCCTTTCTTTTTGCTCTAATTTTTAACCCAAATTGAATTATAATCACCTCCCTGGTCTTCCTTTAGGATGCCTCCTTGCTTGTCCCAGGATTTCAAGATTTTCTTGCAGTTGATGTCAGAGCCCATGGTGCTGCTACTTTCCAGTCACCACCGTGGCTCCGCCTTGACCAAAAACTATTGTTTTTTATTGTTGTAGTTATTACTGTTGTTATTGATGTTGTTGTTGTTGGATAGGAGAGAGAGAAATAGAGAGAGGAGGGGAAGACAGAGACTGGGAGAGAAAGATAGACACCTACAGACTTGCTTCACTACCTGTAAAGCAATTTCCCTGCAGGTGGGGAGCTAGGGGCTCGAACCAGAACCCTTACACTGGTCCTTGAGCTTTGGGCCACCTGCACTTCACCCGCTGTGCTACCACTTGACTCCCCGCATTTATATATTTTCTTCAGGTTTCTGAGCGAGTTTCTGCCTTAATCCTGCTTCCTAGATCTACTCTCAACTCTGACACCATCTCCCCAGACAATATTTCTAGTCTATCCCCAGATTAGATATCAAGCTTCAGCAAATATTACTAAGACATAGACTCCTAGGGTTATTTCTCAAATAGACCTCCTAGTTTCCTTTTACCCTAACACCCCTACTTTCATCTGCTCTATTCCTACTTTATGATTTCTGTTTATTAAATATTTTTTCCTGCTTTCCATCTTAGTGCATTTCAGCCACCAAGTTGCAGATGTTACTATGATACCATCTTGACATTTCTAAGCAGACAACCTCACCAATGCTTCATGGAACTTCACCTCTCCAGAGCTTTAACTTATTAGGGAAAGACAGAAACAGGATGGGGATATGTATCAACCTGTCAATGCCCATGTGTAGCTGAGAAGCAATTACAGAAGTCAGAATATTCTAAATCCAATAAAGAATTTTGTTCTATAATCCCAGAGGGATAATTCCCTATGCAGGACATGTGACATAGAACTCTGGTGATGGTAACTGTATAAAATATACCTTTACTACAATTATACTCCTTACAATCTTGTAAATCAATATTAAATCACTAATAATAATCAAAATATTAAAAAACTTTAAATACATCATAAATATGAATTTTTCTTAATTTAATAAAAAAATTAAAGATAATTTACAATGCCAGGCAAAATCTGATAAAACACATTGTTGATAGAAATGACATGCTAACAAAAAAAAAAACACCCTATTTACTTTGGAAATAATATGCACTGATACAACTTCATTGGAGAACAATTTTGCAGATGCATATACAATTTGACTCAGGATATTAATGTCTAGAAATGTATTCTATGGAAACATAATACATGAAGAACCATATCTATGCAATAATATCCTGTGAAGAATTGTTTGCAAGAACAAGCATTAGAAGAAACTGTACTTGTAGCAAAAGAACATTACATTAGATAAAATAACATAAATGCTTGGGATAAACTTAATCTTATTTTCTCAGTGTAAAAAATATTATTAAACTCAGCTTTTCAGAGTATAAATTTTAGCTCTGTGAGATGTATTGTTTGAAATTACTATATGTTATGGAATTTTACTAAGTAAATGTAATGAAAATGGTAAATCATTCACAGATACATTTGAATTAGGCAAAGAAATGGAAATTACTTTAAAATATTTTATTGTTCATTGGATAGAGGCAGAGAGAAATTGAGAGGGAAGTTGGAGATGGTAAGAGGAAAATATATGATAGATATATCATAGATGGATAGATAGATAAATAGATAGATAGATAGATAGATAGATAGATAGATAGATAGACAAAGAAATACCCATAGCACTGCTTCACCACTCATAAAGCTTCCCCCAGCAGGTAGGGAGCCCAGGTCCTTGTACATTGTAACATGTGTACTCAACCTAGTGCACCACTGCATGGTCCCCAGTTTCTAGTGACAGAAAATATAGTTATAGTTCATGAAAAATATTTTGTAGTTATTTTAATATTTTTATCAATTCCTTGCAATGTGATAACAATGTTATATCAATGACTTTTGAAAAAATGTTTACATATAAGTTATATTTTATTTATTATTAATTTACTGGATAGAGACAGAGGAATTGAATAAGAAAAGGAAGGTAGAAAGGGAGAAAGAGAAACACTTTCCCCACTCCTGAACATTTCCTCCTGTGAGTGGAGACAGAAGGCTTGAACTGTGTCCTTGCTCAACCAGGTTTGCTACTGCCTGGTCCCATTTTTATATCACTTTATTGAGAGTTTAATACTTTACAGTACAATTGTTGATACATGGTAAAATTTCCCATATCATCATGTCTAAAACACTCTCATCTCCAACTTAGGTCACTTTCCACAATAATGCACTGGAACCCCAAAGCCCCCTCCTTGGCCTCCTTCCCCCAAAATATATAAATATAAGTATAAATATAAATGTAAGTATACATTTTAGAGCTGGAGAGATAGTGCCAACAATAACCTACCAGACTGCATTCTTGATGTTCTACAATTCCCAGCCACTGGTATCCATTAGCAGGGGATACTTCACAAACAATCAAGCAGTGCTGCAGATGTCTCCTTCTGTCTTTCTCACTGTCTCTCTATCTTTCACTCTCTACTAAAAGAAAAAAATTGCCACAGGGAGTGGTGGAGTCATCCTGCAGGCACTGAGTCCCAGTAATAACCCTTGTATATAAGAAGAAAGAGGGGCTGGGTGGTAGTGCAGCCGGTTAAGCACACAATGAGTAGCTGACCGGTGTAAGGTCCTGGTTTGAACCCCTGGTTCCCCACCTCCAGGGTGGGTCCCTTCACAGGTGGTGAAGCAGGTCTGCAGGTGTATATCTTTCTCCTCCCCTCTCTGTCTTCCCCTCCTCTCTTGATTTCTCTCTGTCTTATCCAATAATAATAAACAACAAGGGAAAAATAGCTTCCAGGAGCAGTGGATTTGTAGTGCAGGCACCGAGCCCCAGCAACAACCGCAAGGACCCCCGCAAGGATCCCGGTTTGAACACCCCCCAGCCCCCCTACCTACTGCAAGGCAGTCACTTCACAGGCAGTGAAGCAGGTCTGCAGGTGTCTGTCTTTCCCCCTCTCTGTCTTCCCCTCCTCTTTCCATTTCTCTCTGTCCTGTCCAACAATGACGACATCAGTAACAACAACAATAATAACTACAACAATAAAACAACAAGGGCAACAAAATGGAATAAATAAATAAATATTAATGAAAAATCTTTAAAAAAGAAAAGAAAAGAATAAAGAAAGGGAAATAAGACAATTATAATACCGAAAAGAAAATTTATATACAGTGGGGAATTTTTTATGATCACCAAGCAAACCATAGTTGTTATGGTGTTGTGTGATTTTGAAATGACATTAACTTTCACTTTTGTTTTATTTTTATTGGATTGAAGGAAAGTTTATTTTCTAGTAATGACACCTATGTCCCTTACATGATATAAAGGAATTAACTCTTCTCTGCTGTGTTCAGTAGATGCTAGGGAAACTGCTTCATGATGTAATGGTTTAAAATGCACTGAATTGCACCAAAGTAAAACATTCTGGGGTGGGTGGGGGGGAGACTTCAGGCCCTGGGACAGCATGGCCGAGGACCTAGTAGGGGGTGTATTGTTATATGGAAAACTGGTAAATGTTATGCATGTACAAACTATTGTATTTACTGCTGACTGTAAAATATTAATCCCCTAATAAAGAATTAAAAAAAGAAAGGAAGTGAAGGCAGGACCATGGAAAATGAACAAAGAAAAATAATAGATAGATATAAATAGAGATATAGATAGATAGTTGAAATCAGTCCATATTGGTGACCTATTGTAATTTCCAGTGGAGGGGGACGGAGACACAGAATTCTGGTGGTGGGAACAGTATGAAATTATACTCTTATTATTTTGTAAGTGTGTAAATCAATATTCAATCACTAATAAAAATTAATAACAAAAATAAAGTACTAAATTAATGAAATCATGCTTATTGGTAAAAAATAAAATAAAATAAAATTCACTGAAGATGGTGTATGGCACTAAAGTAATGAACCATAGATGGGGGAGTGCCCAGGCCCTGGCCCAAGATGGTGGAATAGAACCTAGCTGGGGCGCCAGAATGTCATGTGGAAAACTGAGATGCCACACATGTAGCAAGCACTGTATTTTTAGTATTGACTGCAAACCATCAATCCCCCTAATAAAGAAAAAAAATCAGTGAAGAGACTGTGAACAACTGGTACAGTGAAAATATGGATACTTTGGAGAAGAGCACGGACTTTTCTCAATTTTAGAAAAAAGATGTTCAATACTTCTATATCCCTTCTTTTCATGTTATACAACTACTGCATTGAAAAGCAGACCTTTGATGTTCCTTCCAGCTAAAGCAATTTGTCTCTTTGTGTTACCAACCTCACCACAAATACAGAAAAACAGAATTTTTAGAAGGGGTTGACAGTCTGTCAGTGTTTTAACCAAACAGACACTACAGTCAGTATGATCTTAATGAGTGCCAAACAGAAACCAATTCCTTTCTGGGACCTTTGGGTTCACACTTCTTAAATAGAAATCAAGTGGAGAGCAAAAGGGAGTGGTCAAAACATTTCTCTTTATTCAGGCCATCATGGGTGCTGTCTTGAGAAAGCAACAAGTCTCCTGCTCCTAGCATCTAACCACTTCCATCATGCTCCTAGCCTCTCACATTTGTTCTTTATTATTATTATTACTATTATTATTATTATTCTCTTTTTGCTTCCAGGGTTATCCATGGGGCTCAGTGCCTGCACTGTGAATCCACTGCTCCTGTGGCCACCCCCCTGAGTTTTTGGTTAGGATAGGACAGAGAGAAATTTAGAGAGGAGGGGGAAGATAGTGAGAGAGCAAGATAGACACCTGCAGACCTGTTTCGCTGCTTGTGAAACAACTCGCCTGCAGGTGGGGAGCCAGAGGCTCAGAACAAAGATCCTTGCACTTCATACTATATGCGATTAACTCAGTGCTCTACCGCCTGGCCCCTCACATTTGTTTTTATACATCTTTACTGTCTTTGTATTCGTTTGATCTTGATTTTTCATAGGATTATATATCAGTATAGATGTGTTTATATCTTCTTTATTAACTATTTTTAATTTATTCATTTTTGTGACTTTACTAACTTGGGCATCCAGAACATTGTTGAATGTCAGTTGTGTGAGTGAGTCTTTTTCTCCTGTTCCTAAACTCTAGGGGATAAAAAACAACTATACTCCTTCTTTTTTTAAAAAAAAAAATTTTTTTAGGGGAGTCGGGCAGTAGCACAGCGGGTTAAGCACAAGTGGCGCAAAGGTAAAGAACCCGGTTCGAGTTCCCGGCTCCCCACCTGCAGGGGAGTCGCTTCACAAGTGGAATAGCAGCTCTGCAGGTGTCTATCTTTCTCTCCCCCTCTCTGTCTTCCCCTCCTTTTTTCATTCCTCTTTGTCCTATCCAACAACACAGACATCAATAATAACAACAATAATAACTACAACAATAAAATAAGGGCAACAAAAGGGAATGAATTAATAAATTAAAACATATTTTTATATAGCTACGAGAGAGGAAGAGAGGGGGAGAGAAAAAGAGATACCTGCAACACTGCTGCAGCACTTGTGAGGTTTTCCTCTGCAAGTGAAGACTGGGAGCTTGAACTAGGGTCTCGCCCATTGTAATATGTGCTCTCAACCAGGTGTGCTACCACCCGGCCACTACTACTACACTCTTAAGTACGATATTAGCTTTACTGTAGGTCATCTTTATCAAATGAAGAACAATTTTCAGAAAGTTTTTTTAATATACTTGCCACATCTTTATATATATTTAAATATTTTTATTTATTATTACTAGTTACTTATAAGATCGTTTCTGACCTCGGCCGGTTCACCCCTCCTTAGGCAACCTGGTGGTCCCCTATCCAGGGGATTCACCATAGTGATACCAAACTTCGTGCAGATACCCAATCAGCATAGCTTTCTAGAGCCCAGAACTCCTGGGCTCAAGGGATCCTCCAGTCTCAGCCTCCCAAGTAGCTGGGACTACTGGCATGAGCCACCCCCCAGCTGTTATAAAATCATAAAATTAAAGTGTATTTCCATACCACAGATACTACCGAAGTTCTGTATCTCCACTCTCCCACCTGCCAAAGATAACCAGCATTGTTCTCACAAGTCTTGCAAATATTTGCTTGCTTCTGTTTTGTTTGGATTTTTTTTTGGCAAGTTCATGTAAATCAGATCTCTAGATTACACATATGAGTGAAAACATCTAGTAGTTATCTTTCTTCTCTTTACTTATTATGCTCAGCATAATCATTCCAGTTCCATCCATTTTGTCTCAAAGAACAGAATATCATCTTTTTTATTTGCAGAGTAGTATTCCATGGGATGTATATCCCATAAATTCTTTATCCAGTCATCTGATGATGGTCATTTAGGCTGCTTCCACTCTTTGGCTATTTTGAATAATGCAGCTATGAACATAAGGGTCCATATGTCTCTTCTAATTTGTGGTTCACATTTATATTCATTAATAAATATATTTTCTTATTTGTGCCTATGTTAGATTTTGATATTATGCATATGGTGTACTACTGAAATGAACTGAAGACAGTTCTCCTACTATGGGTTTTGGAAAATATTTAAGTGATATAGGTATTATTTCTTTTTTAACTTTGTTCCTCCCCCTCCTCCTCCTCCTCTCCCTCCTTCTCTCCCTCCTCCTCCCCTCCTCTTCATTCGTTCTTTCTTTATCAGACATTGTTCAACTCTGGCTTATGGTGGTGTAGGGATAGAACCTGGGACTTTGGAACCTCAGGTATGAGAGTCTCTTTGCATAACCATTGTGCTATTTCTCCCACCCCCTTTTCCAGTTATATTGGGGGGAGTTAATGGTTTATAGTAGAGTTATTTTAAAAAGTGAGAATTTATCCAAGAAATGAACTGAATCTAAAGGACTTTTTTCCCCATAGATTGATTTTTAATTCAATTTCATTGCTAAACAAACTACCAATTTGATTTTGTATATTTTGTGCTTGTTTAAATAAATTACAGAATCTGAATTTATAAGCTTTCTTACATTGCAGATATTGATACATTATCATTTTTCATATATATATATATATATATATATATATATATATGTAAAAGTTGAAAGATTTATGTGATCTGAAGAGAAATCAGAGTATATATATTTTTTTCTTCACTTTTATTTGTGGTCAATACTGGCTTACAAGATTAAAAGGTTATAGGATATAGTTCCACACCACACCCACCACCAAAGTTCTGTGTTTTCATCCTCCCAACAAAAACCACCATGGTTTTTGCAATGCCTCAGAGACAATTTCAATTGCTCCTGTGTTTTATTTTGCTTTTTTTTTTTTACAAGTTCATGTCTTTTCGTTCTTTAGACCCCACATGAGTGAAACCATCCAGTAGTTGACTTCTATCTCTTTGCAGGAAGAATAAATATTTGTTGTTTTCGACGGGTTATGTTGTTTTTGCCGGGCTAGGTTGTTTTCACCGGGCTGGCTTCACGGGCGGGTAACAGACGACCAGGGACTCATGGTTGAGCTGTAGGCAGTATCTCTTTATTCATGCAGGACGCAGCACAATCTAAGACGAGCTAAGCTAAACTCAAGTACTCTAAAACTCACAATGCTGTCTTTATATATACTTGCCAAGTAGGGTGGAAACAGGATGTGACATAGAGAGGGTAGAGAGAAAAGTGACTGGTGAAAATCAGAGTGTGACAAGGAGGGGGCAGAGCAGGCGAGAATCCTATCACTGAACCACAAATGCCCTAGAGTGCTTTATGTAAATGTAAAAGTGATTTATGTAAATAGACCAAAGCTTTGAATGGGATTAAATCTATCCCTATATAGGCATATGGTTAAGCAGAAGCCAGGGGGAGCTGGCATACTATCCAACAAATATTATTGAAATGGCCATCGTAATACAGTTTAGCTTTTTTTTTTTGGTAAGTCAATGTATTTTAATTATCTATAGTCCACAAATGAGTGAAACCATCTGGTAGCTATCTTTCACCATCTTATTCACTTCACTAAGCATAATCATTGTCAGTTCCATACATTTTGTCTCAAAGGATATAATACCATCTTTTTTAATTGCATACATTGGTTCCTTATTTGGCCAATGTATATAGTGGTCTTAGGAACATAAGAGGCATTTCAAATTAGTGTTTTCATGTTCTTTGCATATATGTGGAAGAGTGGTATTGAAGACATTCTAATTTTTAATTTTTTAAGGACTCTCCATACTCTTTTCCAGAGCACTTTCACCAGTAGTTAAGTCATTCTTTGCTTAAGTGATTTTTGGTTTTGTTTTTTATAGTTTATTGTCATAGACCCTTATTTTTCTTTTCTTTTTTAATATATAGCTCTGGGTTTATTTTAGCCTTCTTCAGTTAGGTATGAAAAAAACTTCTATAAATAGATGTATACTAAATATTTTAGTCTATGGAGGCTTTTTTGTTTCTGTGGCAGCTACTCAATCCTGCCATTGTAGCACAAAACAAGTCATAAAAATGTATGGACATGACTGTACCCTAATGAAATTTGATTTTCAGAAATTTGTGGTAGATCAGATTTGGAATGCAGACTATGATTTTGTGACCCCTGTGTTACATAATGGCTTCAAGAGCATTTCTTTATCATAGGCTTTGGAACATATACTCTCCTTTAAGCATTACTTTAGCTATGCCTTAAAAATGTTGGTATTTGGTTTTTTAACACTTACTCATTACAAAATATGTTTAATATTTTCCTTATTATTTAGTTTCTGACCTATGAATATCTTAGAAGATTATTATTTAACTTACAAATATTAAAAATTCCCAGATTACAGTATTGCTATTGATGCCTAATTTAATTTTTCTGTGGTCAGAATATACAGAGGTGATTACGACCCTTTTAAAGTCACTATGTATTACTGCATAGAATATGTTCTATTCCACTGTATGAAATATATGCCTTGGAAAACTTGTATATTTTGTAATTATTGAGTATAGTGGTCTATAGATATCAACTAACTCAAGGAGAGAGTATAATTCATATAATGTATACTTTCAGTGTTTTTTCTCTTCTTTTCCCACAAGAGTTATTACTCGAGCTCTGGGACTGCACAGCTAATTCATTGTTCCTGAAGATAATTTTTTTTCCTTTTTTAAAAAAATCCATTTTTAGATAAGACAGAGAGAAATGGGGGGAGGGGTAAGCTCACTGCTTGTGAGCTTCCCTCCCCCCCAACCCTTCAGGTAAGGATCGGGGCTTTGAACCTGGGTCCATACACACAGTAACTTGTGTGCTCAACCGTATGTGCTACTACCCCACCCCACTTTAGAGAGTTTTTGTTTATTCTATTTATTTATGAAGAAGGATATTAACATTTCCAGATGTGTGAATTTATCTTTGTTCACTTATCTCTTTAAGTTTATCAAAGTTAGTTCAATATATTTATGTTATTTGGTATATGTATATATTTATAGTTGTCATCTTCTTGATGATTTGCTTCTATCATTTTAAATGTCCTTACTTTTTTAATGCAGTTCTCCTTGAGGAAATATCTAATATAAATTAATCTAGATTATTCAATTATGTTTACTTTTTATATGTCATTTTAATTACTATGTAATAAATGCATCAAGAATAGCATGTAAGTACCAACAGATTGGCTGAATCAATAAACAGTGATTCTATGGTATTGAATATAACCTGAGGAGAAACTATAGTCATTAAAAGGATTTTATTCATGTCCTCACCTGGGGAGGTTTTTGCATGGATGAGTTCTATCTATGAGCATTTTTAGTGCATGGTTATTTATGGTGAAGAATAATTAGAAAAGTGTGTGTGGGGAGATGCAAAGAGAAAGAGAGGGAAAGAGAAATTGAGTCATATTGATATTTGATAGCAAGATAACATAACACATCTAGGACTATACTTACTTTGCCATGCAGGGGACTCAGGATCAAACCACTGATTCATCATGAGTGGATTACGCCACTGCAAAAAACTTTGGCACTGTGGTGTCTCTCCTTTTCTCTTTCTGTTTAAATAAAGTTTCCCTGGAGTGAAGAAGTCCCATTGATAAAAGAAAAAGAAACAAAAAAGATTTGTTAAATACCTATCTTGTGCTTTGATGAAACCTCAAAGATGCAGTTTGCCTGGAGAAAATACTATGCAACTCAGCCAATGAAGACGTTGTTGAACAGGGCCAGGTGGTGAGGCACTGGATAAGCTCAAGGACCCTGGTTCAAGCCCCTGGTCCCCGTGTGTGTGTGTGTGTGTGTGTGTGTGTGTGTGTGTGTGTGTGTGTGTGTGTGTAAAGTTCACAAGTGGTTAAGCAGGGCTGCAGGTATCTCTCTTCCTCCCCCTCTCAGTTTCTCTGTTTCTATTCAATAATAAATAAATAAAAAGATTAAGAAACAAAAGACTTCCATTATCATTCTCCCTCCATCAATATCAATCTATTTTGTTACATGCTTTTTCACCCATCTGTTTGAAATGACCTCACATTATAAGTGGATCACTTATAGACAAGATGTCATTGTGTCTGTATCATTTAGTCCATACTTAACAATCATTTTTTTTCTGGTTTTTCTTATGTGACATCTTTTGTGTCATATTGAATGTTAGTAACTAGACCAGTCAGAACGTTATTACAATAATCCAGAGAGAAGTCATACATACTCAGATTAGGTGGAACTCGTGAAAGATACACACACACACACACACACACACATACACACACATACACACACATATATAAGTTAGGAAATTGTGAGGATGTGATTGAGCTCAGCACAGCTCACAAAGCACCCTGCATTCCTGATACCATGGCCTATCTACATAATCATTGTTTTGCTTGAAAGACCCCCACCCATTCCATTCCTTTGATCTATCGTCTTCCTACCCTCAAGACCCTCCCTGCCTGCAGGGTAATATTAATCCTACCAATTAAAACCCTCACAACAGTTGCTAAGGAAGTTTCTACCTTCCCAACCCCTTTTGCCTTTCTCCGCCCCTTTCCTATCTATTTCTGTTTCTGACTTGCCACTTCCTGGTCTTCCCTTTAAAAGCCTTGGCTCTCTGATCAATAAAGGATTTGCATTGCCTCACCACCATGTGTTTGGTTCCTGAGTCATCTCGCTCGAGTCGCTGAGTGAGTAGCAGCCCAGGCTGGCTCCAGTCGCATTCTCTTCAACCCAGAGAGTAAGCGCCTGAAAAGAGGCACCCCCACACTAGCCCAACACACACACACACACACACACACACACACACACACACACACATATACAAATTAAGTTATTTCTTTCTTTTTGTCATTTTTATTTATAAAATAGAAACACTGACAAGACCATAGGATAAGAAGGGTACAACTCCACACAATCTTCACCACCAGAACTCGGTATCTCATCCCCTTTCCTGATAGCTTTCTTATTCTTTAACCCCCTCTGAACCCATAATGATCCATTGTCCATAATCCCAGAGGGTTAAAGAATAAGGAAATTTCCTGTGGAGGGGATGGAACTCTGGTAATGGAAACTGTATGGAATTGTAACCCTCTTATCCTACAATCTTATAAATCATTATTAATTTAGTAATAAAAAAATGTGCTAGCACCTGTCTAGCATATGATAGGTACACAGGAGATGTTAGTTTACTCTTTCTCTCTATCTCTCTTTCACACACACACACACACACACACACACACACACATATTAGCTTATTTAAAAAAAATCCAAACACTTTTATAAGTGATTTAGTAGTGGCTTATAAGATTAAAAGATTACAGGGGAATTGTTCCAAACCTCACCTACTGTCAAATTTCTGTGTTCCCATTCTTCTAACAATAAGCACCATAGTTCTTACAAAAACTTAAGACAGGCAGCCAGGTGGTTTCTGCAGCGGGTTAAGTGCACATGGTGAGAACCACAAGGACTGGAGTAAGGAAATTGGTTCTAGCCTCCTGCTCCCCACCTGCAGAGGCATTTCTTCACAAGTGGTAAAGCAGGTCTGCAGGTGTCTATCTTTCTCTCCCCCTCTCTGTTTTCCCCTCCTTTCTTAATTTCTATCTTTCCTATCCAAAAACAATGACAGTCACAACAACAACAATAATAATAGCAACAACAACAATGGGCAACAAAAGGGAAAGAGTAGCCTCCAGGAGCAGTGGATTCGTAGTGCAGGCATTGAATCTCAGCAATATACTTGGAGGGGAAAACAACAACAACAACAAGAAACAATGACTGAAGACAGTTGGTTTGCTCTATCTATCTATCTACCTATCTATCTATCTATCTATCTCTTTGTTTATTTTTAGTTTTTTTTAAATATTTATTTATTTTCCCTTTTGTTGCCCTTGTTGTTTAACATTGTTGTGGTTATTGATGTTGTTGTTATTGGATAGGACAGAGAGAAATGAAGAGAGGAGGGGAAGACAGAGGGGGAGAGAAAGACAGACACCTGTAGACCTGCTTCACCACTTGTGAAGTGACTCCCCTACAGGTGGGGAGCCGGGGCTCGCACCTGGATCCTTAAGCTGGTCCTTGTGCTTTGCGTCATGTGCGCTTAACCCACTGCACTCCCTACCTATGTATTTTTTAAAAGTCCATGTGTTTCAGTTCCCTAAATTCCACCTATGAGTAAAATCATCTGGTAATTGTCTTTCCATTTATGTTTTCTTTAATCCTTCTTGATTTTAAATTTCTTTTTTTTTTTTTTTACAATTTTTATTGTTTTAATAATGACACTTTGTGGCAATAGAACCTTAGACATTACCAATATCATTCTTCCAGACAAGCTTTCTTATTCTTTTAAATTCAGACATGAAACACAGAGAAAGCACTTTCTTTCTTTTCCTTCCTTCCTTCCTCCCTTCCTCCTTTCCTTCCTTCCTTCCTTCCTTCCTTCCTTCCTTCCTTCCTCTTCTCTTCCTTTCTCCCTCCCTCCATTCTCTTTATTCCTTTTTCTCTTCTCTTCACTTCTTTCTTTTTTTTACTTTCTTTTAAAAAAATTCTTTATTGGGGCATTAATGTTTTACAGTCAATATTAAATACAATAGTAAATACAATAATTTGTACATGCATAACTTTTCTCAGTTTTCCACATAACAATACAACCCCCACTAGGTCCTCTGTCATCCTTTTTGGACCTGTACTCTCCCCGCCTCCATCTCAGAGTCTTTTACTTTTGTGCAGTACACCAGCATTCTTCCTTCCTTCCTTCCTTCCTTCCTTCCTTCCTTCCTTCCTTCCTTCCTTTCTATTTCTTTCTTTCTTTCTTTCTTTCTTTCTTTCTTTCTTTCTTTCTTTCTTTCTTTCTTTCTTTCTTTCTTTTTTTCTTTCTTTCTCCTCTAGCCAGAGCTCTGCTAAGCTCTGGCTCCTAGTGGTACTAGAATTTGAAACTGGAACCTTTGGTGCCAAAGGCATGAAGGTCTTTATGCATAATCACTGTGCTATCTCTCTGGTCCCCATATAGTACTTTATAGAAAATTTAATGTTTACAGGAAATAATTATTTTCTGACATTATTATGATAATGGTTTCATATATGTAAGTAAATTATTTTGTACACCTTGATTCTATTCAGTACTGTATGTCAATTATATCTCAATAAAACTGGAAGAAAATAGAATGCTTAAGACATTTCAAGATACATCACTCATTTTAGTCAATATTCGTTGAGTTTGTACAATATGTCCCACTAGGCTAGCTTATGAAGTGATAAAAATAGGCTAGGATGAAGTTATTATTATTATTAAAAGCACTGATGAGCTCTGGTTTATAGTGGTATAGGTGATCTAACCTGGGACTTCAGGGCCTCAGGCATGAGAGTCTCTTTGAATAACTATTATGCTATCTACCCTCGCCCCAAGAATGAAATTCTTACAGTGTTAGGAGTAGTAAAGTGTTAAGCAATAAGGACCAATACTGCAATGTGATATTTACTATAAAAAATAAATGACATTCTCAAACATGTTTTAAAATATAGTGAATGGTTTACAAAATGCCCTTTTGAAGATATAAAAATAATTTATTATGAATTAGAATATCAAATACTGGGTTATCAGAATCAATTCATTCTCCTTTTAGTGTTTTTACATTAAAGTTGAAGATAAAGTGGAGAAGCACTTCTAACTAGACAAAATAATTTTATGTGCTATTGGATGGTTTGAGTGACAGAAACTATAAAGCAATTTAGCAACTCAGTGTCACAGGCACTTTATTGAATCAATAAGTCAATATTTTAGTTCTGTTTCCCTGAAGAAATAAACTTGCTGCATCAACAACTTAAGACATAATAACATTTTTCAGCAGCCAAAAAATAAAGTAATTACAACAAAGAGAAAAGTTTGTGTTTAAATTACTTTCTATTACTTTTCACTATAGTTTATTATAAATTCAAGTGAAAGACATCAGTCAGCTACAATCATAGCATAGATGATCATCTCAAAGGCATTTTCTGATTGTGTGTCATATATTCTAACTAAGCCACAATCTGGATAACTTACCTGCTTACTATATTTTTATAATTTATTTCAGTGCCATTACTTTAGTGCCTTTTAAGTTTTATGTTATTATCTGTAATTTGGCATTATTTTGTGTGAATCATTATATAGTTATTAAATACACACTATTAGAATAATCTTTTTCTTTATTTTTTAAATAATTTATTTATTTATTAATGAGAAAGATAGGGAAGAGAAAGAACCAGAAATCACTCTGGTACATGTGCTGCTGGGGATTGAACACGGGACATCATACTTGAGAATCCAATGCTCCATCCACTGCACCATCTCCCGGACCACTGTTAGAATAATTTTTAACCTTAAATTATTGAGAAAATAAGAAGAAAATGGAATTTGAGAGAGGGAGAGAAAGGTAGATACCTGCAGACCTACTTCACCACTTGTGAAGGAACACCCACACCACCACCACCACCACTACCACCACCCTCACCCACTGCAGTTAACTCAGAAGATGTTGGACAACTTCTATAATTTTGCTTCATCCTTTGGGGTTTCTCAGGCCCAGATGACTCCTAATCCATCTGAAATGTTCATTCCAGCAAATGTGGTACTGAAATGGTATGAAAACTTTCAGAGGCGACTAGCACAGAACCCTCTCTTTTGAAAAACATAATTTGAATAAAACCATTTGTATTGGAAAAACAAGAATGGAATTTAATAGAAATCTGTTAAGTGTTATTTATCATTTCATTTATCCATACAATGAAGAATAAATTAACTATGCAATTTTCAATAAAATCTATATTAAAGTTTGTCTTAAGTTCTTTAATTTAATTATTAATTTTTTCATACACTTTATTTCATTTGGTCTTATATGATTCTGGTGAACAATACTGAAATCAGAAAAATGAATACAAAAATGTGGCATTTAGATCCTGATTCAGAAACTATCATTGTTCTTTTATTTAAAAAATATTTTTAAGTATTATTTTTTAGAATATTGTTACATTTTCTTTATTGGGGGTATCCATGACTTACAGTCAACACTAAAATACAGTAGTTTGTACATATGTAACAGTTTTCAGTTTTCCACAAAACAATTTAACCCTTCCTAGGTCCTCCTCTGCTATCATGTTACAGGACCTGAACCCTCCCTTCCACCTCAGAATCTTTTACTTTGGTGCAAAACATCAACTCAGTCAAGATCTACTTTGTATTTTCCTTCTATTCTTATTTTTCAACTTTTGTCTATGAGTGGGATCATCCCATAGTCATCCTTTTTCTGATTTATATCACTTAACATGATTCCTTCAACCTCCATCGAAGATGAAGTGAAGAAGGTGAATTCACTATTTTTAATACCTGCATAGTTTTCTATTTTGTTATATGAACACCAAAACTTACTCAGCCACTCATCTGTTGTTGGACAGTTGGATTGCTTACAGTTTTTGGATATTACAAATTGTACTGCTATGAATATAGGTATACACAAATCTTTCTGGATGGGTATGTTTGGTTCCTTAGGGTATATCCCCAGGAGAGGAATTGCAGGGTCATAGGGTAGGTCTACTTCTAGCCTTCTGAGAGTTCTCCAAACTGTTCTCCACAGGGGTTGGACCAATTGACACTTCTGCCAGCAGCACTGGAGGGTTCCTTTGACCCCAAAACCTCTCCAGAACTTGTTGCTGCTACCTTTTCTGATGTATGACATTCTCACAGGAATGAAGTGATATCTTATTGTTTTCTTTATTTGCATTTCTCTGACAATCAATGACTTAGAGTATTTTTTTCAAGTTTGTTAACCTTTTTGATTTCTTCTTTGGTGAATATTATGTTCATATCCTCTCCCCATCATTTATTTATTTATTTATTTTAATCAGACAGACAGAAACTGGGAAAGGAGGGGGATATATAGAAAAAGAAAGAGACAGAGAGACACCTGCAGCTCTGCTTAAACGCCTGTGAAGCTTTCCTCCTACAGGTGGGGACCAGGGGCTTGAACCCAGGTCCTTGTGCACTGTAATGTGTGTGCTTAGCCAGGTGCACCAATTTCTGCAACTCTCTTCATTTTTGGATAGGGTCATTTTTTATTGCTGAATTTGGTGAGCTTTTTATATGTTTTGGTTATTAAACTTTTGTCTAATGTATGGCATATAAATATATTCTCCCAGTCTGTAAGGGGTCTCTTTGATTTGGTGGTGGTTTCTTTTTCTGTGCAGAAACCTTTTAATTTGATATTGTCCCATTGGTTTATTTTTTATTTAATCTTCTTTGTAATTGGATTTGTTTCATTGACAATTCCTTTAAAATTTATATGGAAAGTAGTTCTGCCAGTATTTTCCTCTACATATTTCACAGTTTCTGGTCTAACACCCAAGTCCTTGATCCAATTGGAATTTATTTTTGTCTTTAGTGAAATATAGTGGTTCAGTTTCATTCTTCTGTATGTTTCAACCCAAATTTCCAAACCATTTGTTGAAGACACCCCTCTCCCCATTTAATAGTGTGGGAACCTTTGTCAAAGATTAGATGTCCATAGATGTGGGGGCTTCTTTCTGGGTTCTCAATTCTATTCCACTGGTTAGGATGTGTATTTTTATTCCAGTACCAGGAAGTTTTTATTACAATGGCCCTATAATACAATTTGAGATCTGGGAGTGTGAAGTCTCCAGTTCTGTTCTTTCTTCTTTGGATTGCTTTTGATGATTCTAGGTATTTTCTGGTTTGAGATAAATATTTGTAGCTTTTCTTCTATTCTTCAAAATAATGGGCGGGACCTTAATGGGATTAAATTTGTATATGGCTCTGGGTAGTATATTCATTTTGATGTTAAGTCTTCTAACTGATGAACATGAATTATTCACTTCTTTGTGTCTTTTTCTTTCTCTTTGAATAGTGACTCATAGTTTTCAATGTACAAGTCTTTCAGTTCTCTCATTAGGTTTATTTGTAGATATTTTATTGTTTTTGTTGCTATAGTGACAGAAAATGATTTCTGGATTTCTTCTTCTCACTTAGTGTTCACATAGAGGAATTTCACCAACTTCTGTATGTTAATTTTGTAGCCTGACACCTTACTATATTGTCTAATAATTTCCAAGAGCTTCCCTCTGGATTCTTTATGTTTTCCTATGTATACTACCATATCACCTGGAGATAGTGAGACTTTGACTTCTTTTCTTCCAATCTGTATTCCTGTGATTACTTGCTCTTGCCTGATTGCTATGGCAAGAACTTCCAGCACTACATTGAATATTAATGGTGATAGTAGGCAGTCCTGTCTAGTACCTGATCTGAGGGGGGGATGCTTCCAGTTTTTCTACATTGAGCATGATGTTGGCTGTAGGTTTGCTATATATGGACTCCACTATCTTAAAGAATTTTCTGTCTGTTCCCATTTTTGTAGTGTTCCGATCATGAAAGGATGTTGGATTTTGCCAAAGGTTTTCTCTGCATCTATTGAGATAATAATGTGGTTTTTGGTTTTGCTTCTATTGATGTGGTAGAACACATTTATTATTTATGTACATTAAACCAGCCTTGAATCTCTAGGATAAACTCCACTTGGACACGATGGACAACCTTTTTAATACACTGCTGTATCCAGTTGGATAGCATTTTGTTCAATATTTTAGCATTTATATTCATCAGAGATATTGGTCTGTAGTTTTCTTTTTTTGTTGTTGTGTCCCTGATTGCCTTTGTTATTAGAGTGATATTTACTTCATAGAAGCTGGAAGGGAGTATTCCTGTGTCTTCAATCTTTCGGAAGTGATTAAAAAGTATAGGTATTAGCTCTTCCTTGAAGGTTTTATGGAATCCATTTGTAAAGCCATCTGGTTCAGGGCTTTTATTGTTTGGAAGGTTCTTGCTAACTGTTTCAATCTCTTTGGCTGTGATTGGCTTGTTCATATTTTCCAGTTCCTCTTTAATTTTGGAAGTTTGTATCTATTTAGGAACTTGATTAGCTTCTTGAAACACTGGAATTTCTTCCTTACTTTCCTCTTTGACCCAGTAATTGTTAAATACTATATTGTTGTGGTTCCATAGTTTGGGACTTTACCAATTTTTGCTATGAAATGTTAATTTAATTCCACTATAGTCTGAGAAGATGCCTAAGATGATTTAAATGCTCTTGAATTTGTTGATACTGTCTTTGTGGCCTAACATATAGTCTATCCTTGAGAATGACCCATGCGGACTTGAATAGAATGTGTATTCCAGTTTCTTGGGATGAGTGACTCTGAAAATATATAGTAGTTCTTGTTTATCTATCTCTTCTTTTCATGTATTCATTTCTTTTGAAATTTTTATTAGTGATTTAATAATTATTATCAAGATTTTAATATAACAGGGGTACAATTCCACACAGTTCCACAACCAGAGTCCGTGTCTCATCCCCTCTATTGGAAGCTTCCCTATACATCTGGAAGTATCGACTGAAATCCTTTTTCCCTCTTCATTTCTTTATTAATTACCTTCCTAGATGATCTGTTTAGTTGGGGGGGGGTGTTAAAGTCTCTTACTATGACTGTGTTGCTATTGAAATATTGCTGTAGCTCTTTAAGTAGATGTTTAATGTATTTAGATGCTCCCTCATTGGTTGCATAGATGCTGGTAATTTTTATATCCTCTTGGTTGGCAAATCTTCTGAGTATTAAATAATGTCCATTACTATCTTTTATTATTTTATTTATTTTGAAGTCTATTGTGTCAAATATGAGAAAAGCTGTTCCTGCCCTTCTTTGTGCTCCTCTGGCTTGTGTGATAGTTTTCCATCCTTTCATTTTGAGTCTGTGTTTCTCTTGTTGAATTAGGTGAGATTCTTGCAGACAACATATGTCTGTGTTGTGTTTTCTGATCCATCTACCTAAACTGTGTTTTTTTTTCTTAATTTATTTATTATTTATAGAGACAGAGACATTTTGAGAGGAGAGGGAGAGATAGAGTGGGAGAGAGACAGAGAGAGACACTTTCAGCACTGCTTCACCACTCATGAAGCTTTCCCCCTGCAGGTTGAGATCAGGGGCTTGAATCTGGGTCCTTGCTCACTATAATGTGTGTGCTTTTTGAAGTGTGTCGCCATCTAGTACCACCTCTGTGCCTTTTAATGGGTGAATTCAAGTAATTGTCATTTATTGATATTATCAATTTAAGTATTTCAGTGCCATTATTTTAAAATTTTAGAGCGTTCTGATATATGGTATTGTGTGTGTGTGTGTGTGTGTGTGTGTGTGTGTGTAGTGCTCATTGTTTATAGGAGATCTTCGTGCAAGGCAGGCTTGGTGGTAGTTGATTCCTTTAACTACTGATTATCAGAGAAGGTTTTTATGCCTCCACCTAGTCTGAATGGCAGTTTAATAGGATACAATAGTTTTGGCTGGAAGCTTTTCTCATTGAATGCTCGATATATACCTTGCCATTATATTTTGGCCTTTAGAGTTTGTGTGGAAGTAGATGCTGATAATATTATGGTTTTCCTCTGTATGTGACTCTTTGAATTTCCCTTGCATCCTTCAGAATTCTTCTTCTTTTTTAAAAAAAATATTTATAAAAAGGAAACGCTGACAAAACCATAAGATAAGAGAGGTACAACTCCAAATCCTACCACCAGAACTCCGTATCCCATCCCTTCCCCTGATAGTTTTCCTATTCTTTAACCCTCTGGGAGTATGGACCCAGGGACATTATGGGGTGCAGAAGGTGGAGGATCTGCCTTCTGTAATTGATTCTCCGCTGAACATGGGCCTTGGCAGGTCGATCCAAACTCCCAGCCTCTCTTTCTCTTTCCCTAGTGGGGCAGAGCTCTGGGGAAGCAGGGCTCCAGGACACATTGGTGGAATAGTCTGGCCAGGAAGGTGTGGCTGACATCATGGTAGACTCTCAGAGAATCCCAGGTTGAAAGCAGCTTCTTTGTAGCACTCACAATAGGTATTGTCTCCAAGTTTCCCCCAGAAATTTTCTTTATCCTTACTCCTTTTCATTCTATATATTATGTGTCTTGGTGTCTTTATGTATGGGTTAATTCTGTTTGGGACTCTCAGGGATTCTTGAACCTTTACGTCCTTTATGTTGTCTAAAGTAGAGATTTCTCAGCTATTATGTCTTGTAGAATGTTTTTTTCCGGGAGTTGAGCAGTAGTGCAGCGGGTTAAGTGCTCGTGGCTCCAAGCTCAAGGATCCTGGTCCAAGCCCCTGGCTCCCCACCTGCAGGGGAGTCACTTCACAAGTGGTGAAACAGGTCTGCAGGTGTCTACCTTTCTCTCCCTTCTCTGTTTTCCCCTCCTCTCTCCATTTTTCTCTGTCCTATCCAATAACAAACAACATCAACAACAACAATAATAACTACAACAATAAAAAAATAAAAGAAAAAAACCTTTAAAAAGAATGTTTTCTTCCTCTGACAAGCCAATAGTGCATATATTACTTCTTTTGAAGTCATCCCATATATCTCTGTTGTTGTTTTTAGTATCTCTTAATCTCTCTTTTCATTCTCTCACTTTTTTCATAGTTTTCTTTAATTCTTCCTTGGTCTTGCTAATTCTGTTCTCTGCCTAAGTTATTCTATTATCTCCCCTCAGTTCTTTTCTATATCTCAATAATTTTGTTTCCTTGTTCAGATATTGTATTAATGCTTGTTCATCTAGTTGTGTTTTAAATTCCATTATTCCAGCTCTCTAATTATCTCAAGATAGTGTTTTATTTTATTTTTTAATGTGTCAAGTTTTGTTTTGTTTTTAAATTTTTATTTATAAAAAGAAAAAACTGACAACTTCACTCAATTTCCACCACCAGAACTCTGTATCTCATCCCCTCCCCTGAGAGCTTTCCTATTCTTTATCCCTCTGGCAGTATGGACCCAGGATTAATATGGGATGCAGAAGTGGAAGATCTGACTGTTGTAATCACTTCCCCGCTGAACATGGATATTGGCAGGTCGATCCATGCTCCCAGCCTGTCTCTCTCTTTCCCTAGTAGGGCGGGTTCTGGCGAAGTGGGACTCCAGGACACACTGGTGGGGTCATCTGCCCAGGAAAGTCCAATTGGCATCATGTTAGCATCTGCTGGTTGAAAAAGAAAGTTAACATATAGAGCCAAACAAATTGTTGGTTACTCATGAACCTAGAGGCTGGGATAGTTAATATGAAAAGTTGGCGGGATCTCCATTTTGTAGATACTTAGTAGTCCTATTTTAGTCATATTCCAAAGAGCCCATACTATAATAGTTTTTCTTTTCTTTTTCTTTCTTCTTTTCTTGAGCCTGACATCTGATATGCAGGTGGATCCACATTATTGATGGGGTTTACATTTGACAATATTTGTATATTCCCATATTTGGGAGCTACTCTCCTACCTGATTCAGCTTTCCCGTCCTTTTTTCAGCCATGACATCATCTCCCCAGAGATAGTGTTTTCTTTCAGAGTCTCATTTGTTATTTCCCCATTTCTGATATTATTACCATCAAAGGCTTTCCTTACTCCTGTGATTATTGCATCTATTAGTTTTTGGATTATTTCCTTATTCTTTTTAAAATATTTATTTATTTATTTTCCCTTTAGTTGCACTTGTTGTTTTTCACTGTTGTTATAGTTATTACTGTAGTTGTTATTTTTTAAAAAAATATTTATTTATGTATTTAAAAAAGGAGACATTAACAAAACCGTAGGATAGGAGGGGTACAACTCCACACAATTCCCACCAATATATCTCTATATCCCATCCCCTCCCCTGATAGCTTTCCTATTTTTTATCCCTCTGGGAGTATGGACCCAAGGTCATTGTGGGTTGCAGAAGGTGGAAGATCTGGCTTCTGTAATTGCTTCCCTGCTGAACATGGGCATTGACTGGTCGGTCCATACTCCCAGTCTACCTCTCCCTTTCCTTAGTAGGGTGGGTCTCTGGGGAAGCAGAGCTCCAGAACATATTGGTGGGGTCCTCTGTCCAAGAAAGTCTGGCTGCCATCAAGCTGGCATCTGGAACCTGGTGGCTGAAAAGAGAGTTAACATACAAAGCCAAACAAATTGTTGAACCATTATGGACCTAAAGGCTGGAATAGTGCAGATAAAGTGTTGGGGGGTACTCACTGCAGACCATCATGTACTTTTGCTTTCAGGTATACATTTTGCCCTAGTTTATGGATACTTGTGAACATATGCTCTATCTCAGGGAACCTGGTCTATATATAGGTTTTGGGAAGTTGTTAGGAAGTGAACCACCTGGAATGGAATTAGAGAATACTATGAAAGGAAGTGTCTCACCTGAGTAATGAATATGAAGGGTTGTCATTTCACACCTGAAGTCTCTGGGCACAGTCTGAAGTGAGGCATGCTGAGGTGGCACTAGTTGCATTGATTAGGTTGTGGTTGGTGGATGCAATATTATTTGATATAAATTGAAAGAATCATGCAGCAAAGTGGGCCCCACCCTAAAGTTCCAGGACTGGGGGAAATATAGGCTCTATAGTGGAAATATGAGGTTCCTGCTGTCTTTGGGTTCACGAAGACAATGGATAGTTATTGTTATCATCACATTATTTGGTAATTGGGTTAAATTTGAAAAGTCCCTTTGTTAGCATTTGCTGCATAATACTCAGCATCTTGTATACAGCTGTGCCACCGGTTGCTTTTATTCTCCCTGGTCTAGGCTTCTGAGGAGTCAACATATCAAAGACTCAGCCTATGTTTTGAAAAGACTTAGTCTGTGCTTTAAAAAGTATGAGACATACAATCAATTTTTACCCTCTCATATTAATAAAATAGTGATTTATATAAATACAATTTAATAGGAGTGTAAATAAACACCATTCCAACCACCAAAAGACTGTGTCCCATCCCACCAACCCACCGCCACCCAAGGAAACCGAATGTCCACCCTTCCCCTCACCACAGGGTTTTTACTTTGGTGCTCTACTCTAGATTTAGTCAAATCCTGCTTTTAGTTTCCCTTTCTGTTCTTCTTTCTAAACTTCTGTTGATAAGTGGGATCATCCCATACTCATCTTTATCTTTTTGACTTTGCTCATTTAACATAATTCCTTTTAACTCCATACACCATGGGTCAGAGAAGGTGGGTTCATTGTTCTTGATAGCTGCATAGTATTCCATTGTGTATATATAACACAGCTTTCTCAGCCACTCATGTGTTGTTGGACACCTGGGTTGCTTCCAGGTTTTAGCTATTATGAATTGTGCTGCTATAAACATAGGTGTACACATTTCTTTTTGGTTGTGCATTACGGAATCCTAGGGGTATATCCTCATGAGAGGAATTACTGGGTCATATAGAAGGTCCATGTCTAGACTTGTGAGAGTTCTGAAGACTGCTCGCCACAGAGGCTGGACCAACTGGCATTCCCACCAACAGTGCAGAAGGGTTCCTCTGTCACCACAGCCTCTCCAGCATTTGTTGCTGTTGTCCTTTTTGATGTATGTCATTCTGATAGGTGTGAGGTGGTATCTCAATGTTGTCTTTATTTGCATTTCTCTGACAATCAGTGACCTGGAACAAGTTTTCATATGTTTGCTAGCCTTTTGGATCTCCTCTGAAGTGAATGTTTTGTTCATATCCTCTGACCATTTTTGGATGGGGTCATTTGCTTTTTTGGTGCTAAGGTAGCTGATCTCTTTGTATATTTTGTTGATTAGTCTCTTGTCTGATGTATGGCATGTGAAGATCTTATCCCATCTGTGAGGGGTCTCTTTATTTATGTGATAATTTCTTTGGCTATGCAGAAGCTTTTCAATTGATGTATTCCCACTGATTTGTTTCTGCTTTAGTGTTCCTTGCAATTGGGTCTGTATTATCAAAGATACCTTTGAGGTTTAGATGGGAAAGTGTTCCACCAATATTTTTTTCTAAGTATTTTATGGTTTCCTGTCTAACATCCAGGTCCTTGATCCATTTGGAGTTGATGTTTTTGGGTGATATAAGGTGCTTCAGTTTCATTCTTCTGCATGTTTCAACTCAGTTTCCCCAGCACCATTTATTGAAGAGAGCCTTCTTCCTCCAATTAATACTTTGGGCTCCCTTATCAAAGCTTAGATGTCCATATGTGTGGGAGTTTATTTCTGGGCTTTCAATTCTGTTCCACTGGTCTGTGTGCCTATTTTTGTTTCAGTACCATGCTGTTTTGATGATGATGGTCTTATAATTTGATATCTGGGAGTGTGATGCCTCCATTTCTGTTTATTTTTCTCAAGATGGTTTTAGTAATTACAGGTGTTTTGTAGTTCCAGATAAATGATTGCAGTTTGTTCTATTCTCTTAAAGAAGCTTGGTGGAACTTTGATGGGTATTGTATTAAATTTGTATATTGCTCTGGGGATAATATTCATTTTGATGATATTTATTCTTCTGGTCCATAAGCATGGGATGTCTTTCCATTTCTTGGTATCGGTTTCTATGTCCTTGAATAGTGACTCATGGTTTTCAGTATATAAGACTATCACTTCTTTGGTCAGCTTTATTTCTAGGTATTTTATTGATTTTGCTGCAATAGTGAATGGGAGTGATTTCTGGATGTCTTCTTCATATTTAGTGTTGCATAACAAAATGCCACTGATTTTTGTACATTGATTTTATAGCCTAACACCTTGCTATATTGCCTAATAACTTCCAGTAGTTTTCTGTTGGATTCTTTAGGTTTTTCTATGTATAGTATCATATCATCTACAAATAGTGAGAGCTTGACTTCTTCCCTTCCAATCTGTGTTCCTTTGATTTCTTTCTCTTGCCTGATTGTCATGGCAAGAACTTCCAATACTATGTTGAAGAGTAATGGTGACAGTGGACAGCCCTGTCTAGTCCCAGATCTGAGGGGGAATGCTTTCAGCTTCTGTCCATTGAGTATGATGTTGCCTGTAGGTTTGCTATATATGGCTTCCACTATCTTGAGGAGTTTCCCATCTATTCCTATTTTTTATAGGGTTTTGAGCATGAATGTGTGTTGGATTTTGTCAAAGGCTTTCTCTGCATCTATTGAGATAATCATGTGGTTTTTGGCTTTGCTTTTACTGATGTGGCAAATGACATTGATTGACTTACATATATTGAACCAACCTAACATTCCTGGGATAAAGCCCACTTGGTCGTGATGAACAATATTTTTGATATACTGCTGTATCCAGTTGGCCGAGATATTGTTTAATATTTTGCCATCTATGTTCATCAGAGATATTGGTCTGTAGTGTTTCTTTTTTGTTGTGTCCCTATCTGCATTTGGTATCAGGGTGATGTTGGCTTCATAGAACATGGAAGGGAGTGTTCCTGTTTCTTCTATCTTGTGAAAGTGCTTTAGAAGTATGTGTATTAACTGTTTCCTGAAGGTTTTGTAGAATTTGTTTGTGAAGCCATCTGGTCTAGGACTTTTGTTGTTGGGGAGATTCTCTTGGTTCAGTTTTGGAAGGGCATATGTTTCTACTTATTCTTCCATTTCTTTTTTTCTTTTCAAATATTTTATTTATTCCCCTTTGTTGCCCATTTTGTTTTATTGTTCTAGTGTATTCTTCCATTTCTTCCAGATTTTCTAGCTAGGTGTCATATAATTCTTCATAGAAGTTTCACATGATTTTCTGCATTTCTGTTTTGTCAGTTGTGATAACTCCTGTATAGTTTATGATTCTATTAATCGAGTATTCTCCCCCCCCTTTTTTTAGTGGGTCCGGCTAGGGGTTTGTCAACCTTGTTTAAGTTTTCAAAGAACCAACATTTGGCTTCATTGATCTTTTGTATGGTTCTCTTATTTTTGATGTTGTTTATTTTTCCTCTAATTTTAGTGATTTCTGTCCTTCTGGTTGCTTTAGGGTTCCTTTGTTCCTCTTCCTCTAAGTCGTTAAGGTGTGCAGTAAGTTCGTTTATTTGAACTTTTTCTTGTTCTTTAACATGTGATTGTATGGCTATGAGTTTCCCTCTCAATACTGCTTTTGCTGTACCCCAATTACTTTGATAGCTTGTGTCTCCATTTTCATTTGTTTCCAGGAACATTTGCATTTCTTCTTTGGGTGTCTCTCTGACCCAGTAGTTCTTAAGCAGTATGTTGTTTAGTTTCCAAATTCTGTGTCTTTTAGTAATTTTCTGTTTGTTGTTAAATGTTAGCTTTACTCCACTGTGGTCTGAGAAGATACTTGGGATGATTTCAGTGCTCTTTAATTTGCTGATGCTGTCTTTGTGGCCTAACGTTTGGTCTATCCTTGAGTATGTGTTGTGTGGATTTGAAAAGAATGTGTATTTGAGTTTTGGGGGGTGAAGAATTCTGAAGATGTCTAGGAAATCTAGTCTGTCCATCTCTTCATTTAATTCTCTTGTTTCTTTGTTGATTCTCTGCTTTGTTGGTCTCTGCTTTGTTGTGAGAGTCGGCTGTTAAAATCTCCCACTATTATTTTATTACTATTGATATATTTTTGTAGTTCTTTCAGTAGGTGTTTTATGTATTTAGATGGTCCCTCATTGGTTGCATACATGTTAGTAATTGTTAAGTCTTCTTGGCTGACTGATCCTCTAATAATTATGTAATAGCTTTTCTTATCTCTCATTACTTTATTTAATTTAAAATCTATTGTGTTAGAGATGAGAATGGCTGTTCCTGCCTTTTTTGTGGTCGATTAGCCTGTATGATAGTTTTCCATCCTTTCACTTTAAGTCTGTGTTTAACTTGTTGGATCAGATGGGATTCTTGCAAGCAGCATATGGTTGGGTTATGTTTTCTGATCCATCTTCTCACTCTGTGCCTTTTGATGGGTGAGCTTAAGCCATTGACATTTATTGATATTATGGATTTAATGTATTATAGTGCCATAATTCATCTACTTTTTATTTGCTCTGACATATTGCCAATATTATAGTGATGTTCGTGTTCATAAAAGGTCCTTTAGAACCTCTTTCAGAGCAGGCTTGGTGACATTTGCCTTCTTTAACTGTTGTCTGTCTGAGAAGGTTTTGATACCTCCATCTAGTCTGAATGAAAATCTAGTAGAATATATTATCCTTGGTTGAAACCCTTTTTCATTCAGGGCTCGATAGATATCTTGCCATTCTCTTCTGGCTTTTAGAGTTTGAGTTGAGAAATCTGCAGATAGTCTTATGGGTTTTCCCCTGTATATGAGTTTTTGTTTTTCTCTTGAAGCCTTTAAGATCTTTTCTTTATCCTTACTACTGTTTCTTCTAAATATGATGTGTCTTGGTGTCTTCTGGTCTGGGTTGATTCTTTTTGGGACTCTCTTGGCCTCTTGAATCTTAATATCCTTTCTGTTGTTCAGGTCTGGGAAGTTTTCTTTTATAATTTTCTCTAGAATGTTTACATCCCCTTCCTCTCTTTTTTCCTCTGGCAGGCCAAATATACAAATGTTACTTCTTTTGAGATCATCCCATATATCTCTGTTGTTGTTTTCAGTGACTCTCAATCTCTTTTTGAGCTCTTTTTCCTCTTTGTTAGTTTTCTCTAGCTCATCCTCTGTCTGGCTAATTCTGTTTTCTGCTTCTGTTAGTCTTCTTTCCCTTCCGTCAGCTGCTTTCTTCAGTTCAGCTGTTTCAGCTTTCAGTTATCTAATTACCTCGAGGTAGGTAGTATTTTCTTTGAGGGTCTCATCTTTTGTTTCCCTAATTCTGCTAGCCCTTTCCTCCATAGTTGTCTTCATTTCTGTGATTATTAAGTTTACTATTGCTTGCATACTTTTCTTATCTGTGGTTCCTTGTGACTGATGTAGTTTCTTCTGGGCTCCTGTCTTCATTCATTGTAGTAGTTTTATTTGCTCTTTATTCAATCTTTTTTATTGATGTGTTTTTTATTTTTATGTTCTGCTGTTCTTCAGTTGTTGTGTTTTGAGTACAAGCCATGCTATACTAAATACCTTTATGACAAATGCAGTCACCAATCTCAGAAATTAAAACAGTAACTGAAGTAAGGATTGAAGCAGTTTAACCAATACCAGTTAGCCAAACAATGCCTCCAGTCCAAGAAAAAATAGCAACCAAATCCAAATTAAAAAGAAAGATAAAGGAAAAAAAGGGATAACAAGAATTGAAAATTATGCAAATATGCTGTCCACTGTAAATTCTAGGGATAGAAAGATGAGAAAAGGAAGTAGAGAAGAGACACACACAAAAAGAGTCCACTCTGAGTCAGATTTCTTCTCCAGAATAATTCACAAACGAGTAACACTGAATTCAGTAAGCAGAAGAAGGAGGAAGGAATAAAAGAAGACAAGAATGAGAAAAAAAGAAAAAAAAGAGCAGTGAAAGGAAAGAGTTTTTTTTTTAATTAGCTAGGGGGAGGGAGAATGGGGAGAGTGGGTAGAAGCGGTAGGTAGAGTGAAATAAGTTCCTCTCACAATGGATAGGACACCCAGTCACCTAGCAAAGGAAAGTACACTAAAAGTTAAATTTAGTCAACCTGAAGGAGGGAGGGGATAGAGACATGCATATATACAATAGTAATAGTAAAATAGAACAGAGTAAAAAACGCTAACAGTCAGTCTGCAGTTTGGATGGCTCCCAATTGTTTCAGGCAGCCTGAGCAAAGACAGACAATTGTTAAAAACAAAACAAAACAAGACAAAAAAAAAAAACCTGAAGATAGTCTTTCCCAGGCAGGGTGAATCTCTGATTGGTCAGATACATTGTCACTACAATTATGCTTTAGCTACTTAGAAAAAAAAGAGCAAAGGGAATCAGAAAGGAAAAGGATTGGAATCACACCACTAGTGATCCAGGAACCTTGGTAAAGAAAAAACTCAGTGGGGAGCCTGCTAGTAGCAACTCTCCAGCTCCCCGGGTCTGGTTATAGGGTGGGGGAGAGGGGTGCGCTTTAGAAATAATAAAAATTTTCCTTTCTTTTTACTCTGTTTTATAACCCAAATTGAGCTATAGTCACCTCCTTTGTGTAACACTTAGGACCCCTTATTCACCGTCCTGCTGATGGCCAGACCTCCTACCCTTTCCAGCAATGGTTGTTGAAGTTCACTCCAGCAGCTGCCTCCAAGTCGCCATCTTGGCTCGTCCCCTCTTTTCCTTATTCTTATTTGCCTTTGGCTGTTTGGGATTTTTTTTCTGGACTTTTGTCCTAATTTATTTCTCCAATGTTTCTTTTTTCAGTTTGACCTTTATATTTGGTGTGTTATAAAGTTTACACAAATTTCCTTGGTGTTGCTGCTTATATATGGTGTGAAGTTGTTTTTGATCTGTTGGTTCCTGGCTGCCTGAAGTTGGTTGCCTTTGACCTTTGGTGTGTTTCAGGAATGGGTAGAGCTATTAAATCTAATTATGACATAGTTGCTTTTGGAAGATGGGAGGTAAAGTCTTTTGTGTTCAGATTGAAAAGAGAAGTGGATGATTAGAACAACAAGACAGAACCTTCTTGTTCTAAATACAGCTTTTACTATCTTGAAGGGTCCCTCCCTCACTACATTTCAGTCCACATACTTGCATGGATTGACTTGTGTCTAAGTAAGGCAATATTATTTTATTTTAAACATCTTTTAATATTAGTTAATTTGATAGAACACAAGGACATTGAAAAGGAAGGAGGGTAGAGAGGGAGACAGAAACAGAAGGACACCTGTAGCACTGTTTTACCACTTGTGAAGCTTTCCTTCTAGTGCATGGTAACTTATACACTAACCAGATGCACCACTGCCTAGTCCCCCCTCCATTTTTTCTTTTAACTGTAATTTTAGTATTTGTAACTTAAAAAGCACATTGAAAATTTTCATAAAATTTAAAATATTTTGGCTACCAGTATAAACACACACACACACATATATATATATATCACACAAACTAACACACACATACACATACAAACAAAAGCACATCATAGTGTCTTAACCTGTTATCTAAGACAATACCACTGCAGTGTTGACATCCACAATCTTTGTGTTTCTATATGTTGAGAGTTATTATAATTCAGAAAACACAATGTCTTAACATGTCTAACAAATTATCTCTGATTGCTTAATATACTTAATTATATTTATTTTATGTCAACCCTATTCCAAACAATTACATATGTGTTAAGATTAAAACAGCAAAAATGCAGGAACAAATTCTTGTCTTATAGAACTTACATTCTTATAATTTTTTGATCTCAGAAACTATAGATCAACAGATAATATCATGCTAGATAGATGGTAGGCATAGAAATATATGTATAGATATAGATAGGATTATATGCATACACAAAGATATTAATTGGTGTTTGTTCAATTGCCTGTTTTATCCTTTAACCACAGAAGTGATGACAAAAAGTAAAAACTACTGATCTGGAAATAGAAGCTGCTAGAAAGCCTTGCAATCTCTGTTAAAATACCCTCATTCAACACAATATTTGGGCTAGACCCCTTATACCTTATTTTCTAAGACACCATTAAACTATTTCTATTCATCCCCTTTTCCTGTCTGCATGAGAAAATTAGGTATGGAAAAAATGTCACAGTCTCTTGAAAGCTTTAGTGAGAAAATTAATAAGTTTCTTGTCCTTGGTCTCCTTTGTTTCTGAAATCAAACAGGAATTCCATAAAGATGTCTGAAGATTTTTTAATTAGAAAAGTCTTTTTATGAATTTTATTTCAAGTACAAAACAAAGATAGTGAGTAACTAAAGGAAAATCGACACTGGTTGATTCATATTAAAATGATTTATGGAGAACCAGAAGATTTCAGTAGGGAATATAATTTATTATTCCTTGTATAACACATTTTTAAAAGATTTGTTAGTAAGTGAACTGGAACATAACTCTTGGGATCAAGCTCAGGATCTTACACTTGCAAATCTTGTGCTTCACCACTAAAATTCCTTTCTGAACTGTCATTATATAACATTTTCCCTACTTAGTCTTGAGGTTAATGATTTATAGTATAATTGAAGATTTTTTAACAAGGAAACACTAGCATCATATTTCTTGACTTGGAAGCTTGACAAGAGCAGAACAGCACGCCCACCTGTATTCTTATATGAAAGGTACAATAAGAGATTTTTGTGGAATTACTTTACACTTGTTTCTGGAAGGTTGAAGTTCACAGAAGCATAAACACATTGTTTACTTGTTGTTCAGTGATTGCTGAAAACAAGAGACATACTACCTAGCCCTTGCCAGCAATGCATTGTCATAAACGGAGGCACAAAATGTTACAGAATGGCCCTCTCCAATTCAGTTCAGTCCGACTTTTGAAGCAATGAAAGTGAGGACTTCCTTGGTTCCTATGGCTGCTTACAATAGTATACCAAGATTAAAAATGACCTTAGTGTCTCTCAGGGCACAGAAATTGGAAGTCCAAAGAGCATAGAAGTTGGGGTCTAATAACAGATCTGAGTAGAGCTATGGCTGTCTTTCTTTAACAGTTATCTTTAGATTCAGAAGAAGGAGGGTGAAGAGAAAAGTTTTCCTTTCAAGGTCTGATTTCAGATGTACTGGATAGAATCTAATTCCCTTTTATATAAATCTCTTTAGCAATTTTTTTCAGGCCTATTTAGTGGTAATGTATTTCTCTAACTGTATTTTGTCTTTAAAGCTCTTTATCACGCCTTTAAATCTTAGTGATAACAGAAAAATTTAACTGTTATTATTATTTTTTTACCTCCAGGGTTATTGCTGGAGCTTGGTGCCTGCACCAAGAATCCACTGCTCCTGGAGGCTGTTTTTTCCTATTTTATTGCTCTTATTGTTACCCTAGTTGTTGTCATTATTGTTGTTGTCATTGCTGTTGTTGTTGGATAGGACAGAGAGAAATAGGGAGAGGAGGGGAAGACAGAGAAGGGGGAAAGATAGACACCAGCAGACCTGCTCCACAGCTTGTGAGGTGACCCCCAGCAGATGGGGAGCTGGGGGCTCCAATGGGTATCCTTAAGCGGGTGCTTGCGCTTTGTGCCATGTGCGCTCAGCCCATTGCACTACCACTCAACCTCTTCATTGTTTTTATTGGCATTTCTCTGACAATCAGTAGGCTGTCTTTAAAGCTCTTTATCACTCCTTTAAATCTGAGTGATAACAGAATATTTTTAAGTGGAAGCTTTTGCCACGCAAAATTCTGGCTAAATAAGGCCAATTCTTTCAGATGTTTAGCATGTTTGTTGAGAAATTAGCTGATGGTTTTATTATTTTATTTTATTTTTATTTATTTAACAAAGGAGACATTAACAAAATCATAGGATAGGAGGGGTACAGCTCCACACAATTCCCACCACCCAGGATCCATATCCCATCCCCTCTCCTGATAGCTTTCCCATTCTCTATCCCTCTGGGAGTATGGACCCAAGGTCATTGTGGGTTGCAGAAGGTGGAAGGTCTGGCTTCTGTAATTGCTTCCCCGCTGAACATGGGAGTTGACAGCTGATGATTTTATGTGGGTTCCCTTAGAGGTGAGTCTTTTACAGCTTTTAATATTATCTTTACTTCGATCTTTGCTAATTTATTTGTGATCTTTCCTTGTGTGCTTTGATTTGGCTTTGATTTATTTGAAATTCTTAAGACTTTATGGATTTAATTGTCTCTCTCTTCCATTTTGAGGAAAAATTTTTAGCTTTTATTTCTTTTTTAAAAAATATTTTATTTATTTTACTTCTGAAAGAGATGCAAAGAGAGAGTAAGACAGAAACACCAGAGAACTGCTCAACTCTGGCTTATGGTGGCGTGGGGAATTGAACCTGGGACTTTGGAGGCTCAGGCATGAGAGTCTGTTTGCATAACCATTATGCTATCTCCCCCACACCTAGCTTTTATTTCTTAAAGTAAGAATATTTTCCATAGGGACTGTGGTAATATACCTGGTAGAGTGCACATATTACAATGCTCAAAGACTCAGATTCAAGCCCCTAGGATCCACCAGTAGGAAGGAAGCTTCATGAGTAGTGAGGGAGTGCTTTAGGTTTTTCTCTCTTTTTCCCCTCTCTGTCTTCCTCTTTCTTAACTTTTTCTGTCCCTATTCAAAATGAACCGCAAAAGATAGTTTTAAAAGAATATTATCCCTTTATCTTTTTCTTATGTTGACACCGATATGGTGTGAATGCTATTTAGTAACTATTTTATATTGTTTTTTTTTTTCCTTTTTCTACATCCAAACCTCAAGCTTACCACTATAACCATTGATTTTTTTTTTTTTCATTTCTGCTGATGGTAACCTCTCTTATGCTTTTTAGTTCAGCTACTGTATTATTATTTTTAATATTTATTTATTTCCTTTTTTTACCCTTGTTTTATTGTTGTAGTTATTGATATTATTGTCATTGTTAGGACAGAAAGAAATGGAGAGAGGAGGGGAAGACAGAGAGGGGGAGAGAAAGATAGACACCTGAAGACCTGCTTCACCACTTGTGAAGCAACTCCCCTGCAGGTGGGTAGCCCGGGCTCTAACCGGGATCCTTATAGTGGTCCTTGTGCTTTGTGCCACGTGCGCTTAACCCTCTGCGTTACCTCCGGACTCCCTAGCTACTGTATTATTTAGTTCTATTTTCTGTTAGGGCTTTTATGATACTTTCTTTGAATTTATTGGTGTTTTCTTTGAAAATCGCATTTCAGTATGCATCTTTAGGACCATTGCTTTGATGTTTCCTTTAGGAAGTTTACATAGTTCTGCTGCATTTGACATTTTCTTTAGGTTATTCCCTAGACGTATCGCTATATGTAATTTCCCTTGTCTTATTATCTTTGGTACTCTGTGAACCAGTGATCTTTGCTTGAATATGCCTGGGAAGTAACGTGGGGGGGGGGGGTTGTAGTCACAAGTACATAGCTAATGCAATAGCACTGAGATCAATCCGCCTGAGGTAGGAACTAAGAATTTGAAGTTACAAGCACTCACTAACCACTAGATTGACAAGGGTTGGGGTTTAAGTATCAGAAGAGGTTGGAGCCTCTGTTCTAGGTGGTGATAGCATGCACCTTTCAGGGTTGATAGGCAGAAGAACCTGGCAGGCTCTGGGAAGGTGTAGAAGGACTGGTTAGGACTGGGTCTGTTTGTCTGCCAGAAGTTAGTACTCTTGAGAAAAATCTTTCATTACCCAGCTAAATCTACACTAGTTCAGGATATATGGTGATCTTCTCCTAATGTCTATACCCAAGGTTTATTACTATGAAAATTAATTACAATATAGCATCCACTGTCCCTGATCCTCTGGAGTCAGACTTTGAAAACCATGACCTTTTGCTCCAAAGCCATGTTTTCTCTATTAGATGACAATTCTTCTCTGATATTATTGGAATATATTTTGCCAACTATTAAAATCAGTCATATAGAGCTAGTCCTCATTTAGTTACTGGGTTCTGTTCCTAAAATCCCTTTGATAAAGAAATTTTTCAATAAGAAGCCTCCCCTTACTAGAAGTTAAGACATAATGTGCTTTACCGGTAGTGGACATGTCGAAGATCATTAGGTAATTTAGTGTCTTATTTCATCATTTATAACATTTTAACATATTTAAATGTTTATGCAGTGATGTACATTGATGATGTACATTGTGTAGTAAAAATAGAAGAGATAAATTGTACTGTGGGGTGCACAATAAAGTACAAATATATATACAATTACTCTAGCATAGTGTACACTGATCAATTACCAGAAAGAGAATGAAACTGAGAGAGGAGATATGAGATGAGATACTTGAAACTGTACCAGTGCACTGCTGTTTTCTAAGATCAAAGTGCTCATACATTGCCACAACCCCAGCTGGTCAAAGATCTGACTATGAGTGCTCAATAAATAAGTAGATTATTAACTGAGGACTAACTGGAGTTAAACTTCATAGGGAAAATTTACAGTATATATTTCGATTAAGTTTTCAGATTATCTTCACATTTTAGATGACATATTTAAATATATATTACATACTATATTAGTTATTCTGTAGATTCTAGTGCATGTTATATAAGCATTTATTTTTTTTTGGATTTCTTTCTTGTTTAATTTTTTTTAATTAAGGGGATTATTGGTTTATAGTTGACAGTAAATACAGTTGTTGGTACATGTGCACAGCTCCTCAGTTTTCTGTAATCCCTAATTCTGTAATTCCCTACTCCCTCTCCCAGGTCTTTTTCCACCATCATGCACCAGGACCTGAAAGCCACCCTTGCCCCACTAGAATTCTTTACATTGGTGTCATACACACAACCCAGTCCAAGTTCTGCTTTGTGTTTTCCTTTCTGTTTATTGTTATTATTACTATTATTATTATTATTTTTTTTTTTTTGCCTTCACGGTTATTGCTGGACCTGGGTGCCTACACCATGAATCCACTACTCCTGGAGGCTATTTTCCCCCTTTCATTGTCCTTGTTGTTTTATCTTTGTTGTGGTGATATAAGCATTTATTATATACAGTATATGATCTTCAAAATATACATACATATATAACTTTACTTGGCTACAAAAGGATGTATTGCTGCTATTCAAAACAACATGTATGAACCCTCAGGATGCCTAATGAAATAAATAAAATGGAGAAAGACAAGAATAGTACTTCATTCATTTGTGGAACATGGAAAAAATAGTTAATGACTTAAAATAAAGACCAAATTTCAGATTACAAATAAAATGTACTTTAAAAGCTCTCTTTTCTTTTTTAACTCCTCATACAGGAAATATTTGACATCCATATGGAAAGGTTCGTGTTCTTTTTAATATACTGCATGTTCTCTTTCCTGGCTGATGTTGAAATTATTTTCTAGAAATGAGAATACCGTTGAGTTGATCAACCTTAACCTTGCCCTTTGGTCTACGGCCATACTACCCTGAACACACCTGACCTCATCTGATTTTGGAAGTTAAGCAGGATCAAGCCAGGTTAGTACAGAATGAGAGACAATCCAATGCCCTTGATCAGCAAACACACTGATCAGCAAAGTAATTCTAAGGGTGAAGTTGATGATCTGTAATCAGGGATTAAATGAAAAAAAAAGTTAAATTCTATAGCTTTAGCATTTCTAGTAATTATCCATGTTATACATATGTCATGATTGCCAAAATTATCTCTCTTTTTTGACATTTTAAAATGTTTTTAACTTTATTTTATTTCATAGGACAGAAAGAAATTGAGAAAGAAGAGTGAGATAGGGAGAGAGATACACAGACACGTCTAGCACTGCTTCACTGCTTGTGAAGCTTTAACCTTTAAGTGGGGAGCAGGGCCTTGAATCAAAGTCCTTTCACTTGGTAATGATTGTGCTTAATCAGAAGTACCATCATTCAGTCCCCTAAGCTTATTTATTTTTTATGAAAGAGAAACAGAAGAATAACCGACTATCATTCAGCTTTGGTGTTGTGTGCCATATTGAATCTGGGACTTCTTGGGCTTCAGATATGCCAGTACTATGTTTTAATGCTAAGTTAACTTTCTAATTACCAACATATCTCTTAAGCAAACATGTGATTCTGTCTTTCATATAATTAAAAATATTTGATGACTTCTGTATGACTGTAACAGTGATTTTCAGGCAAGGCTCAAATGAAAATATACTCTAAAGTATGATTTCTGCAGTCTGGGAACTTCTTAAATATACACGAATTCTGATACAAATCCACACTTGGAAATCATTAGCATGTTAGAATTAAGCACAGTCTCAGCTTTTGTTTCAAGATTCCCCTTCTTATTATGTTATGTTATTTCTTGTCTCACCTTCTGTTATGTTTATATTTCAGTCGTCTTTATATTCTCCAAACCTCACTGCATACTTTGCAGAGAACAGACATCCCCTGTTTTTATAAATTGAACTTGTTATTTTCATGTTCTAGTCAACTAAGCTAAATAGCCACAAAGATGTTGTGAGAAATAATGTTGGTCTGTGTCCTTTGCTTACTTTGCTGTTCTTTTTTCCCCATCAAACCTGGTGTTGCCTGAAAAATGAAATATCAAGGTGACATTCAGTCTTAGTCATTGAACTTCAGAGAATTGTCACAGCAGACTGGATATGTAGAAGGCAGAAACATCCCTCATGTTGAGAATAACAGCCCCAAAGGTACAGAAAAACATATTCCATTCATCTTCGTCATTCCACATTAATGATCATAGTTTCAGGGTTTAAAGCACTGATTTTCTGCTATTGCAAGAGGCCTTTAATTTACCCACAGCCACAATTCTATTTTAGATTCAAAAATAGTTAGTGCCAGTTATTATTTTTGCTCCCTTCCATTTAGAATAATGCTAATCTTCTTAAAACTCACACCGAGTGGTTCCATTACTCTTACTCACTTGTCTGTTTGTTAAGGTCATATTGCCCTTGCTCCCTTAGAAATAATGCCATCATCTATGAGATCACTTAGTAATATCCTGTTCTCTGTGAAAATTCAATGTGATGGAAGTAGATGTTGCCAATTTGAAAAAATAACCCCCCAAATAACTCAAAATTTTGTCAATTTGAAAAAATTACCAAAAAAATAACCCAAAATTTACTAAGAAATGATGTTCCTGCACCATACCACTAGAGAAATTTCCCTGGTTTCTACTCATCTTTGATGAGTGTTGAATGTATTATCTCAGGTCATTATATCACTTTTTCTCCACAGAGCCAGGAGGTTTTACAGTACAGCCTCTTCACACAATTAGACCAATTGAATTCTGACTTTTGGTTCACACATATTTCCAGGGAAAATGATAGCTTCAAAGTGCTTTCATTATAGGAATGTTAATTAAAACAGAATTTGCATGTGTGTGTATATACACAAACTAGCATATTTTTCATCTGAAAGGTTTAGAGGCCTTTGAAATTCATACTACATATAAACTTGGGTGCAGTGGTAGATGTCAGTTTTATCCTTGCCAAGAGGTTACTTCTGATCACTAAATCATATGTCTAGGGATTTCTTTGTTTCACATTCTTTTTTTTCTTCTTCTTTTTTTTTTGTCTCCAAAGTTATTGCTGGGGCTCAGTGCCTGCACTATGAATCCAGTGCTCCTGGAGGCCATTTTTTTCCTTTTGTTGCCCTTGTTGTTTATCTTTGTTGTAGTTATTATTGTTGTTGTCATTGCTGTCATTGTTGGATAGGACCTAGAGAAATCAAGAGGAGGGGAAGACAGAGGGAAAGACACCTGTTGACCTGCTGCATCGCTTGTGAAGTGACCCCCTTGCAGGTGGGAAGCCCGGGGCTCTAACCAGGATTCCTAAGAAAGTCCATGAGCTTCACACCATGTTTGTTTAACCAGCTGAGCTATTGCCTGCCCTCCCTCTCCCCCGAGGATTTCTTTTTTAACTTTCAGAGAAACCCAGATAAGCTAGAAATGCCATTTATAAATAAATATTCATTCATAAGTTATGTGCATGCTGTTCATAGAAGGATGTGAAAACAAGGGAGGTAGAGATGATAAAAAACAAGCATTTGCTGTTCAAAGGGTTGATTTTGGAGTAGATCAAGTAAGTTGTCATCTATTGTTGTAGAAATAAGAGTTATGACCATCTGGACCCGGAGGTGGCACAGTGGATAAAGAGTTATGACCATTCATCTTCTTTGTGATTTTGTGATCACATCACAGAATCAAAGTCATGACTTGAGACTAGGAGGAAATCAAACATTGGAATAGTGCTCTCACTGCTGTGAAAGAATAGGTCCAAACATTACATTCTGGTACGGAATTTAATATACAATGGACATATGAGAGAACTTGTTATTGCTACCTAAGCAATCTTGTAACATGACTCTGTTATACCTGCATTGAGGTAAGCAAATGAAGTCATTTTATTTTATGTTCCTATCTATTTCATTTACTATTTCTGGGAACTAGGGGTTAGGTATCATGAGCCTGTGGGTAGAAATAATTAATTGACTTCCTGATATGATTATTTTTAAAGAATTATCTTTATATGAGATTTTAACATGACACAGAAATGGGGAGAAGCAGAAAACCACTCCATTATATGTAGCACCAGGGATCAAACTTGGAGCCTAAAACATCCAACTTTTGTATTCCTCTGATGACCTCAGGCTTTCTCCCAGCTGTTTAAGTACTGAGTGCCATTTGTTGAACCCAACAAGAATTGGGTTTTTGGGATCTGTGTTCTTTAGGCCTTTCTGCTAGATTGCCAAACTAATTTGGTCTATGTTTAATTGATTTGAGACTTTATTATACCTTCTTTAGGCATGTCAACTAGGACTCCACGTTTATGAGGCCTAAGTCCAAATTGCTGAAGACTTTTGAGCACTTTGAGTTATATTTATGCTATCTGAAGAGAAATCAGAGTATAATTAATTGTCCCTTGTTTATGGATACATGTACATCTGTACTCCCGTACCCTAAGTAATCCTCCAGGAGCAGTGAATTCAGAGTGCAGGCACCGAGCCCCAGCAAAAACCCTGGAGGGAAAAAAAAGAAAAGAAAAGAAAAAAAAAGAAATGAATAAAAAAAAGACTTTTTTTTTTTTTTTTTTTTTTTTTAGCCAGAGCACTCTTCAACTCTGGCTTATGGTGGTGCGGGGGATTGAACCTGGGACTTTGGAGCCTCAGACATGAGAGTCTGTTTGCATAACCATTATGCTATCTTTTTTAATGCTGAGTAGTACAACATTGAGTATATCTCCCATAACTTTTTATCCAATCATCTGTCAAAGGGCATTTGATTGCTTCCAAAATTTGGTTATTATGAATAATGCAGCTATGTACAAGGGGTGGTACAAAAATCCCTTAGAATCCTCAGTATTATTATATCTTTTGTACAAATGCCTAGGATTAGAATTGCTGGATCAATAGGTATTTCCATCTGTATTTGTTTAAGGAGTCTCCATACTCTTCTCTATTCTCTATAGTGGATGTACCAGTTTGCATTCTCATCAGAAGTGTAACAGAGTTCCTTTCTCTCCATATCTTTTCCAACACTTACCCTCTTCTGTTTTGTTGACGAAGACCATTCTAACCAGTGTGAAGTCTTATCATGAAGTGGTTGTACTTTGTACTTTTCCAGTTATTAGTGAATTGGAGCATTTCCACATATGTCTATACATTTCCACATATGTCTATACACATATGTCTATGGGCCATGTGTATCTCTTAGAGAGCTGTCTAACCATATCTTTTGCCCACTTTTTATTGGGTTTTTATTTTTCATTCTGTTGAGCTGTATGAGTTATTTATAGATGTTTGATATCAACTGCTTGTTTGAGGTGTGGTGTGTGAATATTTTCTTCCAGTTGTTAGGTTTCCTGTTTGTCCTTATGGAATTTTCTTCTGATGTATAGAGGCTTTTTAATTTGATAGGGTCCTATTTGTTCAGTCTTGTTTTTGATTCCCTTGTCCATGAGGTGAAGTCTCCATATGAGTCTTTACTGTTAATGTCATGAATTGTTTCATTAATATGTTCTTCTGGATATTTTATAATTTCAGATCTAATATCCAGATCTTTGATCTATTTTGAGCTAGTTTTGGTGTATGGTGTTAATTGGTGGTCTAGTTTCATTTTTCTTTTCTTTTTTTATTTAAGAAAGGATTAATTAACAAAACCATAGGGTAGGAGGGGTACAGCTCCACAGAATTCCCGCCACCCAATGTCCATAACCCACCCCCTCCCCTGATAGCTTTCCCATTCTCTATCTCTCTGGGAGCATGGACCCAGGGTCATTGAGGGTTGCAGAAGGTAGAAGGTCTGGCTTCTGTAATTGCTTCCCCTTTGAACATGGGCGTGGACTGGTCGGTCCATACTCCCAGTCTGCCTCTCTGTTTCCCTAGTAGGGTGTGTCTCTGGGGAAGCTGAGCTCCAGGACACATTGGTGGGGTCTTCAATCCAGGGAAGCCTGGCCAGCATGCTGGTGGCATCTGGAACCTCGTGATTGAAAAGAGAGTTAACATATGAAGCCAAACAATTTGTTGAGCAATCATGGACCCAAAGGCTGGAATAGTGGAGAGGAAGTGTTAGGGAGGTACTCACTGCAAACTCTAGTGTACTTCTGCTTTCAGGTATATATTTTGCAGTAGTTTATGGATACGTGTGAACATAAGCTCTCTCTCACAGAAACTGGTGTATATCTAGGTTATGGGACTTTGTTAGAAAGTGAACGACCTGAGATGAAATTAGAGTGTACTATAAAAGGAAAGGTTTCACCCGAGTAATGAAGCTGAATGGTTGTCATTCCACACGTGAAGTCTCTGGACACAGTCTGAGGTGAAGCATGTTGAGGTGGCAATCGTTGCGTTGGTTAGGTTGTGATCGGCAGATGCAATATTATTTGGTTTGGATTGGGAGATGCATACAGGAAAGTGGGCACTATCCAAGGGTTCCAGGACTGGGTGAAGTAGGGGCTCTATAGTGGAGATGTGAGGTTCCTGCTGTCTTAGGGTTCAAAAAGACAATCGATAGTTAATGTTATCATCACATTATTTGGTAATTGGTTTAACTTTGAAAAGTCCTTTTGTTATGGTTTGCTGTACAGTATCCAGTATCTTGTATATAGCTGTGCTATTGGATGCTTCCAATCTACTTGGTCTAGGCTTTTGAGAGAGTCCGCATATCAAATACACAGCCTATATATTGAAAAGATTCAGTTTGTGTTATGAAAAATTTGAGACATACAATTGATTTTCCCACTCTCATATTAATTAACTAGTGATTTATATGTCTACATTTTGCTAGGAGTGTACAAAAACACCATTCCCACCACCAAAAGACTGTGACCCATCCCTCCCACCCACTCCCATCCCCCACTGGCCCAGGAAGCTGCATGTCTACCCATCACCACAGGGATTTTACTTTGGTGTCCTACTTACAATTTGGTCAGGTCCTGCTTTTAGTTTCCCTTTCAGATCTTCTTACTCAACTTCTGTTGATGAGTGGGATCATCCCATACTCATCTTTGTCTTTCTGACTTAGCTCACTTAACATAGTTCCTTCCAGCTCTGTCCAAGATGTGTCAGAGAAGGTGGGTTCATTTTTCTTGATAGCTGCATAGTATTCCATTGTGTATATATACCACAGCTTTCTCAGCCACTCATCTGGTGTTGGGCACCTGGGTTGCTTCCAGGTTTTAGCTATTATGAATTGTGCTGCTATGAACATAGGAGTACACACCTCTTTTTGGTTGGGTGTTATGGAGTCCTTGGGGTATAACCCCAGGAGAGGAATTACTGGATCATATGGAAGGTCCATGTCTAGCCTTGTGAGAGTTTTCCAGACTGCTCTCCACAGAGGCTGTACCAATTTACATTCCCACCAGCAATGTAAAAGGGTTCCTCTGTCCCCACATCCTCTCCAGCATTTGTTGCTGCTGTCCTTTTTGATGTATGCCATTCTTATAGGAGTGAGGTGGTATCTTAGTGTTGTCTTAATTTGCATTCCTCTGACAATCAGTGACCTAGAGCAATATTTCATATGTTTGTTAGCCTTTTGGATCTCCTCTGTAGTGAATGTTTTGTTCATATCCTCTGCCCATTTTTGGATGGGGTCATTTGCTTTTTTGGTGCTAAGTTTGCTGAGCTCTTTACATATTTTGGTGATTAGTTTCTTGTCTGATGTCTGGCATGTGAAGATCTTCTCCCATTCTGTGAGGGGTCTCTCTGTTTGTTTAATACTTTCTTGGATGTGCAGAAGCTTTTCAATTTGATGTCGTCCCATTGGTTTGTTTCTGCTTTAGTCTTCCTTGCAATTGGGTTTGATTCATCAAAGATGTCTTTGAGGTGTAGGTAGGAAAGTGTTTTACCAATGTTTTCCTCTACGTATTTGATTGTTTCTGGTCTGACATCTAGGTCTTTGATAGATTTGGAGTTGATTTTTGTTTCTCGTGAGATAAAGTGGTTCAATTTCATTCTTCTGCATGTTTCAACCCCTTTTTCCCAGCACCATTTATTGAAGAGAGCCTCCTTCTTCTATTTAATCCTTTGGGCTCCCTTATCAAAGATTAGATGTCCATAGGTGTGGGGATTTATTTCTGAGCTTTCAATTCTGTTCCACTGGTCTGTTTGCCTATTTTTGTTCCAGTACCATGATGTTTTGATAATGATGGCTTTATAATATAGTTTAAGGTCTGGGAGTGTGATGCCTCCATTTCTGTTTATTTTCCTCAAGATGGTTTTGGCAATTCTAGGTGTTTTCAGGTTCCAGATAAATGATTGTAGTGTTTGTTCTATTCTCTTAAAGAAGCTTGGTGGAACTTTGATGGGTATTGCATTAAATTTGTATATCGCTCTGGGGAGAATATTCATTTTGATGATATTTACTCCTACAATCCATGAGCATGGGATATCTTTCCATTTCTTGGTATCAGTTTCTATTTCCTTGAGTAGTGTCTCATAGTTTTCAGCCTACAAGTCTTTCACTTCTTTGGTCAACTTTATTCCTAGGTATTTGATTGATTTTGCTGAAAAAGTAAAGGGGAGTGATTTCTGGATGTCTTCTTCTTCAGATTTAGTGTTTGCATAAAAAAATGCCACTGATTTTTGTACATTGATTTTGTAGCCTTATACCTTGCTATATTGCCTAATAACTTCCAGGAATTTTCTGCTGGATTCTTTAGGTCTTTCTATGTATACTATCATATCATCTGTAAAAAGTGAGAGCTTGACTTCTTCCCTTCCAATCTGTATTCCTTTGATTTCTTTCTCTTGCCTGATTGCTATGGAAAGAACTTCTAATACTATGTTGAATAGTATCGGTGACAGTGCACAGCCCTGTCTAGTCCCCAATCTGAGGGGGAATGCTTTCAGCTTCTCTCCATTGAGTATGATGTTGGCTGTAGGTTTGCTATATATAGACTCCATTATCTTAAGGAATTTCCATCTATTCCCATTTTTTGTAGAGTTTTGAGCATGAATGGGTGTTGGATCTTGTTAAAGGTTTACTCTGCATCTGTAGAGATAATCATGTGGTTTTTGGCTTTGCTTTTATTGATGTGGTTAATGAAATTGATTGACTTACGGATGTTGAACCAGCCTTGCATTCCTGGGATGAATCCCACTTGGTCGTGATGAACAATCTTTTTGATATGTTGCTGTATCCGGTTGGCCAAGATCTTGTTTAATATTTTGGCATCTATGTTCATCAGAGATATTGGTCTGTAGTTTTCCTTTTTTGTTCTGTCCCTATCAGCTTTTGCTATCAGCGTAATGTTGGCTTCATAGAAGGTGGAAGGGAGTATTCCTGTTTCTTCAATATTACGGAAAAGCTTAAGAAGTATGGGTACTAACTGTTTCCTGAAAGTTTTGTAGAATTCGTTTGTGAAGCCATCTGGTCCAGGACTTTTGTTGTTGGGGAGATTCTTAATAACGGTTTCAATTTCTTTGTCTGTGATTGGTGCATTTAGATTTTGTAGTTCTTCTTGGTTCAGTTTTGGAAGGGCATATACTTCTAGGAATTGTTCCATTTCTTCCAGATTCTCTAGCTTGGTGGCATATAGTTCTTTATAGAAGTTTCACAGGATTCTCTGGATTTCTGTGGTGTCAGTTGTGATATCTCCTCCATCGTTTAGAATTCTATTAATTTGAGTCTTCTCTCTTTTTTGTTTGGTGAGTCTGGCTAGGGGTTTGTCAACTTTTTTTAATCTTTCAAAGAACCAACATTTGGCTTCATTGATCTTTTGTATGGTTCTTTTATTTTCAATGTTGTTTATTTTGCTCTAAGTTTAGTGATTTCTGTCCTTCTGGTTGCTTGAGGGTTCCTTTGTTCCTCTTCCTCTAAGTCCTTGAGGTGTGCAGTAAGGTCATTCATTTGAGCTTCTTCTTGGTGTTTAATATGTGATTGTATGGCTATAAGTTTCTCTCTCAGTACTGCTTTAGCAGTGTCCCAAATATTTTGATAGGTTGTGTCTTCATTTTCATTAGTTTTGAGGAACATTTGAATTTCCAGCTTGAGTGAGTCTCTGACCCAGTGGTTCTAAAGGAGTCTGTTGTTTAGTTTCCAAATTCTGTGTTTTTTAATAATTTTCCATTTGTTGTTAAATGTTAGTTTTACTCCACTGTGGTCTGAGAAGATACTTGGGATGATTTCAATGCTCTTGAATTTATTGATGCTGTCTTTGTGGCCTAACATGTGGTCTATCCTTGAGTATGTCTTATGTGGATTTGAAAAGAAGGTGTATTCCAGTTTTTTGGGGTGGAGGAGTCTGAAAATGTCCAAGAGGTCTAGTGTGTCAATCTCTTCATTCAATTCTCTTGTATCTTTATTGGTTCTCTGCTTTCTTGATCTGTCTAAGTGTGAGAGTGGGGTATTGAAGTCTCCCACTATTATTGTATTACTATTGGTGTATTTTTGAAATTCTTTCAGTAGGTGCTTAATGTATTTAGATGGTCCCTCATTGGGTGCATAGATGTTAATAATTGTTAAGTTTTCTTGGCTAATTGATCCTCTAATCATTATGTAATGTCCTTCCCTTTCTTTTCTTACTTTATTTAATTTAAAATCTATCATGTCTGAGATGAAAATGGCTGTTCCTGCCCTTTTTTGTGGTCCGTTAGCCTGTATGATAGTTTTCCATCCTTCCACTTTAAGTCTGTGTTTATCTTGTTGTGACAGATGGGATTCCTGCAAGCAGCATATGGTTGGGTTATGTTTTCTGATCCATCCCCCCACCCTGTGCCTATTGATGGGTGAGTTTAAGCCATTGACGTTTATTGATATTATGGATTTAATGTATTGTAGCGCCATTGTTCAAAAAAAATTTGTTAGCTCTGATATATTGCCAGTATCATAGTGATGTTCTTGTTTATAAGAGGTCTTTTAGAACCTCTTTCAGGGCCAGCTTGATGATTGTTGCCTCCTTTAACTATTGTTTATCCAAGAAGGTTTTGATCCCTCCATCTAGTTTGAATGAAAGTCTAGCAGGATATATTATCCTTGGTTGAAACCCTTTTTCATTCAGGCCTTGATAGATATCTTGCCATTCCCTTCTGGCTTTTAGAGTTTGAGTGGAGAAGTCTGCAGATAATCTTATGGGTTTTCCTTTGTATGTGACTTTTTGTTTCTCTCTTGCAGCCTTTAGGATCCTTTCTTTATCTTTACTACTTCTCATTGTGACTATGATGTGTCTTGGTGTCTTCAGGTCTGGGTTGATTCTGTTTGGTACTCCCTGGGCCTCTTGAATCTTGATGCCCTTTCTGTTATTCAGGTCTGGGAAGTTTTCTTCTATTATTTCCTCTAGAATGTTTGATTCCCCTTCCTGTCTTTCTTTCTCTGGCATGCCAATTATACGAATGTTACTCCTTTTGAGATCATCTCATATGTCTCTGTTGTTGTTTTCAGTGTCTCTCAATCTCTTTTTAAGCTCTTTTACCTCTTTCTTCTTTTTCTCTAGCTCATCCTCTGTCTGACTAATTCTGTTTTCTGCTTCTGTTAGTCTGCTTTCCCTTGCCTCAGCTTCTTTCTTCATTACAGCTATTTCAGCTTTCAGTTCTCTAATTGCCTCAAGATCATCAGTAATTTCCTTGGGGGTCTCAACTGTTGTTTCCCTAATACTGCCATTCCTTTCCTCCAATGTTGTTTTCATTTCTGTGATTAATAAGTTTATGATTGCTTGCATACTTTTCTTATCTATGGTTACTTCTGGCTGATTTGTAGTTTCTTCTGGGCTCTTGTCTTCATTCATTGGAGTAGCAGTTTTATTTGTTTTTGATTTACCCATTTTTTTATTTATGTGTTTCTTTTTTATGCTCTGTTGTTCCTCAGTTGTTGTGTCCTGAATACAAGTAACACTGTACTAAATACTTTTATGACAATTGCACTCACCAACCTCAGGAATTACAGTAGCAACTGAAGCAAGTATTGAAGTAGTTTAATCGTTTCCAGTTAGCCAAAAAAAATTTCCAGTCCGTGAAAAAATAGTAACCAAATCCCAGTGAAGAAAGAGAAAAGAAAGAAAGGATAGCAAGAATAGACAGTTATGCAAATCTACTATCCATTGTATGTTCTAGGGGTAACAAGAGGGGAAAGATCACTAGAGCAGAGATACACACATAGAGAGTCCACTCTGAGTCAGATTTCTTCCCCAAAATAACTCAAAATTCAGAAAGCAAAGAAGGAAGAAGTGTATGACAAGATTAAAAAAGAGAGAGAGAGAGTGAGAGAGAGAGAGAGAGAGAAAAGAGAGAGAAAAGGTAAAAGATAAGAAAAAGAGCTGTAATTAAAGAGCAGTGAAAGGAAATTCCCAAATGTGTATCAGTGATTTCAAAAGAGCACACTGTTTGTTGGTGTGGGGGCTGGGGGCTGTGACTTTGGAAGCTGTAGGATTAAGGAAGAAGGGATGACAAGAATGATAAAAAGAAAAAAAAGAAAGAGAGAGAGAAAAAAAGAAAAAGATAAGAAAAAGAACAGTCATAAAAGGGCAGTGAAAGGAAAGGTTTTTTAAATGTATTTATTTTTAATTATTTAATTAGCTATGTGGGGTGAGGTGGGGGGGTTGGCTACTTAGAAAGAAAAAAGGCCATAGGTTTCAGAAGGGTATAGACTTAGAATTAATGATACTCCCTGGTGGGACAGGAATTTGGTAAAGAAAAGGACTGGTTATGGCAGGGGGGGAACGAGGTATGCTTGAAAATTAAAAGGAAGAAAAAATTTTTTTTCTTTTTTTTCCCCCTTTTTTTACCTACTCTAATTCTTAACCCAAATTAAGTTATAGTCACTTCCTTGGTGTCACCGCTAGGACCCCTTCTTGGCTGACCTGTTAAAGGCAGAAAATCCTACCGTTTCCAGGAGATGTGGTCAGAGCTTAGCCACTAGCAGCTTCTCAGTCCGCCATCTTCCGGGAACCCCCCCCCCCTGAAGCTTTTTTAAAGGATTTCTCAAAGATGAAAACTAGCTCCAAGTCCTTTTGATGCAATGAGAGCTGTACTCAAGGATGTCCTCGGATCCGCCCTCAGGGTTGCAGTGGTCTCCGGAGACTCCCAAGAGAAAGCCCCCGAGCTACAGTGCTCCCTCCCGGTCCTCTGCCAGCTGCCCAGCAGCGCTATGCAACTGGCGGAGGAGCCACCTTCCCAGGCGGAGGACAGTGCTGGGCGCACCCGCCTTGCCTGCCGCAGCCTGGGAAGTCTGGAGCAGCCTGCCCGCTAGTCCGCGCCACCTCTACTCTAATTCTTATCCCAAATTAAGTTATAGTCACCTCCTTGGTGTCACCATTAGGACCCCTTATTGACTGGCCTACTAAAGGCAGAAAATCCTACCATTTCCAGAAGATGTGGTCAGAGCTCAAGCCACTAGCAGCTTCTCAGGTCGCCATCTTCCGGGAACCCCCCTAGTTTCATTTTTCTACATGAGGCTGTCCAGTACCACCAAAGCACTTGTTAAAGAGACTTTCCTTTGTTTGGCCTCGTATGTTAACTCTCTTTTCAATCACCAGGTTCCAGATGCCATCAGAATGCTGGCCAGGCTTCCCTGGATTGAAGACCCCACCAATATGTCCTGGAGCTCTGCTTCCCCAGAGACCCACCCTACTAGGGAAAGAGAGAGGCAGACTGGGAGTATGGACTGACCAGTCAATGCCCATGTTCAGCGGGGAAGCAATTACAGAAGCCAGACCTTCTACCTTCTGCAACCCACAATGATCCTGGGTCCATGCTCCCAGAGGGATGGAGAATGGGAAAGCTATCAGGGGAGGGGGTGGGATATAGAGATTGGATGGTGGGAATTGTGTGGAGTTGTACCCCTCCTACCCTATGGTTTTGTTAATTAATCCTTTCTTAAATAAAAAAAAAGAGAGAGACTGTCCTTTCACCATTGGGCAGATTTGGCCACTTTGTCATGTATGAGGTGCCTATACATGTGCTGGTTAATTTCTATACTCTTTATCATATTCCATTGGTCCATATGATAATTTTTGTTCCAATACCACACTGTTTTAACTGCTTTGTAGTATAGCCTAAGATTGGGTATTATGGTGCCTTCATTTTTCTTTTTCCTTGGGAATAATTTTGCTATTCATTCTTTTTTTAAGTTCCACATGAATTTTTGTGTTTTTTTCCCTTTAATTAGAGATTAATGCATTACAGTCAACAGTTAAATAGTTTGTACATGTATAACATTTCCACATAACAATAAAACCCCCATTAGTTCCTCCTCTGCCATTATGTTCCAGGACCTGAACCCTTCACCCCCATACCAGAGTTTTTTATTTTTGTGCAGTACACCAACTCTAGTCCAAGTTATGAGTAGTGTTTTCCCTTCTGATCTTGTTTTTTAACTTCTGTCTTTGAGTGAGATCATCCTATATTCATTCTTTTGTTTTTGACTCATTTTACTTGACATGATATTTCAAGCTCCATTCAAGATGGGATGAAGAAGCTGAAATCATCATTTTTAATAGCTGAGTAGTATTCCATTGGCACATGAATTTTTGAATAAGCTGATCAATTTCCTTAAATTTATCATTGGTATTTTAATAGGAATTTCATTGAATCTGTTGATTTTATAACCTGCTATTTTACTGTATTTATTGATGATTTCCAGTAGTTTCTTGGCAGAGTTTCAGGGGTCCTCTAGGTATATCAACATATCATCTAAAATTAATGGTATTTTAATGTCATTCTTTACTATTTAGATTTCTTTAACATCTCTTTCTTGCATGATTGCAATAGTGAGGGCTTCTAGGTCTATTAATGAATTGAATGAGTGTTGAGAGTGGGCATCTCTGTCTAGTTCCTAATTTTTCCCCATTGACTATGATGTTATCCACGGGTTTTTTATATATACCCTTTATTATGTTGAAGGATTTTCCTTCCACTCCCCTTTCTTGAGAGCTTTTATCATAAATGGGTCTTAGACCTTGTTGAATGCCTTTTCAGCATCAACTGATATGATCAGGTGATTTTTATCTTTCTTTTTGTTGATAAGTTGGATTACACTGGTTGACTTGTGGATGTTGAAGCAGCTCTGTTTCCCATGCATAAATCCTACTTGGCCATGTTCCATATGTACTTGAGAATAATGTATATTCTTTTGGGATGGAAAGTTCTATGTAAATCTATTAGCTCCATTTCATCTATTGTTTCATTTAAGATAATTATTTCCCTGTTGATTTTTTCCCAATTGTTATGTTTCTTGTGATTTGCATGTTAAAATCTCCTACTATTATTGTCTTGTTGTTATTGTCTCCCTTAAGTTCAGTAAAGATTTGTTTTATAAATTTGGGTGCACCTGAGTTTTGGGTGTATGTGTTTATGAAGGTTATATGTTTTTGTTGGATTAATCCTCTGACCACTATGTGTTCTCATCTCTCTCTCTCTCTTTCTTTTCTTACTTTCTTTACCTGAAAGTCTATTTTATCAGAGAACAAAATACCTGTCCCTGATCTTTTTTTGTAAGTAGCTTGAAATATCTTGCTCTAGGATCTTACATTAGTTTCCTTTTGTCTTTTCTTTGAATGGGTGTTTCCTGAATTCATATAATCAATGAACCCTGTTCTTTAATCCATTTAGATAGTCTGAGAATTTTGACAGGTGAATTTAGGCCATTTACATTTAGAGTGATTATGGATACATGTGGTTTACTTATGTCCATTCTGATTTTTGTTCTAAATCGTCGATTCTTTGCCCATTTGCTTCTATATGTCCTTTTGTGTCTGACATAAGTTCCTCACTGACTTATTGTACTTTCTGTAAATCTTTGTTCTTTGTTTTGTTATGTGGTTACCATAACTGTAATAATTAACATTCTGTATCAAAAAAGGCTTTTTTAAGTTGATCCTGATTAACAAACATTTGATAGAACAGCTTTGTCCTTCATTCCCCTCCCCCTTTGTACTTTATTGTTCTTTCCTATATTTACTGTGTTCTTAGTTCTACTCTATTGCTGTTCATCTCACTTAGAAAGTGTTTTCCTTTGCTTCCTTATTTCTTGTGGGACTTCATTCAGTAATTGTTGTAAAGTGGTGTTGATTATGGAAAATTTCAGGGTTGGCTGGTAGTGCAGTGGGTTAAGGGCACACTGCGCAAAGCACAAGGACCTGTGTAAGGATCCCAGTATGAGTCCCTGGCTCCCTACCTGCAGGGGAGTTGCCTCACAGGTGGTGAAGCAGATCTGCAGGTGTTTATCTTTATCTCCCCTTCACTATCTTCCCCACCTGTCTCCATTTCTTTCTGTCCTATGCAACAACAATGACATTAATGACAAGAATAATAATAACCACAACAACGATAAAACAACAAGAGCAACAAAAAGGGGGCAAATGCCCCCCAGGAGCACTGTATTCATGGTGCAGGCACCAAGCCCCAGCAATAACTTTGGAGACAAAAAAAAAGAACGAAAGAAAATGAAAATTCATTTATCTTTTGAATTTTGGGAAGAAATTTATTTCTTCCTTATATTTGAGGGATAATTTGCAGGATACAAAATTTGTGGCTGGATTTTCCTCTTTTATTACTATGATTATGTCATTTCACTCTCTCTTTGCCTATAGGGTTTGTGAAGAGAAGTTTGATTAAAATCTGATAACTCTACATTTGTATGTTACCTCTTTCCTATCCCTTACAGCCTGCAATTTTTTACCTTGTTATTGAGTTTTGATAGCTTTATAATAATGTGCCTTTCTGTTGGTTGTTTTCCATTTATGTACCTGGGTGTATGATCAGCCTTTCGAATGAATATCTTCTCAAGATAGCCTAAATGAAGAAAATTCCCAGCTAAAATTGCTCTGAAAATGGACTCTGGACCTTTGGCCCTGTTCTCATCCTCAGATATTCTTATCACTCCTATAGTCAACCTTTTGATGGAGTCTGTTATTCCTCAAAGAGTCAATTCATTCTTTATAAACATATTCTCTCCCTCATCTTTAAATTGAAAGAGTGGACTAATTTTATTTCCTTCTCTCTCTTGTTTTTTAATGTTTTAACTTAAAAGAATATTGGGGGATTAATGGTTTACAGTCAACAGTAGAATACAATCGTTTGTTCATGCATAACATTTACACAACACACAACAATATAACCTCTACTAGGCCCTTCTCTGCCATCATGTTTCAGGGCCTGAACCTTCCCCCCAACCCAGAGTCTTTTACTTGGGTGCAATACACCAACTCTAATCCAAGTTATGCTTAGAGTTTTCCCTTCTGATCTCGTTTTTCAAATTTTGTCTGTGAGACCATTTCATATTCATCCTTTTGTTTCTGACATCTCACTTAACATGACATCTTTGAGCTCCAACCAATATGGGGCAAAGAAGGCAAATTCACCATGAACCTGAGACTTTGGAGCCTCAGGAATAAGAGTCTCTTTGCATAGTCATAATAACATCTATCCCTGTTCACATTTCTCAGTTTTCCACATAACAATTTAGCACCCCTCTAGGTACTCGTCTGTCATCATGCTCCAGGACCTGAACATCTTTATAAATAGTTTACTCTAAAAAGAGAAAATAAACAATCATTTAAGTGTACGGGATCAAAAGAGCCTTTTCATTTTAACTTTGAAAACACAAGTATATATAAAAGTATATAATGCACAGTTTTAAAAGTTATATAGTTAACAAATATCTAATTATCAATTAAATTTAGAACTAAAAATTTCAGCATCATAGAAGCAATATGTAGGCCCCTTTCTGTATCTCTTAAAACTCACAATCATGTTGACTTTCTCAGTTATTTCCCAGGTATTCTTCATTTTTTTCACACAAGTATGAATTTCTAAAAAACTATTATTTAGTTTTTATCATATTTTGATATTTAATTAAATACAAAATACAGATTATATTTGTGACTTGCTTCCTTTATTATTTTTTCAGAAATTATTCATATTATGATTTTAAATAAACTTGTTTTGCTTTTTCTACTATATGAATTATCCATAATTTATGTATCTCTGATCTGTTAGTAGACATTTGAGCTTTTCCAGTTTATGCCTGTCAACACATACCTATGGCCAACATCACATTTCAGTTGTTAGCAGTTAGCCTGCTTAATAGCAGGTAAGAAACTGTCACAAATCAGTAAACCTTGTCAGTATAGACTCTTTTAAAAATATATGTTTCAGGCATTTCCCAAAACTTTAGTGCTTGACTAGATGGCAGAGAAACAATAAAAGTTACTATTTTTCCTCCAAAGGAAAATAGTAGCTCATTTTCCAAATGTTCACTCTAATTAATGAGGGATAGTAGTCTTCAAAAGAGATGACTTTAAAATGAATTTTTTGTATTGCTTCACTGAATAAATGAGCTTTGGTTGCCCCAACCCAGCTTTAATTAATGACGGAATATTTCTTTAAAATATTATTTATTTATTTATTTATTTATTTATTTATTTATTTATTATTAGATAGAGACAGAAGGAAATTGGGGAGGTGGAGAAAGAGAGGAAGATAAAATAAGTCAGAAACAGAAGGATGAATATGGGATGATCTCATTCTCAGGCAGAAGTTGAAAAACAAGATCAGAAACGAAAACACAAGTAGAACCTGAAATGTAATTGGCATATCGCACCAAAGTAAAAGACTCTGGGGTGGGTGGGGAGAATACAGGTCCATGAAGGATGATAAATGACATAGTGGGGGTTGTATTGTTAAATGGGAAACTGGGGAATGTTATGCATGAACAAACTATTGTATTTACTGTTGAATGTAAAAATTAATTCCCCAATAAAGAAATAAATTTAAAAAAAAAGAGAGGAAGAGAGACAGAGAGAAACCTGCAGCTCTATTTCACAACTCGTGAAGCTTTCACCCTGCATATGGGGACCAGAGGCTTAAACTTGGGTCCTTGTGCACTGTAGTGTGTGCACTTAACCAACTGTGCCACTTCCTGGAGCCAAAATACTGCATTTTGCTATAACGTGGATAGATATGGAAGGGATCATGTTAATTGAAACAAGTCAGAAGGAGAAAGACAAATAGCAAATTATCTTACATGTGGGATTTGAGAAACAACAGAAGAAAAAAGGCAGAAGACTATATAAATCTCAAATTTATTTCTGCAACTCTGAGGTCGCTAAATGGGAAGAGGAGAAGGAATTATCAAGGGATATGGGACACTATTTCCTTTAGGAATGGCAATTTGGTTGAGAGGACGACTTGATAACACATACAATTGGGACATTTGAAATTGTTCCCTAAGATAACAACAGCAGTGAAAAACATCTACTCAATAAAAATAAATTTAAAGTAAAAAAAATAAAAACTGTCATATGCTTTACATTGGCTTGTTCTAGCCCTCCCCCCGCCAAGAGAATTGGATCAGGCCTGCTAATTTCGTGGGCCCGCTTGGCCCCGCCCCAAAAAGGAACCCCGGGAGAGGGTTCCTGAGTTCGAGAGTGCCAGAGTTCCTGAGTTCCTGAGTTAGACTGAGTTCCTGAGTTCCTGAGTTAGACAGAGTTCCTGAGTTCCTGAGTTAGACTGAGTTCCTGAGTTCCTGAGTTAGACAGAGTTCCTGAGTTCCTGAGTTCGAGAGTGCCAGAGTTTCAGAGGGTTCCCGAGTACGAGAGTTCTAGAGTTCCTGAGTTCGAGAAGAAGAGAGAGAGGGCCAGAGAGTTCCAGAGTTGGAGAGTTCCCGAGTTACAGAAAAGGAAAGAGTGCTTGCGCCGCTGCAAAGAGACAGCAGAGTTTTGTTTGGTGATTAGTTTGTCTTAGTTTATGAATCGTGGTTCCTGAATAAAGAAATACAGCTTCCCTGCCCAGCCGTTGTCTCCGCGTCTCTGTTACCTGCCGTGAAGCTAGCCCGGCCAGCTGGAGCCTTCCGGAAATTTTAACAACAAAAAACTATGGCTAGAATGCTCACTTGAATACCCTGCTACTTTGCTATTTATTTATACAATGCAGGTTTAAGCTTGGCACTCTCCACATTGAAGTAAGCTTTGTTGCTGTGGACTGTCTCTATCGATTTAAATAAAGAAAGAAATGTGAACTTTATTACTTTTCCTCTGTTCCTTTCTCTCATCCTTCCTACTTCAATTAGATTTCAAATTTTTCTCTCATACTGTGTTTTAGTGGAAACTAAAGACAAATATTTTTATTCATAATATAATTATGAGCATCATTATATAAACCTCTCGGGGGCATATTCTTACAAAAGACCTTAAGGCGGGACTCAATAAGCATTTTCTGTAGAGGGTTAGATAATTATTTTAGGGAGTCAGGCGGTAACGCAGTGGGTTAAGCACCGGCGGCGCAAATCACAAGGACCGGCATAAGGATACCGGTTTGATCCTCCAGCTCCCCATCTGCAGGGGAGTCTCTTCACAGGTGGTGAAGCAGGTCTGCAGGTGTCTAGCTTTCTCTCCTCCTCTCTGTCTTCCCCTCCTCTCTCCATTTCTCTCTGTCCTATCCAACAACAACGACATCAATAACAACAATAATTACTTCAACAATAAAACAAAGGCAACAAAAGGGAATAAATAAATATTTTTTAAAAAAATATAATTATTTTAGACTTTGCTGACCACATACAATTATTCTTTGGGATTTTGTTTGTTTTCTTAAGTATTTAAAATGCAAAACCACTCTCTTCTCATGGAGTAGGTTTAACTCAAGGAATATAGTTTGCCAATCATTCTTCTAGTGTCTGCCCTTATAAATTGAAATCACCAGGTCAAATATTATGTATAGATCCAACCTTTCTGTATTCCTCTCCTTCCCTGCTTCCTTCCTATTATTTTTATTTAAATTGTTAATGGCAATATTGATATACAAAATTGTAAGGTAACAGAAGGATAATTCCACACCATTCCCACCACCAGAGTTCTGTATCCATAATTCCTCATATTTAACACAGGATCCTGTTTAATTTCTAAGTCCCTGTCTATCTAAGATGACATTTCATGGTCACAGCTGGGAACATTCTAGGTTACACTCATTTTAGGACCAGTCTTCCTCTAGTGACAGGGAAGGATGACTCAGCCTCCCTTTGGAGAGTGGGGTAGTATCTACCATTGCTACTTTATAGGGAGGACAAGTTCCTGGAGTGGCCCATGAGAGGACTTATGATGATATTCCTGATTATCCAACTTTCTTATATACTAATAGTTTTTCCAAGTGATTACTTACTCTCAGAATCAATGCATAAGAACATAGTTATCCCACAAATTTGCCCACATTTTGTATTTGACAGTATTTTTTACTTGAGTCATTCTTTTAGTATTGTGGTCTCACAATTTGCTTTTTGTTTTCCTTTAGTGATTTAATTTATAGGTGTTCCTGGTATATTCTGCATATAAATTATTATATTATACTATTTTACTAGTTTAAAATTTTTTATAACTTTATTCATTGTTTTGATAGAACACAAAGAAATTGAGAGGGAGGGAGAGATAGAGAGGGAGACAGAGAGATGTCTGCTCTCCTGCTTCACCACTCATGAAGTACCCACCCTGCAGGTGGGGACCAGAGGCTTGAACTTAAGTCCTTGCACATAATAATATATGCTCTCTATCTCTACTGGAAGTGCCACTACTCTGCTCCAATAAAGGTATTTTTATATGGTATTTCCCAGATATTTTTAAAAAATATTCAAAATGAAAATAAATTGTTTTTATGCATATTGTAAGGAATTTCATTTTATTTTCATTTGGATATCAATTATCTCAGTGGCATTTGTTTAAAGATTATCCTTTTCCCACTACTGAGTTATGACAATAATGAAACACACACACACACACACACACACACACACACACACTTCTGAATGGGCACACTTCTATTCCATTAATCTATCAATGACTTCTAACAAACACAAGCATGTATATAAATTTTAAAATAAAGTTTACATAGACTAATTCAGATTTATAAAGCAAAAAGTAGGCCACTATTTTGATGGTAGTTGCAATGAATCTAAGGTTTAAGTTTTGGAGAGGTGATATATTTATAATATTGAGCATTTAAATACACATATATGCTATACTATTCTATTAAGGAATAATTTAATATCTTCCAATATTGTTCATGAGTTTACATGTAGATTGATTTCTACATTTTGAGATTGTCAATAAAATTTTGATTTTTTTAAATTTTAATTTTTGGATTGCTTAGTAATACTGAAATATATGGAAATACATTTATGTATATTAAAAATATTCCATTTAGGCTAAGGGTAAATAGCATAACGGTTACGCAAAGAGACTGTTGTGCTTGAAGCTCCAAAATTATAGGTCAGCCCTCACACCACTATGAGCCAAAGCTGAACAATGCTCTGATAGAAAAAAAAAACAATACTTCATTTATATTTTACTGCTGAAGCTTCCACCCTGCAGTTGGGAACTAGGGGCTTCTACTTAGGTCCTTGATAATGGTAGTATGTGCATTATACAAGGTATGACACCACTTGACCACTTCCTTTATTCTTATTTCTAAAAACTTTATATTTTTAGCACATAGACATAGAATACAGATAAATATGTTTTTTATTTTTTGTGTGAGGTATGAGTACATCTTCATTTGACTGTACTGTGGGTATTCAGATATTACAAAAAATATTTCCTCTACAAATCGTCTTTTCAAAAATAGAATTTCTTGTATTTTTTATAATTTTTAAAAAATTATTATTATTATTATTTTATTTATTTATTCTTTTTGTTGCCCTTGTTGTTTTTTTATTGTTATAGTTATTATTGATGTCATTGTTGTTGGATAGGACAGAGAGAAATGGAGAGAAGAGGGGAAGACAGAGAGGGGGAGAGAAAGACAGACACCTGCAGACCTGCTTCACCGCCTGTGAATTGACTCCCCTGCAGGTGGGGAGCCGGGGGCTCGAACCGGGATCCTTCCGCTGGTCCTTGTGCTTAGCGCCACCTGCGCTTAACCCGCTGCACTACCGCCCGACTCCCAAATTTCTTGTATTTTTATTTAAAAATTATTGGTGATAATTTCCCCATTATTAAAATTTTTCAATGATAATAATTTTATAGAATGCATACTATTACATTATATGGATGTACAACAATGTATATAACCACTTTTCATTATTTCAGCTTTTCTTCCTTCTATGCTATATTTATATGCATGTTTAATTTTCATATGACATTATTATTTTAGTATATATTTTTACAGAATTATTGACTTAAATAATAGGCTTGCTCTTGTCTAATTGCTATCCAATAAATCTGTCATAATTGTTCATATGTATCAAAATTGTATAAAATATAGTTCCTACTACAGTAAAAATATTTTAAGATATCCTTACAAAATTAATAAAGAAAATTACATTTCTTTGCCTAAAAAACTAGATTTCTGGGCTCTCATTATATTCAGTTAAACTGTAAATGAGTTCTTATACCAGTCGCACACTATTTTGATTAGTGTATTTTGTAGTAAGTTTTTTAATTTAGTGTGACCCCTCTTTTTTTAAAGATAGTTTTGGGTATTCTTGGACTTGAAATCTCATATGAATTGTAGAATAGAGCCACCAATTTCTTTCAAAATTTCATCTGGGATTTTAGTAATAGTTGTCTCAAATGTATACATCATTATTGGTTGGATTCAGGCTGCATTTGGTATGTCGGATGATGTTGGCCTCATAGGAGTTGAAAGAAATTTTTCCTGAGTCTTCAATATTTTGGAAGAGATTGTAAAGTAGAGGCATTAGCTCCTCCTTGAAGGATTTGTAGAATTCATTTGTGAAGCTGTCTGGGCCTGGACGTTTGTTGTTGGGAAGGTTTTTGATGATACCTTCAATTCTTTGGTAGTAATTGGTGTGTTCATGTTTTTTAGGTCTTCCTAGCTCAGTCTTGGGAGATTGTTTGATTTGAGATTGTTTATCCATTTCATCCAGAATTTCTAGTTTGGTTGCATAAAATATATTAAACATTATTAGAAATGTATTAACAATTTAATCCCACTGTTAAAATTCAATCATGCTACCAATTTGAAACCTTAAGTGCTTAAATTGAAGGGATATATACTCAGAATCGGGGTCTATGCATCAAAAAGTTCTAGATATTCAATCTATTTTCCCCTTTTATATTGATTAAGTAGTGATTTATAAGACTACAAGTTAATAGGAGTGAATAGTATCACTATTCCTACCACCAAAAGTCTGGGTCCTTACCCCACCAACCTATAGTGGTGCTGAAAATTTACCCTCACCCTTCCCCCAGAGTATTTTTATGTTGGTGCAGTACTCCAATCAATTTCTGTTTTGCATTTCCTTTTCTGTTCTTCGTTCTCAATTTTTTTCAAAATTTTTATTCATTGGATAGGGACAGCAAGAACTCAAGAGGGAATGGGGGAGATAGAGAAAGAGAAAGAAAGATATCTGCAGACCTGCTTCACCATTTGCAAAGCTTTCCCCCTGGAGGTGGGGACCAGGGACTTGAACTATTGATGCTGTCTTTGTGGCCTTGTATGCGGTCAATGCATGAGAATGTTCCATAAGGACTTCAGAAGAATGTGTATTCTACTTTCTTAGGGTACAGAGCTTTAAAGAAATCTAGTAGGTCTAATTTATTCATTTCTTCATTCTTTTTATTTTTTAAAAAATTAGTTTTGTCTGGCCTATTTGGGAGAATGAAGTATTCAGTTATCCAGTATTAATATATTTATACTGACATAAAATTTCAGATGTCTCAATGGCTAACTTATATACTTTGCTGGCTTCTTATGTAGTGTGGAAATAATGATTATTGTTAATTCTTCTTGTTTGATTGATCCTCTGAGCATTAAGTAGTATTCATTCTTGTCTTTTAGTATGACTATTGCTGCACTTTTTTTTGTTGTCCATTAGGATATGATAATTTTCCATCCTATCACTTTGAGCCTATTCTTATCCTGATAAGTTAGATGAGTTTCTTGTAGACAACATGTGTTTGAGTTGTTTTTCCTAGTGCATGCTTCTACTCTGTGTCATTTGTCAGTTGAGTTTAGACTTTTGTAATTAAGTGACATTACTCAATTTTGTAAGCATCTTAAAATTTTTAAATTTATTTAAAAGGAGACATTAACAAAACCATAGTATAAGAGGGGCACAACTTCACACAATTCCCACCACCTCTTGTAGCATTGGCTTGATGGTGATAGTTTCTTTCAGATGTTCCTTATTTGAAAAGGTCTTTTTTACTACATTCATTCTGAATGATAAACTAGTGAGTTCTTGCTCCTGTATTAAGCCTCGGAACTGCTAATTGTGGAGTCCTCCCTGTACAACTACACACTTCATCAAATTCCAAGGTGTATTCTAGCTTTGGATGAACTCAGCCATTCCACAATTTGATCCCCTCTTCCCCCAGATGGTCAAAGAAATGAGACCAAGCCCTACTTTTTTTTTTTTTTTTTTTTTGCCCTACTCTTCTTCCAGAGTCTGTTGCAGTTCAAACCAGAAACTACAACATTCCTCTGATACAGTGTGGACTGGACTCAAACCTGTGTTGCTTGCATGGAAAAGTGCATTATCCATATGGGACATTTTCCGAACCACCCCCACCTTTAAGACTAAGAGACAGTGAGAGAAAAGTAGGGAGAGATCCTACTGCACTGCTCCACTTTAGTAAATCTTCCCTTTGCACAAAAATGTGGCGGCAAAGGGCTCAAATTTGGATCTACACATAAGGTAAAATGTGTGCTCTACTTGGTGGTCTATCTCCTGTTCACTGAGATATCATATCTCTTTTTCAGTCAGTTTAAGACATTTTTATCTTAAGTAAATTTTATTCATTTCAATTAGGTTGTCTACTTTTTGACATAAAGACATTTGAAGTATCCTGGTCATAAGGCACCACCTTTCATTGTCAGCTTTACTGTTTTTATTTATTCAGTTTTTCCTTAGTCAGTCTAGTTAAGGGTTATCAGTATTGATAATATCTGCAAGAATCAACTCTTTTTTAATCACCTTACTAAAATAATATTAATCTATAGGATTATTATTGTCACAGGCATACAGTTCCATATCTCCCCAAGATAAGTGTTCACAAAAACATGTATCTGATGAGATTTATACAACTCTATTATCACAGTAGTGCTATATGCAATAGTGAAGATTTGGAAACAACCCAAGTGTCCAGCAGCATATAAGTGGGTCAAAGATTTGTATGAGAGAGTCAGGCGGTAGTGCAGTGGGTTAAGCGCAGGTGGCACAAAGATTTGTATGTATGCGAAATGGAATACTATTCAGCTGTAATAAAAGATTAAATCTCTCTTTCTAGAACATGGATGAATCTGGTGAGACTCATGATAAGTTAAACAAGACAGAAGGAGAAGAACAAATATCAGATGATATGATTCACAGATGAGATTTAAGACACAAGAGAAAACATTGTCTGAGTAGTTAATAAATTGTGGTATACTTAAACAGTGCTAAAGGTGTCTTTCTATTTCCCTCTCTATGTCCCATTTCTTTTTTTAATTTTTTTATTTATAAAAAGGAAACATTGACTAAACCATGGGATAAGAGGGATACAACTGCACACAATTTCCACCACCAGAACTCTGTATACTATCCCCTCCCCTTATAGCTTTCCTATTCTTTCACCCTCTGGGAGTATGGACCCAAGGTCACTGTGGGATGCAGAAGGTGGAAGATCTGGCTTCTGTAATTGCTTCCCCACTGAACATGGGTGTTGGCAGGTCTATCCATACTCCCAGCCTTTCTCTCTCTTTCCCTAGTAGGGTGGGGCTCTGGGGAAGCGGAGATCCAGGACACATTCATGGTGTTGTCTGTCCAGGGAAGTCTGGTTGGCATCTTGCTAACGTCTGGAATCTGGTGGATGAAAATAGAGTTAACATACAAAACAAAACTGTTGATTAATCATGAACCTAAAGGCTGGAATAATGCAGATTAAGAGTTGGGGGGGGTGTATCCATTTTGTAGATAGCTAGTAGGCATATTTTAATGATATTCCAAAGGGCCTGTGGCTATACTAAGTTTTGTTGTTGTTGTTGTTGTTGTTTCTTTGATTTTGCCTGAGCCTGAAATCTGATATGCAGGTGGATCCTAATTGTTGTCTGGGGAGGTGATGTGATGGCTGGCAGAAGGACCAGAAAGCTGGATCAGGGAAGAGAGTAGTTCTCAAATATGACAAAGGTGTATAAATATTCTTGACTGTAAACCTAATCAATTTGATATTATCTGGGGCCCATATTCAGCTTAGGAGCCTATGTGACCTTTGCATCCCTGTAGATCTGAGCTCACATTCTGTGGTCATATCTATCCCCTATTTCTTTCAGTTTATCTAAACAAAATAAATGAAATATTAAAAAATAAAGTTTAGACTTTTATTCAGAATCCCATGCTATTTTTTCTTAAATAAAAAATAAGCTATACCATTCTTTCACTTTAGATCAGGTGAATCATTTTAATTTCCCTCTCACAGTAAGAGGCCACCCATCTAAATATTGTTTGCATGGATCCCTGAGGAGTGGAAAATTAGTTTTCAAAATAAAAAGTCATTCAATTTCCTTTACATCATAGTATGCAGTACCTTATGCTTACAATCATAATGGTTAAGTGGTATCTACTCTCTCCTTGATGGCTATAGCTTCAACTTTATTATAGATTTGAGCACATTTTGTTTCCTTTAAACTCACTAAATCATTTTTTTGTATTCTTCTCATTACATAGACATTGACTCTTGTAGATATGTGTAAACATGTGCCTTATAATCTCTCTCTTGGAGATGAAACTTAACTACATCTTGATTGTGCATTCAACAATGACTCTGACCTTCTAATCTATTAAGGCTACCTAGAGCAGAGCTAAGACATGCTCCTTTTTTATAATTTGTAGGAAGCTATTTAAATTCATTTTATAGTTCAAGCATATTCCAAGATGCAATTAAGTGTAAAATAAAATGACTGAGTTCTGAGAAGATTGAACCAAAAAAGTGAGAAAATTTCGAGAAAGTTTTTAGATAGCTAATTAGGCATATAATTGAGAAAGTGTGGTAGAAAGGAAGAAGAATATTTTTTTAAATCTCGGAGAATGGTGTAATTATAAGATAAGTTTGGCTTATGGGTCATCCATAAGTTAAAATTATCCATTAATTGATTCCCTCTTCCTAAAGGAACAGACTTGAAGTAGTGGCGGTTCCATGTTCAGCCACTGACCATAAACATGTGAGATACATGCAGCCTTGACACCAACATGATGACCTACTCGGGCAAGTAGCAGATGGGTTATCACTCAACTATCCTTCACACAACAGATTGTCTATTTGACGTATTTTCTTTCTTTCTTTCTTTCTTTCTTTCTTTCTTTCTTTCTTTCTTTCTTTCTTTCTTTCTTTCCTTCCTTCCTTTCTTCCCCCTCCCTCTCTCCCTCCCTCCTTCCTTCCTTCCTTCTTTCTTTCTTTCTTAATATTTTTTTATTTTTCCTTTTGTTGCCCTTTTTATTGTTGTTGTAATTATTGATGTCGTTGTTGGATAGGACAGAGAGAAATGAAGAGAGGAGGGGAAGACAGAGAGAAGGAAAGATAGACACCTGCAGTCCTGCTTCACCTCTTGTGAAGCGACTCCCCTGCAGGTGGGGAACCGGGGGCTTGAATTGGGATTCTTAGACCGGTCCTTGCACTTTGCGAAATGTGCACTTAATCCTATTTGACCTATTTTCATGGGTGCCTCCTCAAAGCAGTGAAGCTTTTCACCTCACGTGGTTGCCTTTTTTTGTTAAACTTTAGAATTTATTAAGTAGATTAAAGATAAATGAAAATATTTTCTAATAGTTATCATGAATAACAGACAGACAAGCAAAATTAGCAGTAAAATACTTAAAATCTAATTTAGGTTTACACAAATACAAAGCAAACTTAGGTCTAGTAAATCCAGTGACTTAAGCTCATGTTCACAAAAAGTAGAAATAAATAGGGGCTCATAATTATGTTTTAAGGTTTTAAGTAGGCTCATCTTTGCATAATCATGGAAGTCTCAGAATGCCAGACTTGCAAATATATGGTTCTGAATTCAGTTGCTGGCATCACATATTCCAGAACGATGTTCTTGCTCTCTAGTGCTAAAAACAAATAAACAAACTTAAAGAGATGGTATTGGCTAAAGTGATGGACGTACAATCATGAGGCCATAAGTCTAACCCCCATATTACACATACTACAGTGTTATTCTGGTTTTCATTTTCAATCTCTCTCTTTTTCTCTATCTCTCTCCCTCACTCCCTCTCTCTCTGTTTCTCTCTCTCCTCTCTTATAAATAAATAAATCTTTAAAATATAATATAACTTGGCCATGCATGGAACATAGGTATGGAGCCTGTGTCCACTTCATTGGAGTAAATTTTGGTGCTGTAGGGAATTTCCTTTCCCACTTCTTTCTCTTTGTCTTTTTTTCTCTGTATCAGAAAAAGTCTGCCCAAAACAGTGAAGTCACAGCAAGAACGCACGCGCGCGCACACACACACACACACACACACACACACACACACACACTCACACACTCACACACTCCATATAATATAATGGTGATTTGCCTTAATAAAGGATGAAGGAATTATTCATGTTCTATGTAGCTGAACCTTGAAAACTGTATGCTAAGTGAAAGAAGGCTATCAAAAAAGGCCATATAGTAAAATAGTAAAATGTTTAAACAGAGGAAACTGTGGTAACAGAATGTAAATAAATTGTTGCCTAGAGATGGAAGGATTTGAAGAATGAAGAGTAATGCCTTAAGGGTATAGGGTTTCTTTCTGGAGTTATTAAAAAATATTACCAAAAATAACATTATAATTGATGTGTGATGGTTCTAATAACAATTTACCATTAATACAATGCAAACTGTCTTAGTAACACACTAATTCTGCTTAATAGAAGCAGTTTTATTTAACTATTGCCAGGGGAATTCAAATGATTATTAAGTGTAATGTGTTTATATGGGAATTTCAACTCTGAAATGAAGTTATGTTTAGAAAAGATCATCAGTAATATTAAAAAAGTTTCAGTGACCCTGAGTAAATATCGTAGAAAAGCAGTATATATTAACAAAGTGAAAGTAACCTTTAATTCTATGTAGCTAGTAGAAACATTTCTATAAAAGGACATTAGAAAAGGTATTATAGTAATTGCTAACTCTACTCTGGAGCAATGAAAAGTACATAATTGTTTATGTGAGAACATTTATTTCAAGGATGCAGACATAGATACCAAAGCTAACTTAAATGACATTTTTCTTTTTTCTTCTTTTTGACACTTTTTTATTGTTGTTGCTGTTGTTTTCGGAATCTACTTTAAATTCTTTGTATTTATTTATTTATTTTCCCTTTTTTTGCCCTTGCTGTTTTATTGTTGTAGTTATTATTGTTGTTGTTGATGTCATTGTTGTTGGATAGGACAGAGAGAAATGGAGAGAGGAGGGGAAGACAAAGAGAGGGAGAGAAAGACAGACACCTGCAGACCTGCTTCACCCCTTGTGAAGTGACTCCCCTGCAGGTAGGGAGCCGGGCGCTGGAACCAGGATCGTCACCCAGGTCCTTTTGCTTTGTGCCACATGCGCTTAACCAGCTGCACCACCACCCAGCTCCCTGGAATATACTTTTAAAATTATTTATAAAATAAAAATATATTGACAAGACTATAGGATAAGAGGAGTACAATTCCACACAATTCCTGCTAATGGAGCTCCACATCTCATCTTCTCCCTTGAAATATTTTAATTAATTAATTAATTTATAAACTGGAAACACTGACAAGATCATAGGATAAGAGGGGTACAATTCCCACCACTAGAGCTCCTTATCTCATCCTGTGTCCTGTTAGTTTTCCTATTCTTTAACCATCTGGGAATATAGATCCAGGGACATTATGGGTTGCAGGTGGGAGGTCTGGATTCTGTAATTGCTTCTCCGCTGAACATGGCCATTGGCAGGTCAATCCATACTTTAGCCTGTCTCTCTCTTTCCCTAGTGGGGCAGGGCTCTGGGGAAGCAAGGCTCCAGCACACATTGGTGGGGCCCTCTGCCTAGGGAAGTCCGGTGGGCATCATGGTAGCATCTGGAACTTGGTGGCTGAAAAAGAGTTAACATATAAAGCCATACAAATTAATCATGAATCTAAAGGCTGGAATATTTCAGATGAAGATTTGGGGGTCTATGTTTTGAAAATAGCTAGTAGGTCTATTTTACGTATTTCCAAAGGGCCCATGAGTTTATTAGTTTTTTTCCTGAGTCTGACATCTGATATGCAGGTGGACCCAAGTTATTTTCTGGGGAGGTGATGTCGTGACTGTAAAAAGGGCTAGAAAGCTGGATCAGGGAAGAGAGTAGCTCCCACATATGGGGAGGGCGTATAAATACTGTTGACTATAAACCCCATCTATTTGATCTGGAACCCATTTGAAATATTTTCTATTCTTTATCCCTCTAGGAGCATGGACCAAGGATCATTAAGGCATGCAGAAGGTGGAAGGTCTGGCTTTAATAATTGCTTATCCGTTGAACATGGACACTGGCAGGTTGATCCATACTCCCAGCCTATCCCTATCTTTCTCTGGTAGACTTTTGGTCCACCTGCATGTTAGCTGTCAGGATCAGGCAAAAATTAGTAAAGTCATGGGCCCCGTGGAATAAACCTAAAATAAACCTACTAGTTTTTTCCACAATAAAGACCCAAAATCTGATACGCTGTATTCTTGTCTTTAGGTTCCGGAATGTACTTTTTTTTTTTAAATTGGGAGGTCGTGGTTATACAGTAAACACAGTTATTGACACATGCATAAAATTATCATTTTTATGCAAAAAATTCTAACCCCTAGCTTAGGTCCTCTTCTACCATCATACACCAGGACCTGAACCCCACCCCACGCTCAGAATCCTTTACTTCGGTGTAATACACCAAACCCAGTCTAAGTTCTATTTAGTATTTTCCCTTTCTTATTCCTCAACTTTTGTCCAGGATTGAGATTATTCCATTTTTATCCTTCTCTTCCTGGCTTATTTCACTTAACATAATTCCTTTAAGCTGCATCCAAGATGAAGTGAAGAAGGTGAATTCATAATTTTTAATAGCAGAGTAGTATTTCATTGTGTATATATACTACAATTAAATCAGATTGTATTTTTCTTATGTAGTGTTTTATTAAATACCACATTGCTTTGCTTCACATTTTATTAAAGCAAGAGCCAGAGAGATGAGACTGGCATGACCACAGAATTTGAGCTCAAACCTACAGGGATGCAGAGGTTACACAGGCTCCTGCAATGAATATGGATCCCAGATCAAATTAATGGGGGTTATAGTTAGCAATATTTATGTACTATTCCCATATTTGGGAGCTACTCTCTTCCCTGATCCAGTTTTCTAGTCCTATTCCTAACTCTGACACCATCTTCATAAACAATACCTTTGGTCCATGTGCATATTAACTGTTGGGCTTAGGCAAAACTTAGTAAAGTCATGGGCCCTTTGGAATATACCTAAAATAGACCTACTAGCTTTTTCCACAATGGAGACCCCAAACCTCATATGCTATATTCTTGCCTGTAGGTTCCTGGTTATTTAGCAATTTGTTATGCTTTATAACTATGCTTTTTCAGTCACCAAGTTGCAGATGCTACCATGATGCCAACCTGACTTCCCTGGGCAGACGACCCCACCAATGTGTCCTGGAGCCTGCTTCCTCAGAGCCCTGCCCCACTAGGGAAAGAGGAGGCTGGGAGTATGGATCGACCTGCCAACACCCCGTGTCCAGCAGATACGCAATTACAGAAGCCACACCTTTCCACTTTCTGCACCCTATAATGATCCTAGGTCCATGCTCCCAGAGAGTTAAAGAATAGGAAAGCTTTCAAGGGATGAGATGGGATATGAATAATCATCTTTGTATCTCTATTATAGTTGGAGTACTTCAGTGATCTGTACCAGGAACACTTACCTGACTCTTGTAAGTAAGTTTTCCTCTGGGAAAAAAAAAAAGGTTTTTCTCTGTGAAGGTTGGATTGAGTCTGTGTAGAACTGGGTTTTCCCAACAATTAATAACTGGAAGCAGTGGACCTATTATGGAGTTGTTTCGGTGGGGTCTGAAAATAAGTCATTTGTATGAGGTGGTGTTGATAATTCAATTGGGAATGAATGGAAGGAAGGTTGGGATAAATGTACCCAAAGAGATTCAACTAGTCCTAGAGTTAGTGTGCAGAGATAATAAACATAGGGCTGATTCAGTTTTTTTTTATATTAAGGCTTTATAAGTAAATATGTAGCAGCTGGCAGTATGGCTCCCAATAAGTGAACATGAATGAGACTAGACACTGCTAGACCACCTCTTAACCTCTGCACTATCTTCAGGAGTGGGGCAGCAGTGGTGGTTGGAGCTTGTGGTAGGGGTCTGCTAAGCACTACTTAGACGATCTGTGGTTATGGGTCTTGGAGGGGCCACCAGTCCTCCTTCAATATGCAGTAATAGAAAGGTAGAGGCTAGGATCTGACATTTTTCCTAGCTAGCTTGTATTGGCAGGGGCCATTCTGAGGTATTGCTTTGGAAGGTCTGCGGAATCCCATTGTTTAGGTAGTACTCCCCCTGCAGGTTCAGGTCAGATGCCTGTTTGCTGCTGAGTCAGGTTAATAGAGCCACATGCTTACTTAGACTTCTCTACTAGTGATATTAAGTATGATGGTTTTGTTAAGGTATTATCCTCATGAAAACTTTATAATATAAATTTTCCTTTTCCATCTTATTTCTATCTGCTCATTTTTTTATACACATTGCTATAAACAAAATGCTTTCAACATTTACTTTTTGAAGTTCTGGAAGCTAAATGTCATTACATCAGGTACACTTCTTTGATGCCCTGTGAAATACTGGGTTTATCTTCGGTCATCTTATGTACAATCCCCAGACTCGCAGGGAGAATGCCAATCTCAGAGTTCATGGATAATTGTATGTTGCCATTATTCTTGGGTCTGTGGGCCTGTTACAATTCAACTTACAACCTATTGCAGACCTCTGCCCCGGAGTGTAGAAGTTGTGACAAAGGACAGCCTGAAACCTTTCTTAATGAGCAAGTCTAGTGGTATTTTTAGAACGCTAAATGTACCTGGTAAGAAAACAACAAGCAGTCATGTTCTTACAAGCATGGAGGTATAGGTAAAAAAAATCAGTAGGATTTCTGATAGCAAATATCAGGAAATCTGGAATCAGAAAACTATTCAACAGTTGAGGAAATGCAAATAACATGTTCCATGTTTAGGTTTCACTCAGTAATTTAAGTGTCTCTATGACTCGTGTCTAGCTATTAACATTATCACTTTAACAATGATTTTATCACTTTTTATGCATTCATTATTCAAAATAATTTAATAAAATTGGTTAATTACCTTTTTTGTCCCTTTAATTTCACTGTATTTCTAGGCCATGTTCATGGGCAGATATATGATATATATTTAGATGGAGACTAACCCATAAACACAGCCCATTCCATTGTTAAGTCTACTTATGTCCCTTTATTTGTTTACTTATGTATCTATATCATGTATTTATATTTTTGTGTTTGTAATAAAATACATATAGGCCCTACCGATATTTCTAGCTTTAACATGACACTACAGATTCAGTCTTGCTATTCTTGCTTGTCTAATTTAGATTCTTCAAGTAACAGTGAGAATTTCAGCCTTCATTATCTAAAACACATTTTATTTGTTCACATTTAGTATGCATGAAGAATTTTTTCATAATTATTCACATGTACTACTCTGATAGATAAATTCAGCAACCAGAACACAAGATTTATTTGACTTTTTTTAAACTAAGATTCAACCAGTTTTAGAGTTAATGTACAGAGACAAACTTTTAAAAATCATCAAAGTTTCAGGATGAAACCAGATGCATTGTGTACTACTACTAATTAGTCTATCTATGTATCTGTATTTCAAATGTATGGCATAACTTCAATGAAAAAGAAGATAAAAGGACAAAATTCTAAGTGCTTTGATTAAACATTGTACGGATAATTAAAAAAAATAAAAAACTAAGACAGAAGTAAGAGAACTTAAAAAAAAAGATTAAGAGATACTGAAAACAACAGAGACATACAGGATGATTTTAAAGGAAATCCTCAGGTTCAGTCTCCCACAACACCATATACTAGAACCGAGCAACACTCTGGTAAAAAAAAATTCAATTTATAGGAAACATGCATAACAAGCAATTATACAGAAATAGAAAGTAATTAGAAATAGAAAGTAATTAGAGGTTGGAGCTTGAAAGATTGAGTAAGTGGATAATGATTGCTAATATGTATGGATTTTCTTTTGGGGCTGATGAAAATGTTCTGAAAGCAGATAGTAGACAATCAGTTTTTATGCAACTTTGTTAATACACTAAAACCAATTAGTTATATACTTTTCAAAGTTAAAAGCCTTCTTAAATTATATTTCAAGTTAATTTTCTATAAAAATCTATAGTGTTAAAGAAATGAACAATCAAGGAGGTCAGTAGAGTTCTATATACTTAACCTAAGAGAAGATGCAAAAATAGAAAAGAGAGGCCAAAGCGAGGTGAAATAAATAGAAAACAAATCCTGGGATGGTAGACTAGACTTAATAATGGCAATAAAATAAAATGTATAAATTTTGTAATTAACAAAGATTGTGATAAAAGGTATGAAGGAATATCCAGTTGTATACTCTTTACTAGTGATTAACTTTACATACAATCAGTTTGAAAAGAAAGATGACAAAAATAATCACGGTAACGTTAGGATGAATATATCATCATCATCATCATAAATCATGCACTGAAATACAATACAAATGACTGCAGGAAATGTCAAAATAGCATAGTAATGCTGGTATCCATGGTGGACTGCAATTTCAAGCCTCATTTCTCCTTATAGCTATAAAATTAGAAAACATCACAGCAAACCTAATTTGACTACAGACCTCTGGAAGAAACATCTTTGTCTGAAAATGAAGACATGTGTGCGGTCAGTGGACAGAGAAATGGAGACAGAGAATGTACCAACGCTGAAGATTCAGTATTTGTCAGTTACCAGTGCCAATCCGATTAACACTGTGCCTCTTGGCTTGGAGCTTTCAAATTCATAAAGACTATGGGATTTCAATTCCTGAAACAGGGAGCATTGATCACAAGGTCTCACCCATGTGACAATGAAGTAAACCTGGTTGAGTTATATATTGCACAATATGCAGATATTATATAACACATGGGTTCTATAACATGGTCAAGGGATCTATCCCACAATAAAATATAAATATCATTAACATATATGTTCCCAACATTGGTGCACCCAAATACATAAAGAACATATTATCTATCTTCAAGGTAGATATTAACAGCATAATAATAATAATAGACGATCTTAACACTCCACTTACAGTAAGAGACAGATCATCAGGACAAAAAATTAGCAAATATGGATAATTTACCAGATAAAGAAGTTATGAGATATATATTCAATAGAATGCAACTATGAAATTAAAAAAGATCTTATTGTATCCTTTGGGAAATATGGATGGAACTAGAAGTGATTATGCTTAGTGCAGTGGGTAGGGACAACTACTGGATGGTTTCACTCATTTGTGGAATATAGGAAATTGGAGCATACACACATTTTCAGCAGGGAAACTATTACAGAAGTCAGATCTTCCACCTTCTGCACCCTATAATGACCCTGAGTCCATATTCCCAGAGGGATAAAGAAAAGGAAATCTTGCAATGGTTGGGATGGGATATGGAACTCTATGGTGGGAATTGTGTGGAACTGTACCTCTCTCATCCTATGGTCTTGTCAATCATTATTAAATCAATAAAAATGAAAAAAAAATATAAAAAGAAAAAGAAATAGAATTTTCTGTTGTCTTGAGTAATCTGTTGGTTATCCTGTGTCTTTGGCCATAACAATGTGACCGGTAAGGGTGGAATTCAGAACCTCGGTGGCAAGTGCATGTGGAACTATACATCTATAACCTTAAAATATTTTACATCATCATTATTGTACTAATTAAAATTTACATATTGAAAATTTACAATAACATAAAATAATGTGTTAATGTTGACAAAATATGCAAAATGTTTCCACTAAAAGTAAACACAAGAGAAAGAATAAATTGTAGAAAGCTTTCTTCAGGGGGCCAGGCGGTAGTGCAGTGGATTAAGTGCACATGGCATGAAGGGTAAAGGCCTGCATAAGGATTCCTGTTCTAGACCCAGCTCCCTACCTGCAGGGGGTCTGCCTCACTGGCAGTGAAGCAGGTCTGCAGGTGTCTACCTTTCTCTCCCTCTCATTGTCTTCCCTCCATAAGGACAATAACCAGATTGCTTCATTTATATGTGCAATCTAGCGAATTGATATCTATGAATTTGCATATATATATATATATATATATATATATATATATATATATGCAGAAGCAAACAAACTGTTTCTAAGACATTGTGAGAACTATGATGGTTATCTTCGGGAGGTAGAAGGGTAGGGGCATGGAACTCTGGTGATGGGTGTGGTGTGGAACTATACCCTTTACACTGACAATCTTGTAACCCACTATTAATCAGAAATAAAAAATGGAAAAAAATGCCTTGAGACTTTAAATCTAATTCTCCCTTAATCAAGGTTATTTTACTTTAATACACCAAGATTAGAAGACTGAGAAATTTGGGGTGCTATGCACAGTGCATAAAACTAAATTTTTATTTCTGTACAAATAAAAATGTCACTTTTCAGATTTCTCTGTGTAATTAAGCAAGCATATGTAGCTAGAAATGCTGCTGTGTAAAATATAAACTACTTATTCAAATGAAACTCAATTCTCTGAAATCTTGCTGGAATTTTCCAGGGAATACCATTTCTCAGTACAGTCTCTCATTTTGAATAAATATATGTGTTTTAATAGAAGAATTTTCGGTTCAGACTCCCAGAGGAGTATATGTTAGAGGCAGATGACCAAAGGGCTCTGAACTCAAATTCCATCAGAACCTGGAGAGAGAAGAGGAAAAAAAAATTACCCTTGAAAGCCGATAAATTAAACAAGTATTACCCTGACGTTAATGTAAGTGAATTTATCTACAAATAAAAAGAAATACAAAGAAACACTATATACAGTTGGTCAAGAGATATACTGGCAAAAACTATCAACTAAAGGTCAGTTATTGTCTCCATGACAACCTTATTAGAATCACCAAGCTAGTAAATGTAGTAAAACTCAAGGTTAGCTTAGACCTCACTAAAATCCTATGTGTATTTCCTCCCTAAGTTGAGGCCAGACCCCATAAACCTAATTCTGATTTGGATAGAACAAATGATGCTTAATGCTTTAACATCCTGGAGAAAGATCAAGTTTGTCATGTAAAGAAAAGACTACAAAAGCTGGAAAAGGGCAATAGACCTGCCAACACCCATGTCCAGCAGATAAGCAATTACAGAAGTCAGATGCCCCCCCCTAAAGAACTGTGGTCCATATTTCCTGAAGGGGAGAAATGATAAGGGAAGGGAAGATGACCAGAGGGCTTTGAACTCCAATTCCATCAGGACCCAGAGAGAGAAGAAGAAAAAGAAGAATCTACCTGTAAAGGCTTATAAATTAGGAAACTATTACTTTTACATTAATATTATATAAAATTAAAAATAATAAAATAAATTAACTATTAAAACTCATATTTCTGTATAGCTTTCAGATTTGGAACTTCAAAAAGGATCAAAATCTTAAGATTAGAGGAGCACAGAGGCCCCTCTGAGGCAAACTGGTTAAAGCTCCATTTGTCTTAACTTTTTTTTGTCTAGCCATTTTGTATTTTTTTAAGTTGGAACATTTTTAAAATTTCTTTATTGGGAAATTAATGTTTTACATTTGACAGTAAATGCAGTAGTTTGTACATGCATAATGTTTCCCAGTTTTCCATATAACAATACAACCCCCACTAGGTCCTCTGTCATCCTTCTTGGTTAGATGGAACATTTTCATACATTCCAAATGTACCATTTATGTGGTTAATTCCTTTTTAAAAAATATTTATTTATTTATTCCCTTTTGTTGCCCTTGTTGTTTTATTGTTGTAGTTATTATTGTTGTTGTCGTTGTTGGATAGGACAGAGAGAAATGGAGAGAGGAGGGGAAGACAGAGAGGAGGAGAGAAAGCTAGACACCTGCAGATCTGCTTCACCGCTTGTGAAGCGACTCCCCTGCAGGTGGGGAGCCGGGGTTCGAACCAGGATCCTTATGCCAGTCCTTGTGCTTTGCGCCACCTGCGCTTAACCCGCTGCGCTACAGCCAGACTCCGAATTCCTTTTTTATATACAATTCAATATTCACCAGTTTCCCACTGTTACTCTAAATAATTGAATAAATTAAATTTCCAGAGGTTCCTATTTTCCTCTCAAAAAAATTCACATAAACTTCTGAAAGATTCACATAAATCTTTTTGCAATGTTTTTCTACAACTTATCAGCATCAGTAAAATATCAAATTAGCAGTGTTGTAATGCTTCCTATTTAGATAGTATTGACAGCATATGAACCTGATAAAAATATTATTATTCTACTTAACGAGGATATATTTATCTTCAAGGGGATTTATCTTCTAAGTCATTTTGCTTGTAGAAATGACGATTATCAGTATCATCATTTATATTTTTGATATAGCATAAGGCTTACCTGGTATCATAGAGTCATTAAGGAATCACACCGCATACTGATTTTTTAAAATTGCCACAAGGGTTGTTGTCATGGCTAGGTGCCTGCAAAATAAATCTACTTGTCCCTGAGGTAATTTTCCATTTTATTCTCCTTTCTTCTTTATCAGATAGGATAGAGAGAGAGAGAAATTGGGTAGGGGATAGAAGGACATTGAAAGAGAAGCACCTGAATCCCTGCTTCAGGGCTTGTACCTAAACACTCACACATGCTAATATGTGCTTTCAAGCTGGTACAACACCAACTGCCCCCCCTACATACTAAATTCTGCCAGTATAAACTGTTTTTTACCAATTCTCAGATTTCAGACTAAAAGTAGCCAAACTGTGTTGTTAAAATTTCCGGATCTAGCTGGCCTGGCTTGCTTCACGGCGGGTAACAGAGACGCGGAGACAACGGCTGGGCAGGGCAGCTGTATTTCTTTATTCAGGAACAACGATTCACAAACTAAGACAAACTAATCACCAAATAGAACTCTGCTGTCTCTTTGCGGCGGCGCAAGCACTCTCTCTTTTTCTCTCGAACTCAGGAACCCTCTCCCTTACTCTCGAACTCATGAACTCTCGTACTCGGGAACCCTCTGAAACTCTGGCACACTGGAACTCTCTCTTACTCTGTAACCCTCAAACTCTCGAACTCTGGAACTCAGGAACTCTCGGACTCAGGAACCCTCTCTCTGGGTTCCTTTGGGCGGGGCCAAGCAGGCCCGCAAAATTAACAGGACTCATCCAATTCTCTTGGGCGGGGGAGGGCTAGAACAAACCAATGTAAAGCATACGACAAAACTGTCTCTAATTTTTTTTAATTATGGTAAAAAAAATTGGTAAATTATGGTAAATTTTATTTATTTATTATTTATTTATTTATTACCAGAGAACTGCTCAATACTGGCTTACAGTGGTGCAGGAGATTGAACTTGGGACTCTGGAGTCCCAGGCATTAGAGTGTTTTGCATAACCATTATGCTATCTACCCCACCCAGTAAATAGATGTTGTTGTGGGAAGGGACACATAACTTTGCTTGTGGGTCCTGTGTGAGACTACACCCCCTGTAACCTTATAATCTTATAAACCATTATTAAATCTCTAAAAAATAACAAAAAATAACTCCTGCAGAAGATATCTCCTTGTGTTCTCACAAGCAATAGTTTGAGCTAATAGTTTAGTAGTCAACATTATTTTTTAAATTAATTATGAAAGTATTTACATTACATGTCTTTCTCCCTTCCTCCCCTCTTTCCTTTTTCTTTCTTTCCTTCCTTCCTTCCTTCCTTCCTTCCTTCCTTCCTTCCTTCCTTTCTACTTTTTTTTCTCTTTTTCTTTCTAATTCATTGTCACCACTGCACCACTGGAGTTCAGTATCTGCATGATGACTCCACATAGCCCAATGTCATTTATCTACTTTATTTATTTTTCATTTTTCTTAAGACAGAGAAATTGAGAGGGGAAGGGAGAGATAGAGAAAATGAAAGAAAGACACATGTAGCACTTTTTCACTGCTCATAAGTCTTCCCCTCTGCAGATGAGGACCAAGGGCTTGAACTCAGATCCTTGTTTATGGTAATACATGACCCTATCATGTGTACCTCACTTGGCCCCACATGCCTTTTTTTCTTTGTTCTAATTAACTAATTTATTATTGGATAGAAACAGAGAGAAATTGAGAGGAAAGGGGTAGATAGAGAGGGAAAGAGACAGAGAGACACTTGCAGCCCTGCTTCATCACTCATGAAGCTTTCCCCCTATAGGTGGGGACCAGGGGCTTGAACCTGGGCCCTTGCACACTGTAATATGTGCACTTAACCGTATGTGCCCCCCCCGCCCCCCCACTTGCTTTCCTAAAGTGTAAAAATGTGCATTGTTAGTGAAAAACCACACAGATGATATGAAAGCTAGTAAGCTGGAATTGCTACTTTGACTTATGCTTAATTAAATGGGTATCATAGCCACAGTCTGATTTTGGAGGCCTTGTATTCACTTGTGGTTTTTCCATGTTGTGAGTGTCAAGCACTACAATAAAAACTGCTGTTATTGAATGTCACCAAAGTGAAAATACCTAGGTGGAGGGTGAGGGCAGATGTTTAGCTTCACTGAGAGGTGGTAGTGGAGGGGGGGAATGGGACACAGACTTTTGGTGGTGGGAATGGTGTTAATATACACTCCTATTAATGTATAGTCTCACAAATTACTATTCAGTTTATAAAAGGGGGAAAATTGATCGAAAGTCTCAGACTTTTTGTTGCATAGACCATAACTCTGAGTATATGTTCCTTTAATCTAAGCATTTAAGACTTCAAATTAGTAATCAGATAGAATTTTAACAGTGGGCTGTTTTCATTTAAAATAAAGTTTTCAAAAACATTGTTTTCATTTCTATTCATTTTTATTTCACCCACATTATGGGAGAGTGTTAATGGTTTACAGTTCGTTTGTTGACACATAGGTAAAAGTGTTGGTTTATTTACTGGGTTGTTGGAAAAATTATTTTTCTGTTTTTATATGCAAAAATGCATCATGACTTCTCCAGTAACACAATGGTTTAAAGAAGTTTATTTTCTGGGGCCAGGTAATGGTGCACCTACTTAAGAGTTCACATTACAGTATACAAGGATGCAGGTTCAAGCCCCTAGTCCCCACCTGCAAAGGGAAAGCTTCATGAGTGGTGAAACATGGCTGAAATGTTTTTCATGTCTCTTTTTCTCTCTCCGTCTCTATCTTCCCCTCCCCTCTAAATTTATCTCTGTTTATATCCAATAAATAAATAAAATATTAAAAGATGTTCCTATCTGGAAACTGACGAGCTCAGCTCTTGCCACCTAAGTTAGTATATTCTACTTTGAATGAATGTGTTTTTATTTATCTATTTATTTTTTGTTTTAAAAGGAAACATTGACAAGACCATAGGATAAGAGAGGCTCAACTCCTCACAATTCCCACCACCAGAACTCTGTATCCCATCCTGTGCCTGATAGCTTTCCTATTATTTAACCCTCTGGGAGTATGGACCCAAGGTCACTGTGGGATGCAGAAGGTGGAAGGTGTGGCTTCTGTAATTGTTTCTCTGCTGAACGTGGGCATTGATGGGTTGATTCATGCTCCCAGCCTGCCTCTCTCTTTCTCTAGTGGGGAGGGGCTCTGGGGAAGCAGAGCTCCAGGACACATTGGTAGAGTTGTCTGTCCAGGGAAGTCTGGTCGGCATCATGCTAGCATCTAATCTGGAGCCTGGTGGCTGAAAAGAGAGTTAACATATAAAGTCAAACAAATCATTGACTAATCATGAACCTAAAGGCTGGAATAGTGCAGATGAAGTGTTGGGGGAAGGGGACGTGCTCCGTTTTGTAGATAGTAGGTCTATTTGAGTTATATTCCAAAGGGCCTGTGGTTATACTAGTTTTTTTTTTCCTTTTTCTTTCTCCTGAGCCTGAAATCTGATATGCAGCTGGATCCAAGTTATTGTCTGGGGAGATGATGGTATGGCTTCATAAATTACCAGAAAGCTGGATCAGGGAATAGAGTAGCTCCCAAATATGGGAAAATTGTATAGATATTGCTGACTATGAACCCCATCTGTTTGATGTGATCTGGGTCCAATATTCAGCTTAGGAGCCTATGTGTCTGCTTCATCCCTATAGATCTGAGCTCACATTCAGTGGTCATTAGTAGGAACATTCCAAGCTGCCCCAATATCAACCCATCTTCCTCAGGTGTTTTAATCATAGCCTAGGAATATCAATTACTACTCAGTCTTCCCATTCAATTATGTCTTTCTGTACCTTCTTAAAACACTACTAATCATCTTGATATGCAGACAGTTATTGTATATTTATTTATGTCTAAATGTACATATTCATATTAATACTAGAGAATACAAAGGATTTTGCAGCTACATGATCACAATCTTTTAAAATCTGGTTGATATCAGAGAATGCATGTTAATATATTTGCAACTTCGATACTTACAGCAGTGCCCAGTGAATGAATATTCAAGAATTTAATATTTAATTAGAGAATGTGTAAATGAGGTAAAAACAACTTCATTTAAAGTATAGTCAGTATCATCATCATTTCACTGTTTTTTTCCAAGTTTCATATCTCTGTATAAGCATCTGTAGAATCTTACAGGCAAAATCAATCAATAAATAAATGGGACTACATCAAATTGAAATAGCTTCTGAAAACTGAACGTATTGTTAGGCAACAGAGATTAGATGGCTTAGTGTTAGAACATAGGATTTGCATGCTCAAGGTCTCTAAGGTGGGGTTAGATCTTTGCAACTACATAATAATTCTGCTCCAGGGCTGGGGAAATAGCATAGTGGTTCTACAAAACCTGTCATGCTTGAGGCACTGATTTTCCCATCTTCAATTCCCAGCACCACCTAGGCTAGAGCTAAGTAGTGCTCTGGGGGAAAAAAAGACTTAATATTGATTCACAAAATTACAAGATACAGTGTTACAACTCCTCATTGTTCCCACCACCAGAGATCTGAATCCCCAATTACTCCACTCCACTGTAAGCTACAACCATTCTCTTAAGGTTGCAGATAATGGGTTAGCCATTATTTCTACAACTATATGTATATATTTTTATATATTTGCCTATTTTTAAGGTTACAATTTATCTTTCAGTTCATACATACACCTATTACTACACCTAAATGTCCCTCCCTATTTCCTCTTTTCCCTCCAGGTCCTGATGGAGTTGAAATTCAGAGCCTTCTGGTCATCTTTTTCCCCTTCTGGGAGTATGGACCAAAATTTTGGAGGTGCAGAAGGTGGGAGTTCTGGCTTCTGTAATTGCTTCTCTCCTGGACATGAGCACTGGCAGGTTGATCCATACCCCCAACCTGGTTCTGTCTTTTCCTGGTGAGGTAGGGCTCTGGAGAGGTGAGGACACAGGACATGTTGTTGAGGTCATTTTCCCAGGTAAGTCATGAAGAAATTATAGTAGCATCTGCAACTTGGTGACTGAAAAGTAGCAAGACATAGAGTGGGACAAAATGACTAATGAAATAGAACCAAAAAGTAGGAGTGGAACAAATGAGAATAGATGCTTTTCTTGCTGTTCTTCTGTAAATGCCTTATATTAATTCCATTATTTTTAGTTCTTTTAATGAGAATACTGTTCAACTCTGGCTTATGGTGGGACTGGAGATTGAACCTGGGATCTCAGAGCTTTAGGCATGGAAGTATTTTGCGTAACCGTTATGCTATTTCCCCTACCCCTCCCATTATATTAATGGTTTCCTTGAACCTCACCTCTCAAGTCTTTTTTGCTGTTGTTAGCTTTTATATATTTATCTTATTTTTGCTGTAAATTTTATTTATTAATTAAAACCTATGTAAAACCAAGTGAGACGAAGGTACCAGTGAAGGTGAAGGTCATGTACAGATGTAGTCTGCTTAATCAATCATTATAGAAGTCCCTGGGTCCAGCCATGATATCAGGCTGACCTTAAGATTACATATTGGTAAGCGAAGTGTTCTTTTTTATTCAGCCAGGATATGAAACTCAGGCCTCTGCTATTCAGGTGAAACGGCTGGTTTAGGTTGGTTGTGTAAACTTCCTTTACTGCAGTAGGCTCTCTTGCAATATTTTTTAAATGGTTTATTCTTTTTTAGAATGTAGAGATGCAAGTTAAAGTTTTTATCTTTGTTTTTTTTTTTCTTCCTTCCATGGTCTGCTACATTGTGAAGTCACTCTGAGCTGACTATAACAAGTTTCAAACTACCATGTACAACTTTCTTTTTACTTTCCACTGAAACCATCAGAATTTTTATGAGTGACAACATTATAATTCTAGTAATACTAAATTTGTTCTAAACTATAAAATGAACAGCATTCAACTACATGTTAATATAATTTGATACTACCTTTGAGAATTATCTACACATAATGCATATGGTCACGACATAGATCTTTGATAGTTAAGATATTTGTACTGAATGAACAAATGCACTTAAAATGTGTTCATTTCACAAATTCATGGGCATATGTAGAGAAAATACAAGCATTCCTGTAACGAAGTAATAGGAAATTTAAAAAAACAGTATTGAGAAATACTAGTCAGTCTCTACATTGTTAAGATAGAAAGTTTGATTTACATTTGCTATTGTCTGTTAGTGTTAAGAAATATATTTTAATTTACATTTACTAGCTGAAGAGAGGAAGAAAGTAACATTATTGTAGAGAAAAGAAATATGAAATTCTAGCTAATTATAGAGAAAAAAATCTGTAGTGTAAATATCCGTTGGCACTGGAAAGTAAACCATAGTTAATCATTAAAGTACTTTAAAATTTATTTATAAAATAAAAAATAAAAATATCAACAAGACCATAGGATAAGAGGAGTACAATTCCACATAATTCTCACTACCAGAGTTCAGTATCCAACCCTCTCCCTTGAAAGTTTTCCTATTCGTTATCCCTCTGGGAGCATGAACTCAGGATCATTATGGGGTGCAGAAGGTGGAAGATCTGTCATCTGTAATTGCTTCTCCACTGTTTATTGGGGGTGTTTAATGCTTGACAGTAAATACAGTAGTTGGTACATGCATAAAATTTTCTCAGTTTTCTGACAAACTCGCTCCCAGCCCAGGACCTCCTTTGTCATCTTGCACCAGGGCATGAAAGTCCAATTCCAAGCCTCCTGCCCAGAGTAATTTACGTTGGTGCAATACACCAGGCCCAGTCCAATTTTACTTTGTACTTCTCATTTCTGTTCTTAATTTTCAACTTCTGTCCATTAGTGAAATCATCCCTTATTCATCTTTCAATTTTTGGGATCATTTCATTTCATGTTTCCCTCAAGCTCTATTCAAAGTGAGGTGAAATTTCATCATTTATAATAGTTGAGTAGTATTTTTTAAATTTTTTTTATTTAAAAAAGGATTAATTAACAAAACCAAAGGGTAGGAGGGGTACAACTCCACACAATTCCCACCACCCAATCTCCATATCCCACACCCTCCCCTGATAGCTTTCCCATTCTCTATCCCTCTGGGAGCATGGACCCAGGGTCATTGAGGGTTGCAGAAGGTAGAAGGTCTGGCTTCTGTAATTACTTCCCCGCTGAATATGGGCGTTGACTGGTCGGTCCATGCTTCCAGTCTGCCTCTCTCTTTCCCTAGAAGGGTGTGTGTCTGGGGAAACTGAGCTCCAGGACACATTGGTGGTGTCTTCAATCCAGGTAGGACTGGCTAGCATCTTGATGGCATCTGGAACCTGGTGATTGAAAAAAGAGTTAACATAGGAAGCCAAACAAATTGTTGAGCAATCATGGACCCAAAGCTTGGAATAGTGGAGAGGAAGTGTTAGGGAGGCACTCACTGCAAACTCTAGTGTACTTCTGCTTTCAGGCATATATTTTGCAGTAGTTTATGGATATGTGTGAACATAAGCTCTCTCTCACTGAAACTGGTGTATATCTAGGTTTTGGGACTTTGTTAGAAAGTGAACCACCTGAGATGAAATTAGAGTGTACTATAAAAGGAAAGGTCTCACCCGAGTAATGAAGCGGAAGGGTTGTCATTCCACATATGAAGTCTCTGGAAACAGTCTGAGGTGAAGCATGTTGAGGTGGCAATCGTTGCGTTGGTTAGGTTGTGGTTGGCAGATGCAATATTATTTGATATGGATTGGGAGAGGCATACGGGAAAGTGGGCCCTATCCAAGGGTTCCAGGACTGGGGGAAGTAGGGGCTCTATAGTGGAGATGTGAGGTTCCTGCTGTCTTAGGGTTCCAAAAGACAATCGTCAGTTAATGTTATCATCACATTGTCTGGTAATTGGGTTAACTTTGAAAAGTCCTTTTGTTATGGTTTGCTGTACAGTAACCAGTATCTTGTATATAGCTGTGCTATTGGTTGCTTCTGATCTACTTGGTCTAGGCTTTTGAGAGGGTCTGCATATCAAATACACAGCCTATATATTAAAAAGATTCAGTTTGTGTTTTGAAAAACTTTGAGACATAAAATTGATATTTCCCCTCTCATATTAATTAACTAGTGATTTATATGTCTACATTTTGCTAGGAGTCTACATAAACACCATTCCCACCACCAAAAGACTGTGACCCATCCCTCCCACCCACTCCCACCCCCCACTAGTCCAGGAAGCTGCATGTCTACCCCTCACCACAGGGCTTTTACTTTGGTGCCCTACTTACAATTTGGTCAGGTCCTGCTTTTAGTTTCCCTTTCAGATCTTCTTAGTCAACTTCTGTTGATGAGTGGGATCATCCCATAGTCATCTTTATCTTTCTGACTTAGCCCACTTAACATAACTCCTTCTAGCTCTGTCCAAGATGGGTCAGAGAAGGTGGGTTCATTGTTCTTGATAGCTGCGTAGTATTCCATTATGTATATATACCATGGCTTTTTTAGCCACTCATCTGGTGTTGGGCACCTGGGTTGCTTCCAGGTTTTAGCTATTATGAATTGTGCTGCTATGAACATAGGAGTACACACCTCTTTTTGGTTGGGTGTTATGGAGTCCTTGGGGTATAATCCCAGGAGAGGAATTACTGGATCATATGGAGGGTCCATGTCTAGCCTTGTGAGAGTTTTCCAGACTGCTCTCCACAGAGGCTGTACCAATTTACATTCCCACCAGCAATGTAAAAGGGTTCCTCTGTCCCCACATCCTCTCCAGCATTTGTTGCTGCTGTCCTTTTTGATGTATGCCATTCTTACAGGAGTGAGGTGGTATCTTAGGGTCTTAATTTGCTTTTCTCTGACAATCAGTGACCTAGAGCAATTTTTCATATGTTTGTTAGCCTTTTGGATCTCCTCTGTAGTGAATGTATTGTTGATATCCTCTACCCATTTTTGGATGGGGTCATTTGCTGTTTTGGTGCTAAGTTTGCTGAGCTCTTCATATATTTTGGTGATTAGTTTCTTGTCTGACGTCTGGCATGTGAAGATCTTCTCCCATTCTGTGAGGGGTCTCTCTGTTTGTTTAATAGTTTCTTTGGATGTGCAGAAGTTTTTCAATTTTATGTATTCCCAGTGGTATGTTTCTGCTTTAGTCTTCCTTGCAATTGGGTTTGATTCATCAAAGAAGTCCTTGAGGTGTAGGTGGGAAAGTGTTTTACCAATGTTTTCCTCTAAGTATTTGATTGTTTCTGTTCTGACATCTAGGTCTTTGATAGATTTGGAGTTGATTTTTGTTTCTGGTGAGATAAAGTGGTTCAGTTTCATTCTTCTGCATGTTACAACCCAGTTTTCCCAGCACCATTTATTGAAGAGAGCCTCCTTCTTCCATTAATGCTTTGGGCCCCCATATCAAAGATTAGATGTCCATAGGTGTGGGTATTTATTTCTGGGCTTTCAATTCTGTTCCACTGGTCTGTGTGCCTATTTTTGTTCCAGTACCATGCTGTTTTGATGACGATGGCTTTATAATATATTTCAAGGTCTGGGAATGTTATGCCTCCATTTCTGTTTCTTTTCCTCAAGATGGTTTTGGCAATTCTAGGTGTTTTCAGATTCCAGATAAATGATTGTAGTGTTTGTTCTATTCTCTTAAAGAAGCTTGGTGGAACTTTGATGGGTATTGCTTTAAATTTTTATATGGCTCTGGGGAGAATATTCATTTTGATGATATTTACTCCTACAATCCATGAGCATGGGATATCTTTCCATTTCTTGGTATCAGTTTCTATTTCCTTGAGTAGTGTCTCATAGTTTTCAGCATACAAGTCTTTCACTTCTTTGGTCAACTTTATTCCTAGGTGTTTGATTGATTTTGCTGAGACAGTAAATGGGAGTGATTTCTGGATGTCTTCTTCTTCAGATTTAGTGTTTGCATAAAGAAATGCCGCTGATTCTGTACCTTGATTTTGTAGCCTGATACCTTGCTATATTGCCTAATAACTTCCAGTAATTTTCTGCTGGATTCTTTAGGTCTTTCTATGTATACTATCGTATCATCTGCAAATAGTGAGAGCTTGACTTCTTCCCTTCCAATCTGTATTCCTTTGATTTCTTTCTCTTGCCTGATTGCTATGGCAAGAACTTCCAATACTATGTTGAAGAGTAATGGTGACAGTGGACAGCCCTGTCTAGTCCCTGATCTGAGGGGGAATGCTTTCAGCTTCTGTCCATTGAGTATGATGTTGGCTGTAGGTTTTCTATATATAGACTCCACTATCTTGAGGAATTTCCAATCTATTCTCATTTTTTGTAGAGTTTTGAGCATGAACGGGTGTTGGATTTTGTTAAAAGCTTTCTCTGCATCTATTGAGTGTTGTATGCCTTACATTGGGTTGTTCTAGCTCTCCCCCTGCCAAGAAAATTGGATCAGTCCTGCTAGTTTCGCGGGCCCGCTTGGCCCCGTCCCAAGGAACCCCGAGAGATTTCCAGAGTTCCAGAGTTAGAGAGTGTTTGGTGCCGCCGCAGGGGAAAGAGGCAACAGAGTTCTGTTTGGTGATTAGCTTGGGTTAGTTTATGAATCGTTGTTCCTGAATAAAGAAATACGGCTTCCCGGCCCAGCCGTGTGTCCTTGAGTCTCTGTTACCCACCCATGAAGCTAGCCCGGCCAGCTAGAGCATCCGAATTTTAACAACAATTGAGATAATCATGTGGTTTTTGGCTTTGCTTTTATTGATGTGGTGAATGACAGTGATTGACTTACGGATGTTGAACCAGCCTTGCATTCCTGGGATGAATCCCACTTGGTCGTGATGAACAATCTTTTTGATATGTTGCTCTATCCGGTTGGCAAGATCTTGTTTAATATTTTGGTATCTATGTTCATCAGAGATACTGGTCTGTAGTTTTCCTTTTTTGTTCTGTTCCTATCAGCTTTTGTTATCAGGGTGATGTTGGCTTCATAGAAGGTGGAAGGGAGTATTCCTGTTTCTTCAATCTTATGGAAAAGCTTAAGAAGTATGGGTACTAACTGTTTCCTGAAAGTTTTGTAGAATTTGTTTGTGAAGCCATCTGTTCCAGGACTTTTGTTGTTGGGGAGATTCTTAATAACGGTTTCAATTTCTTTGTCTGTTATTGGTGCATTTAGATTTTGTAATTCTTCTTAGCTAAGTTTTGGAAGGGCATATGCTTCTAGGAATTGTTCCATTTCTTCCAGATTCTCTAGCTTGGTGGCATATAGTTCTTTATAGAAGTTTCACAGGATTCTCTGGATTTCTGTGGTGTCAGTTGTGATATCTCCTCCATCGTTTACAATTCTATTAATTTGAGTCTTCTCTCTTTTTTGTTTGGTGAGTCTGGCTAGGGGTTTGTCAATTTTGTTTAATCTTTCAAAGAACCAACATTTGGCTTCATTGATCTTTTGTATGGTTCTTTTATTTTCGATGTTGTTTATTTCTGCTCTAACTTTAGTGGTTTCTGTTCTTCTGGTTGCTTTAGGGTTCCTTTGTTCCTCTTCCTCTATGTCCTTGAGGTGTGCAGTAAGGTCATTCATTTGAGCTTCTTCTTGGTGTTTAATATGTGATTGTATGGCTATAAGTTTCCCTCTCAGTACTGCTTTAGCTGTTTCCCAATTTTTTTGATAGGTTATGTCTTCATTTTCATTTGTTTCCAGGAACATTTGAATTTCCTGCTTTAGTGAGTCTGTGATCCAGTGGTTTTTCAGGAGTATGTTGTTTAGTTTCCAATTTCTGTGACTTTTCATAATTTTCTGTTTGTTGTTAAATGTTAGTTTTACTCCACTGTGGTCTGAAGCTGAGTAGTATATCACTACGTATATATACCACAGCTTTTTAGCCACTCATTTGTTGTTGGACACCAAAACTACTTCCATATTTTGGCTTATTGTATTTAAAAAATAAAAGAACTTTATGGGCTGGCACAGCTGCTGTTTAGCATGGGTTTAAAACAATCAAAGGTTTATTACATGGCAGTACAGCAGTACTGAACTGTATAGTTTACGTACAACAAGATAGACAATTATTGTCATAGGTAAGACAAGGCTAGGACTGTGAATCTGTAAGTTACCAAATTTCAGTTACATCTGTACAAGTCCCAGGTGGAGCAGCCATTGTGGGTATCACAAGCACATAAGAAAGCAGGGAGTTAGAAGATGGAGTGCAAGAACAGAGAGAGACTGACTTCCATCCAGCATGTACATAAGTCACGTCCTGATGCTGGACACCAGCCCTATGCTAATTACGTTCTCATGTTCACCCTCAGCTGTATGCTAATAAAATCCCAAAGTCCTATCCATGGGCTCTGTCACAACATAGGCTATTATAAATTGTGTTGCTATGAACACAGGTATACTCAGAATGCAGGTATACTCAGATCTTTTTGGATGAATATGTTTGATTCCTTAGCCTGTATCACCAAGAGAGGAATTGCGGGGTCCTACAGTAAGTCCACTTTCAGACTTCTGAGAGTTCTTTAGACTACTATCCACAGAAGTTGGACCACTTTATATTTCCACCAGCAGTGTGAATACGGTTCTTTACACCCACAATCTCTTCAGCATTTGTTTTTACTTTATTTTTTTTTTAATTTAAGAAAGGAGACATTAACAAAACCATAGGATAAGAGGGGTACATTTCCACACAATTCCCACCACCCGATATCCATATCCCATTCTCTCCCCTGATAGCTTTCCCATTCTCTATCCCTCTGGGAGCATGGACCCAGGGTCCTTGTGGGTTGCAGAAGGTGGAAGGTCTGGTTTCTGTAATTGCTTCCCCATTGAACATGGGCGTTGACTGGTCGATCCATACTCCCAGTCTGCCTCTCTCTTTCCCTAGTAGGGTGGGTCTCTGGGGAAGTGGAGCTCCAGTACACATTGGTGGGGTCATTTGTCCACGGAAGTCTGGCCGGCATTGTGCCAGCATCCGGAAGCTGGTGGCTGAAAAGAGAGTTAACATACAAAGCCAAACAAATTGTTGAGCAATCATGGACCTAAAGACTGGAATAGTATAGATGAAGTGTTGGGAGGTATTCCTTGCAGGCTCTTGTGTACTTCAGCTTCCAGGTATATATTTTTCCCTATCTCAGGGGACCTGGACTATATCTATGTTTGGGGACTTTATTGGGGACTGGACCACCTGGAATGGAATTAGAGAATACTATGAAAGGAAAGGTCTCACCTGAGTAATGAAGCTGAAGGGTTGTCATTTCACACCTGAAGTCTCTGGACACAATCTGAAGTGAAGCATGCTGGGGTGACACTCGTTTTGTTGATTGGGTTGCGATCTGTTGATGCAGTATTATTTGATTTGGAATGAGAGAAGCATGCAGGAAAGTGGTTACTGTATTTTCTGGGATAGTAAATGCTATCTATCCTTTCTGGGATAGATGACACTGCCCAACCCCTTGACCCTTTGAATGCTACTATCCTTTCTATGACATTCTCACAGGAATGAAGTGTTATCTCACTGAGGTCTTTATTTACATTTCACTAACAGCAGTGACTTGGAGCATTTTTTCAAATGTCTATTGGCCTTTTGGATTTTTTCCTTAGTGAATATTCTGTTCATATCCTCACCAAATCCTTGTTGAGTTTGGTGAGCTCTTTATATACTTTGGTTATTAGTATTTTTTATGATGTATATAGCATGTGAAAATCTTCTCCTATCCTGTAAAAAGTACTCTTTATTGGGGTGGATGTATCTTTTGCTCTGTAGGAGCTTTTCAATGTGAATTTGAGATCGTCCCATTGATTTATTTTTGGTTTTGTATTCTTTGTAAGGGGACTTGTGCTACTAAAGATGCCTTAGATGGAAAGAAAGTTCTACCAATATTTTCCTCTAAATATTTTACTTTTAACATACAGTATTTGGGGAGTTACGAACTAGTTCATTTCCCACATGGTTAACGATTTTTCACATATAAACTCAACAAAGAATTGAGGAGAAGTATGATTTTTCAGGAATTTTAAAATTTATTCAGGAAAATTGAGAACAACCACATGTTGAAATGAGAGAGAGCGATAGACAGAGAGAGAAAGAGAGAGAGACAGAGACAGAGAGAAAGAGAGAGAAATAGGATTGATGGCAATTTACTCTTTCTTTTTTTTTCTTTTTTATTTAAGAAAGGATTAATTAACAAAACCATAGGGTAGGAGGGGTACAATTCCACACAATTCCCACCACCCAATCTCCATATCCCACCCCTCCCCTGATAGCTTTCCCATTCTCTATCCCTCTGGGAGCATGGACGAAAGGTCATTGAGGGTTGCAGAAGGTAGAAGGTCTGGCTTCTTTAATTGCTTCCCCGCTGAACATGGACGTTGACTGGTCAGTCCATACTCCCAGTCTGCCTCTCTCTTTCCCTAGTAGGGTGGGTCTCTGGGGAAGCGGAGCTCCAGGACATATTGGTGGGGTCTTCAGTCCAGGGAAGCCTGGCTGGCATCCTGATGACATCTGGAACCTGGTGAATGAAAAGAGAGTTAACATACGAAGCCAAACAAATTGTTGAGCAATCATGGACCCAAAGCTTGGAATAGAGGAGAGGAAGTGTTAGGGGGGTACTCACTGCAAACTCTAGTGCACTTCTGCTTTCAGGCATATATTTTGCAGTAGTTTACAGATACGTGTGAACATATGCTCTCTCTCACAGAAACTGGTGTATATCTAGGTTTTGGGACTTTGTTAGAAAGTGAACCACCTGAGATAAAATTAGAGTATACTATGAAAGGAAAGGTCTCACCCGAGTAATGAAGCTGAAGTGTTGTCATTCCACACGTGAAGTCTCTGGACACAGTCTGAAGTGAAGCATGTTGATATGGATTGGGAGAGGCATACGGAAAAGTGGGCCCTATACAATGGTTCTAGGACTAGGGGAAGTAGGGGCTCTATAGTGGAGATGTGAGGTTCCTGCTGTCTTAGGGTTCCAAAAGACAATCGTCAGTTAATGTTATCATCACATTGTTTGGTAATTGGGTTAACTTTGAAAAGTCCTTTTGTTAGGGTTTGCTGTACAGTTCCCAGTATCTTGTATATAGCTGTGCTATTGGTTGCTTCTGATCCACTTGGTCTAGGCTTTTGAGAGGGTTTGCATATCAATTATACAGCCTATATATTAAAAAAATTCAGTTTGTGTTTTGAAAAACTTTGAGACATACAATTGATTTTCCCCCTCTCATATTAATTAACTAGTGATTTATATGTCTACATTTTGCTAGGAGTCTACATAAACACCATTCCCACCACCAAAAGACTGTGACCCAACCCTCCCACCCACTCCCACCCCCCACTGGCCCAGGAAGCTGCATGTCTACCCCTCACCACAGGGTTTTTACTTTGGTGCCCTACTTACAACTTGATCAGGTCCTGCTTTTAGTTTCCCTTTCAGATCTTCTTACTCAACTTCTGTTGATGAGTGGGATCATCCCATACTCATCTTTATCTTTCTGACTTAGCTCACTTAACATAATTCCTTCTAGCTCTGTCCAAGATGTGTCAGAAAAGGTGGGTTCATTGTTCTGGATAGCTGCATAGTATTCCATTGTGTATATATACCACATCGTGATCAGAGGCAGCTGATTGTTAAAAAAAAAAAAAACACCTCAGGACTAGACAGGGATAGCTGAAATAGACAGTTATGTAGATCTACTATCCACTGTATATTCTAGGGGTAACTAAAGGAGGAAGGGATGCTGAGCAGAGATACTCGCAGTGAGAGTCAAACTCTGAGTCAGAATTCTTCCCCAAAATAATTCCCAAATATGTATCAGTGAATTCAAAAAAGCACACTGTTTGGTGGTGTGGGGGATGGGGTCTTTGGCTTTGGAAGCTGTAGGATTAAGGTAGAAAGGATGGCAAGAATGAGAAAAAGAAAAAAAAAGAGAGAAAAAAGAAAAAGATAAGAAAAAGAACAGTCATAAAAGAGCGGTGAAAAGAAAGAGTTCATTTATTTATTTATTTTTAATTATTTAATTAGCTATGCGGTGGTGGTATTGGCTACTTAGAAAGAAAAAAGGCCAGAGGTTTCAGAAGGGTATAGACTTAGAATGATTGATAGTCCCTGGTGGGACAGGAATTTTGGTAAAGAAAGGGGCTCAGCAGGGGAGCCTGCTAGGAGCTTGTCCCCAGGGATTGGTTATGGTGGGAGGGAAGGGGGAGGAGCTGTGCTTAATAATTTAAAAGAAAGAAAAATAATTTTTCCCCTTTTTTCCTACTCTATATTTTAACCCAAATCCATTGCTCTTGGAGGCCATTTTTCCCATTTTTTTGCCCTTGCTGTTATTGTTGCCACTGCTGCTGTTGTTGTTGGATAGGAAAGAGAAAAATCAATAGAGGAGAAGATGCAGGGAGAGAAAGATAGACATCTGCAGACCTACTTCACTACTTGTGAAGCGACCCCTTCGCAGGTGGGGAGCCAGGGGCTTGAACCGGGAACTTTGAGTGGGTCCTTGTGCTTTGCAACATGTGCTGCACTACCTCCCAGCCCCTTCTAGTGGTTTCTTACTGTACTTTTCAGAACTCTCTATCTATTACCATGCAATCTGCATGTAATGATGGCTTTATTTCTTTTTGAATTTGGATTCCTTTTCTGTCTTTTCCATATCTGATTGCTTTGGCTAGAAATTCCAGTACTATATTAGTCTTTTTTTTTTTTTCTGGAAGAATTGGAGCAGCAGGTGTATAAGTTTGTCAAAAGTCTTGTAGAGGGAGTCTGGCTGTAGCGCAGCGGGTTAAGCGCAGGTGGCGCAAAGCACAAGGACTGGCATAAGGATCCCGGTTCGAGCCCCGGCTCCCCACCTGCAGGGGAGTCGCTTCACAAGTGGTGAAGCAGGTCTGCAGGTGTCTGTCTTTCTCTCCCCCTCTCTGTCTTCCCCTCCTCTCTCCATTTCTCTCTGTCCTATCCAACAACGACAACAACAATAATAACTACAACAATAAAACAACAAGGGCAACAAAGGGAATAAATAAAAAATAAATATAAAAAAAAAGTCTTGTAGAATTCATTAGTAACATCATCTGGCCCTGGGTTTTTGTGCTTAATGAAATTTGATTGCTTGTTCAACTTTCTGTTTACTGAGTCATTTTATTGGGGAAATAATAATTTACAAGGTTGTTGTTCTGTGTGTATATGTGTACACTTCCTTATGTTGCTATGATAGGTGTCAACACATCATACACTCTACCAACTCTCATCTCCACCATAGAACACTGGGTCCCACTACCTAGCTTCCGTATCCCATTCCCTCCCCTGATTAGCTTTCCTATTCTTTAACCTTCTGGGAGTATGGACCCCAGGTCATTGTGGGATGCAGAAAGTGAATGGTCTGGCTTCTGTAATTGCTTCCCCTCTGAACGTAGGATGACAGGTCCATCCATACTCCAAGCCTCTCTCTCTCTCTCTTTCCTTAGTGAGAAAGGGGTTTGGGGAAGTGGAGCTCTAAGACACATTGGTGGGGCTGTCTGTCCAGGGAAGTCTGTTCAGTATCCTGCTAGCATCTGAAACCTGGTGGCTGAAAAGAGAGTTAACATACAAAGCTAAACAATTTATTTTGACCTAAAGGCTAGAAAAGTGCAGATGAAGTGTTGGAGGGGGTCCTCCATTTTGAGACAGCGAGTAGGCATATTTTAATTATATTTCAAAGGGCCTGTAGCTATACTAGTTTTTTTCCCCTGAGCTTGAAATCTGATATACAGGTGCATCCAAGTTATTATCTGGGGAGGTGATGTCATGGCTGGAAAAGGGACAGAAAGCTGGATCAGGGAATAGAGTAGTTCCCTAATATGGGGAAGGGGTATAAATATTGTTGACTGTAAACCCCATCGGTTTGATTTGGTCTGGGGCCCATACTTAGCTTAGGAGCATCCCTGTAGATGTAAGCTCACATGCTGTGGTCATGAGTAGGAACATGTTTAATTTTTTATTGCTAAGATTTATGAGCTTTTCATATATTTTGGTTACTAATCCTTTGTCTAATTTATAGTGTACCAAAATCTACCCCTATTCAGTAAGATGTCTTTTTATTGTGGTGGTTTCTTTTGCTGTGAAGAAGCTTTTAACTTGATGCAATCCCACTGACTTATTTTTGCTTTTGTTTTCCATGTTGTTAGTCTTGAGTCCATAACTATAATCCTCATAGATTACGTTCAGTGTCATTACAAAATCTTCAGTAATAATAAAAGATCAGAATACTGTAGAACAATTTATCTGTTTATAGTAAAATTGAAAATTAGCAATAATCTTACCTACAAATTGCCTTTGTGTTTTTATTAAATTATTGAGTTTGAAATAGTTACTAATTTACAGAAAATAATGTTAAGAAGCTTACATGATGTTATTGTACACTCTTTGACTATTCCCCTCAGTGTCCATAGAAACAAGAAAATTGTCAGTAATATATTGAGTTTATTTTTGTTTCTCCAATTATATGTATGTATGTTTGTAGTTCTATGAAATTTTTCCACAGGTGTGACTTTGGGGAGCTACTATAAGACTTCATAAAGCTTCAACTTTATTCTTATACACAATTCATCTTCTCATCCTGAATTATGGAAAGACTAATCTAGTCCTGAATGTCTATAAGTTTGATATTTTAAGAAGTAGTAAAAAGGAAATGCCATGGAATATTTTGAAATAAGCATTTTTCAGCCCAGCACCTTTGGAATTTGTCCAAATTATTGCATCAATGATTCATTCCTTTGATATTTGAGTAGTATTCCACTATATGAATGTATCACAGTTTGTTTACAAATTTACCAACCGAAGAACATCTGGGATGTTTCAGTTTGGGGGCTTGTATGAACATTCTTGTACAAATTTTTATAAGAACATTAAATATTCTGTGAAAAGAGCTCAAAGATACAGTTATAGAATAATTGCTGGATTTTGTTGGTCTCCTTCTAAATTCTGCTTCAAAGACCCCTTCTGTTTCATTGGTTTAATCCCCCCTGCTTAACACTGTATTCTATTTACATAACCATTGTTAACTAAGCACCACCCTGCCTCCAGGGCATTGGTTTAACCCTCACTGTTTTGCAGGCTTTTTCCTTCTCCCCACCCCCTATCCTACGTAGATCCTCTTCGGACCTGACTCTTCCGCCTCAGGATATATAAGGACAGGATTGTGATTAGAGATAGTTTAGATTGAGCTGCATTCCACATGAATAAAGACTGAACTGTGTACCACTCAGCCATGAGTCCCTGGTCATCTCTCTCTCCCGCCCGCAAAGCTAGCCCGGCATAATGGTGCCTGAACTGGGACTGGCAGGTTTTGTTTTTAATAAACTGGAAAACTGCATTCAAAAGTAACTGTAGTTGTATTGTAACACAAGTAAAGGATTCAGGGGTGAGGGGCTTTCAGTTTCACTGTACAGGGTGGGAATGTGTGGTGGGATCAGTGTGAAACTATACTCCTATTAATTTAAAATATTATAAATCACTATTAATTCGATATGCCAGGGGAAAATAGATGGACTATTTCAAGATCTATAACTGTTTACATTTTAATCTGAATATATATATTTCTTTAGTCTAAGCACTTAATGTATCAAGCTTATAAAATGATCAAATTCTGACTTTTGGCTTCAATTGTTTAAGTAGTTCTAAATACAAGTTGCTTTTTTTTTTTACATTAAGTTACATATGATCTTAAACTAGATAGACTAGAATTATTGAGTCCTATCAGTAGCTAAAATACTATTAACAGTAGATATCACTAAATGATTTAAAGCATGGTAAAGTCAAGTATTGTAAGGGAAACCCCAACCAATCCCAATGGGATTTCTGAAGAAAAAGAAGTCCCCACCTAACCTGATTATAATGATAATTATCTCTTGCTTCTTTAAACCCTAAGACTACAAGGAACCTTTTCCATTCTCTTTAAAATCTGTAGTTCTTCCAGTTTTGGAAACTTTGGGACTTTGTGTGTATTTCTTGATGCCTCTCCTTATGATCTCTTAGCCTGCTATACTGCCTTGCTGACCTCAATAAATCAATGCAACCAGTGTCACTTTATACCACCACTGACTTTTTGTTTTGGATTTTATCTAGATACACTATCTGGAGATGTCAACTTATTATTTATTTATTTATTTAAGAAAGGAGACATTAACAAAACCATAGAATGAGAGGGGTACAATTCCGCACAATTCCCATAACCTGATCTCTACATCCCACCCCTCCCCTGATATCCTTCCCATTCTATATCTCTCTGGGAGTATGGATCCAGGGTCATTGTGGGTTGCAGAGGGTGGAAGGTCTGGCTTCTGTAATTGCTTCCCCGCTGAACATGGGTGTTGACTGGTCTAGATCCATACTCCCAGTCTGTCTTTCTCTTTCCCTAGTAGGGTGGGGTTCTGAGGAAGTGGCGCTCCAGTACACATTGATGGTGTCTTCTGTCCAGCGAAGTCTGGTCAGCATCCAGAACCTGGTGGCTGAAAAGAGAGTTAACATACAAAGTCAAAGAAATGTTGAACAATCATAGACCTAAAAACTGTAATAGTGCAGATGAAGTGTTGGGGGTATTCCCTGCATGCTCTTGTGTACATCTGCTTTCAAGTATATATTTTTCCCCTAGTTTATGGGCACAGGTGAACCTATGCTTTATCTCAGGGCACCTGGACTATATCTAGGTTTGGGGACTTTATTGGGGAGTGGAATACCTGGAATGGAATTAGAGAATACTATGAAAGGAAAGGTCTCACTCGAGTGATGAAGCTGAAGGGTTGTCATTCCACACTTGAAGTCTCTGGTCACAGTCTGAAGTGAAGCATGTTGGGGTGGCACTCATTGTGTTGATTAGGTTGTTATCCGTGGATGCAATATTATTTGATTTGAATTGAGAGCAGCATGCAGAAAAGTGGGCCCCACCCTAAGGTTCCAGGACTGGAGGAAATGTAGGCTCTATAGTGGAAATGTGAGGTTCCTGTTGTTTTAGGGTTCAAGAAGACAATGGATAGTTATTGTCATCATCACATTATTTGGTGATAGGGTTAACTTTGGAAAGTCCCTTTGATAGGGTTTGGGGTATAGTTCCCAGCATCTTGTATATAGCTATGCTGTTGGTTGCTTCTGTTCTCCCTGTTCTAGGCTTTTGGGAGAGAACATATCAAAGGCAGCCTATGTATTAAAAAGACTCAGTCTGTGTTTTAAGAAGTTCTAGACATATCATCAGGTTTTTGCCTCTCATATTAATTAAATAGTGGTTTATATAATGTTTACACTTTAATACGATTGTACATAAACACCACTCCCACCACTAAAAGACTGTGTTCCATCCCCACCACCCACCCCCACCCCACCACCCTCCACCATGCCGGGAAGCCCAATGGCCACCCTCCCCTTCACCACAGTGTTTTTACATTGGAGCCCTGCTCTCGATTTAATCAGATACTGCTTTTAGTTTCCCTTTCTGTTCTTCTTTCTCAACTTCTATTGATGAGTGGGGACATCCCATATTCATCTTTATCTTTCTGACTTAGCTCACTTAACATTATTCCTTCTAGCTCTGTCCAAGATGGGTAGATAAGGTGGGCTCATTGTTCTTAATAGCTGCATAGTATTCCATTGTGTATATGTATCACAGCTTTATCAGCCACTCATCTGGTTTTGGGCACCTGGGTTGCTTCCAGGTTTTAGCTATTATGAATTGTGCTGCTATGAACATAGAGACATCTTTTTGTTGGGCATTATGGAATCCTTGGGGTATATCCGCAGGAGAGGAATTACTGGGTCATATGGAAGGTCTATGTCTAGCCTTGTAAGAGTTCTGCATACTGCTGTCCAGAGAGGCTGGAACAATTTACATTCCCACCAGCAGTGTAGAGGGTTCCCCTGTGTCCACAGCCTCTCCAACATTTGTTGCTGCTGTCCTTTTTGATGTATGCCATTCTCACAGGAGTGAGGTGGTATCTCAATGTTGTCTTTATTTGCAACTCTCTGACAATCAGTGACCTGGAACAGTTTTTCATATGTTTGTTAGCCTCTTTGATCTCCTCTGAAGTGAATGTCTTGTTCATATCCTCTGCCCATTTTTGGATGGGGTCATTTGCTTTTTTGGTGCTAAGTTTGCTGAATTCTCTGCATATTTTGGTGACTAGTCTCTTGTCTGATGTTTGGCATGTGAAGATCTTCTCCCATTCTTTGAGGGGTCTCTTTGTTTGTGTGATAGTTTCTTTGGCTATGCAGAAGCTTTTCAATTTGATGTAGTCCCATTGGTTTGTTTCTGCTTTAGTCTTCTTTGCAATTGGGTTTGTTTCATCAAAGATGTCCTTGAGGTTTAGGTGGGAAAGTGTTTCACCAATGTTTTCCTCTAAGTGTTTTATAGTTTCTGGTTTGACATCCAGCTCTTTGATCCATTGGGAGTTGATTTTTGTTTCATATTTTTAAAAATATTTTTATGAGAAAGATAGGAGGAGAGAGAGAGAGAGCCACACATCACTCTGGTACATGTGCTGTCAATGATTGAACTTAGGATCTCACGCTTGAAAGCCCAGTGCTTTATCCACTGTGCCACCTCCCAAACCACAAGATATCAACCTTCAAATACCAATAATCTACCATCAAATTGAGGATATTATTATGATTTCAACCTGAACTGCCTATTTCACTAGGGAAAGATAGAAACAGGCTGGGTTTATGGATCGACTCGCCAGTGCCCATGTCCAGCAGAGAAGCAATTACAGAATCCTGAACTTCCACTTTCTACATCCCAGAAAGTATTTTGGTCAATACTCCTAGAGGAGTAAATGTTAGGGGAAGATGACCAGAGGGCTCTGAACTCGAATTCCATAAGGACCTAGAGATAGAAGAGGAAAAAATGTTATTTTTTAATTTTTAAAATTTTGGTTAGTGATTTAATATTAACATTGAGAATAGTGATTTGATATTTAGTAACAAAATTATAAGGTAAGATAAGATGATAAGATAAATAATTACACCCATTTCCCAACACTAGAGTTCTGTGTACCCTGTTTTTCCATTGGAAACTGCTTAATACTGGAACAAAAACAGATGCACGGACTAGTGGAATAAAATTGAAAATCTAGAAATAAAGCCCTACATCTACAGCCAGATAATTAACAAATATTAATATTTTTAATTTATTTACTTATAATTGGATAGAAACAGAGAAATTGAGAGGGAAGGGGGAGACAGAGAAAGAAAGATACAGAGAGACACATATAGAAGTGCTTCACCAGTCGAAAAGCTTTCCCCCTGCAGGTGGAGACCAGAGGCTTAAACCCTGGTCCTTGCTCACTGAGCTCTTAATCAAATGTGCCACTGCCTGACCTGAAGCCATCTAATTTTTGACAAGGGGGCCAAAATCACTGAATGGCAAAAAGAGAGTCTCTTTAACAAGTGGTGCTGTGAAAATTGTACTGAAACACGCAAGTGGATGAAATCGAACCATCACTTTTTACCATGCACAAAAGTAACTCCAAGTGAATCAAGAACATGGACATTAAGCCAGAAACTATCAACCAAATACATAAAAGAAAACTTTGGCAGAACACTTCATGACTTCAAAAAAGTCTTCAAAGACTAAAATCCATCATCAAAGGAAACCAAAGCAAAAATAAACCAATAATAGATCAAGCAAAACTTCATGGATGGTGGAATAGTGCTTTGTTCACTTTCTCTCCCTATTCATATCCATGTCTCTATCTTGCTCTTATAAAAACAACATTAAAATTGTCCTGAGGAAGTTTCTAAATAGTAGAACATATTTATGTGACTTTGTGTTTAATCTCCAACACATTAAAAAGAAACAATTCATGACCATATATTTGTTACTATTTTTTATCTTTTAGTCTTTACAGAGTCTCAGTTTTCTTCTATTATGAAATTAAACATTGATTTAAATATTTGAACTCTAAGTCCTAGAACATATTTCTTATAATATGCCTGCAATGGAAGAACCTATACTTTTTCTTTTTCTTTTATTTTTTTGTTTTTGAAAATTTTGAGAGTTCTTTTTTAAAAATTTTATTTAATTTGAAAGGACAGAGAGAAATTAAGAGGGAAGGGAGGTTATAAAGGGAGAGAGAAAGAGAGACATCTACAGTACTGCTTCACGTCTTGTGAAGCTTTGTCCCCGTAGGTGGGGACTGGGAGCTTGAACTTGGGTCTTTGCACGTGATGACATGTGCACTTAACTAGGTATGCCATCTCCTGTCCCCAGACCTGCTACTTTTCTATTATACAGAGTTGCTTTGTTTCAAAAGAAGCTGAGATTAATACACACGGAGAAAAATGGAATATACTTTTAAAGGTCAAATTAACCCATATTCAATGATTAAAATTCATTTGGAATGAACCATTTTAAACACTAAACTAACAAAATATACAAAATATTTTTATTATAAAAAGAGATTTTTCTCTTTAAACTCACTTGTTAGGACATAATGAAGTGATAATTTAAACTTAAGGTTCAGTAACTACTTAGCAGTTTGAAAAATTATGGACCAGTTTCTGTGTACTACAGAAATGAAAATATTCTTTTATTATTATTATTATTATTATATTATTTATTTTCCTTTTTGTTGCCTTTGTTATTATTTTAAATTGTTGTTGTATTTATTATTGTTGTTGATGATGTCATCATTGTTGGATAGGACAGAGAGAAATGGAGAGAGGAGGGGAAGACAGAGAGGGGGAGAGAAAGACACCTGCAGACCTGCTTCACTACCTGTGAAGAGACTCCCCTACAGGTGGGGAGCCAGCGGCTCCCACCGGGATCCTTATGCTGGTCCTTGTGGTTTGCGCTGCCTGCGCTTAACCCGCTGCACTATCACTCTACTCCCCAGAAATGAAAATGTTCTAACAGACTTTTCCACCTCAATTACAATCATCTTTTAGTAAGCAGGAGAGAACTTGTAAAAAGTATAACAAGACTTGCTAAGTTCTAACTTTCTTAATATTTCATTAATTAATGTATCATTAGCAAAAGCTAGTTCTCAGAATTTTATTTTCAGGAAGAATTTCAATTTACATTCTAAATTACTCTTTTCCTTCATAATATTAACATAGGGGGGGCAGGCGTTAGTGCAGTGGGTCAAGAGCACATAGTGTGAAAAACATGGACCTGCTTAAGTATCCAGATTGAAGCCCCAGGTTCCCTACCAACAGGCGGGTCGCTTCACAAGTGGTGAAGCAGGTCTACAGTTGTCTATCTTGCTCTCCCCCTCTTTGTCTTCTTCTCCTCTCTTGATTTGTCTCTATCCTATCCAGCAATAATGACAGCAATAACAATAATAATTACAACAACAATGATAAACAACAAGGGAAACAAAAGGGAAAAAATGGCCTCCAGGAGCAGTGGATTCATAGTGCAGGCATTGTGACCCAGAAATAATCCTGGGGGTAATAATAATAATAATATTATTATTACTATTATTATTATTATTATTATTAACATGGTTTTCATTTAACCGTTGGAAAAGTGTTTCAATGTTCAGAAGATATGCTTCTCATTTTCAGGATACTGAATTATCTGCATGACATTAGGTGGCTCAGCATTTTGATATCTAAGTCTGAATTTTTTTTCCAAACTAGTTTAAAAGCACCTATATGAAATGTTCTTAAAAATGTTTAAGTATACAGCCTCTGTGGAGAGCAGTCTGGAAAACTCTCAGAAGGCTAGACATGGACCTTCCATATGACCCAATAATTCCTCTCCTGGGGTTATACCCCAAGGACTCCATAACACCCAACCAAAAAGAGGTGTGTACTCCTATGTTCATAGCAGCACAATTCATAATAGCTAAAACCTGGAAGCAACCCAGGTGCCCAACAACAGATGAGTGGCTGAGAAAGCTGTGGTATATATACACAATGGAATACTATGCAGCTATCAAGAACAATGAACCCACCTTCTCTGACCCATCTTGGACAGAGCTAGAAGGAATTATGTTAAGTGAACTAAGTCAGAAAGATAAAGATGAGTATGGGATGATCCCACTCATCAACAGAAGCTGACTAAGAAGATCTGAAAGGGAAACTAAAAGCAGGACCTGATCTAATTGTAAGTAGGGCACCAAAGTAAAAACCCAGTGGTGAGGGGTAGGCATGTAGCTTCCTGGGCCAGTGGGGGGTGGGAGTGGGCGGGAGGGATGGGTCACAGTCCTTTGGTGGTGGGAATGGTGTTCATGTACACTCCTAGCAAAATGTAGACATATAAATCAGTAGCTAATTAATATGAGAGGGGGAAATCAATTGTATGTCTCAAAGTTTCTCAAAAGACAAACTGATTCTTTTTAATATAGGCTATGTATTTGATATGCGGACTCTCTCAAAAGCCTAGACCAAGTAGATTAGAAGCTTCCAATAGCACAGCTATATACAAGATACTGGGTACTGTCCAGCAAACCATAACAAAGGGACTTTTCAAAGTTAACCCAATTAACAAACAATGTGATGATAATATTAACTATTGAGTGTCTTTTTGAACCCTAAGACAGCAGGAACCTCACATCTTCACTATAGAGCCCCTACTTCCCCCAGTCCTGGAACCCTTGGATAGGGCCCACTTTCCCGTATGCATCTCCCAATCCAAACCAAATAACATTGCATCTGCCGATCACAACCTAACCAAAGCAACGATTGCTACCTCAACATGCTTCACCTCAGAATGTATCCAGAGACTTCACGTGTGGAATGACAACCCTTCAGCTTCATTACTCGGGTGAGACCTTTCCTTTAATAGTACACTCTAATTTCATCTCAGGTAGTTCACTTTCTAACAAAGTCCCATAACCTAGATATACACCAGTTTCTGTGAGAGAGAGCTTATGTGCACACGTATCCATAAACTACTGCAAAATATATACCTGAAAGCAGGACTACACTAGAGTTTGCAGTGAGTACCTCCCTAACACTTCCTCTCCACTATTCCAAGCTTGGGATCCATGATTGCTCAACAAATTGTTTGGCTTCATATGTTAACTCTCTTTTCAATCACCAGGTGCCAGATGCCACCAGGATGCTGGCTAGGCTTCCCTGGATTGAAGACCCCACCAATGTGTCCTGGAGCTCAGCTTCCCCAGAGTCACACCCTACTAGGGAAAGAGAGAGGCAGACTGGGGGTATGGACCGACCAGTCAACACCCATGTTCAGCGGGGAAGCAATTACAGAAGCCAGACCTTCTACCTTCTGCAACCCTCAACGACCCTGGGTCCATGCTCCCAGAGGGATAGAGAATGGGAAAGCTATCAGGGGAGGGGGTGGGTTATGGGGATTGGGTGTTGGGAATTGTGTGGAGTTGTACCCCTCCTACCTTATGCTTTTGTTCACTAATCCTTTCTTAAATAAAAAATTAAAAAAAAAAAAAAGAAAAGTCAGTTCTGAGCAGTGAAACACCAGGATTGCCAAAAATACATAGAAATTCTGGAATTGGGTGGTGAAAGTCCCAAATGCACTCACCATGTAACAATTCAAACTCTGAGAAGAAATTCCCCCAGTAACTAGAAAGAGAAAACATCAGAAGCAGCAATTCAGCACTTATGCCCAAGTCTGGACCATAAAGAAGCATCATCAAGTCATTGTCAGACACTTTAGTGCTATCTCTATAAAAAAAAAAAAAAAAAAAAAAAAGTTTAAGTAATCAATAATTTTGGGTTCTAAAACCATCTCTAAAGCTTCTACAACACAAGTTAAAGTGCAGCAATAGTTTCAGCTTACCAGGAGTCATTTGAACCCCAGTGACGCACAGGACTAGTTTAACTGTAGTTTATCAATTAAATAGTATGTTAAGATGGTTAAAGAAGACAAATTCATAATATTTTGATGTGTGTAGTGTTATGAATCTTCTTTTATTTATGTGCACTGATTATTTTTCTTACTAAGCAAAACCAAGATTCTCATCTATAATAGGCACTGTTAAAAAGCATCTTATTTCCATCTTGGACAGAGCTAGAAGGAATTATGTTAAGTGAGCTAAGTCAGAAAGATAAAGATGAGTATGGGATGATCCCACTCATCAACAGAAGTTGAGAAAGAAGATCTGAAAGGGAAACTAAAAGCAGGATCTGACTAAATTGAAAGTAGGGCACAAAAGTAAAAACCCTGTGGTGAGGGGTAGACATGCAGCTTCCTGGGCTGGTGGGGGGTGGGTGTGGGTGGGTGGCATGGGACACAGTCTTTTGGTGGTGGGAATGGTGTTTGTGTACACTCCTAGTAAAGTGTAGTCATATAAATCACTAGTTAATATGAGAGGAGGAAATTAACTGTATGTCTCGAAGTTTTTAAAACACAGACTGAGTCTTTTTAATATATAGGCTGTGTATTTGATATGCGGACTCTCTCAGAAGCCTAGACCAAGTAGATCAGAAGCAACCAATAGCACAGCTATATACAAGATACTGGGTACTATACTGCAAACCCTAACAAAAGGACTTTTCAAAGTTAACCCAATTACCAAACAATGTGATGGTAACAATAACTATCCATTGTCTTTTTGAACCCTAAGACAACAGGAACCTCACATCTCCACTATAGAGCCTATATTTCCCCCAGTACTAGAAGCTTAAGATAGGGCCCACTTTCCCTCATGCCTCTCCCAATCCACATCAAATAATATTGTATCTGCCGATTGCAACCTAATCAATGCAACAATTGCCACCTCAACAAGCTTCAGCTCAGACTGTGTCCAGAGACTTCAGGTGTGGAACGACAACACTTCAGCTTCATTACTCGGGTGAGACCTTTCCTTTCATAGTATTCTCTAATTCCATCTCAGGTGGTTCACTTTCTGACAAAGTCCCAAAACCTAGTTATAGATCTGGTTCTGTGAGAGAGCATATTTTCACACGTATCCATAAACTACTGCAAAATATATACCTGAAAGCAGAAGTACACTAGAGTTTGCAGTGAGTACCCCCTCTCAACACTTCCTCTCCACTATTCCAAGCTTTGGGTCCATGATTGCTCAACAATTTGTTTGGCTTTGTATGTTAACTCTCTTTTCAGCCACCAGGTTCCAGATGCCATCAGGATGCCGGCCAGGCTTCCCTGGACTGAAGACCCCACCAATATGTCCTGGAGCTCTGCTTCCCCAGAAACCCACCTTACTAGGGAAAGAGAGAGGCAGACTGGAAGTATGGACCATTCAGCGGGGAAACAATTGCAGAAGCCAGACCTTCCACCTTCTGCAACCCACAAGGACCCTGGGTCCATGCTCCCAGAGGGATAGAGAATGGGAAAGCTATCAGGGGAGGGGGTGGGTTATGGAGATTGGGTGGTGGGACTTGTGTGGAGTTGTACCCCTCCTATCCTATGGTTTTGTTAATTTATCCATTCTTAAATAAAAAATAAATTTAAAAAACATCTTATTTGTAAAAAGCACTTTTTTTAAAGTCTGTGCTCTTTAGTACCTTTCTTGTATAATAGTTGTTGCTTGATAGTCTTTGTGAAGAATACATCTTTAATCTGTGTATTTAAATACTGCGACACTCTATTTTTCCATATTTACTACAGTAAAATGAATAAAACATATATCATTCTAACCATTTTTAAATGCATAGTTATATGGCATGAAATGCATCCCCAAGGGCCAGGTGGTGGCATACCTGGTTATGTGCTCACATTACAGTGACCAAGGACCTGAGTTCAAGCCTCTGGTCCCTACCTGCAGAGGTAAAGCTTCACAAGTGGTGAAGCAGGGCTGCAGGTATCTCTCTTTCTCTCTCCCTCTCTATCTCCCCCTCTCTTCTCCATTTCTCTCTATCTCTATCCAATAATAAATAAATATCTTTTTTTAAAAAAGAAATGCATCCCCATAGTATAATTATCATCACCAATCATCTCCAAAAAATTTTCATCTCACAAAGCCAAAACTGTAGCTATTGAGAGCCCTCATTGTTTTCTCCTCCAGTCCTTAGCAACCAACCATTTCATTTTTAGACCCTTTAAATTAGACTATTCTAGGTACCTTATGTAAGTGAAATAATTTTTTGTTACTGGCTATTTCATTAACCATATCTTCAGGGTTCATCAATGTTGTAGTCTAAAGGGGCCGGGTATTGACATACCTGGTTGAGCGCACATGTTACAATGAACAAAGACCTGAATTCAAGCCCCCAACCCCCATCTGCAGGGGAAAGTTTCACAAGAGGGTGAAGTATATCTACAGGTGTCTCTCTGTCTCTCTTCCTCTCTATTTCCCCCTTCCTTCTTGATTTCTGACTCTCTATCCAATACATAAACAAAGACAATAAATATAAATAATTAAAATACGCTTGTAAAAATGTTGTGGTCTATACATTATTATTATGATTATGATTACCACCAGATTAGTGCCAGTACTACGAATCCACTGCTCCTGGTGGCTATTTTTTTCATTTGTTTTTCCTTAAATATTTATTTGACAGGATAGAGAGAAATTGAGAGGGGAGGAGAGACAGAGAGAGAATGATAGATACCTGAAGAGCTGCTTCACAGCTCATGAAGTACTCCTCTGTAGGAGGGGAGTGGGAGGAGAATTGGGGTCCTCCCACATGGTAATGTGCACATTTAGCCTGGTGCCACTTCCTGGCCCTATGCATATCAAAATTCCCTTCCTCCTTCAGGATAGTAATATTCCATTTAATTTACATAGGACTTATGTTTTCTACCCATTCATTTCTTCACAAACTTTTGGATATCTGCCATCTTTTGGCTGTTGTGAGTAATACTGGTATGAGTATGAGTGTAAAAATATTTCTCTGAGTCCATTTTCACTACTTACCCAGAAGTTAAATTACTTGATCATATGTTAGTTCTATTTTAATTTTTTTATTTATTTTATTTATTTTTTATTTAAGAAAGGATTAATTAACAAAACCATAGGGTAGGAGGGGTACAACTCCACACAATTCCCACCACCCAATCTCCATATCCCACCCCCTCCCCCGATAGCTTTCCCATTCTCTATCCCTCTGGGAGCATGGACCCAGGGTCATTGAGGGTTGCAGAAGGTAGAAGGTCTGGCTTCTGTGATTGCTTCCTCGCTGAACATGGGCGTTGACTGGTCGGTCCATACTCCCAGTCTGCCTCTCTCTTTCCCTAGTAGGATGGGTCTCTGGGGAAGCTGAGCTCCAGGACACATTGGTGGTGTCTTCAATCCAGGGTCTATTTTAATTTTTAGTTAAACATTTTATAAGAATTGCCATACCATTTTCCCAGTGAGTGTGCCAATTTATATTTCCACCAGAAATTTAAAGATCAAGGGTTCAGGGGCCATGTGGTGATGTACCTAGTTAAGTGTCCCTGGCCAGCATTTATTGTAGCCTTGTGTGTGTGTTTTTTAAATATTTATTTATTTACTCATTCCCTTTTTGTTGCCCTTGATGTTTTATTGTTGTTATTACTGATATCATTGTTGTTGGATAGGACAGAGAGAAATGGAGAGAGGAGGGGAAGACAGAGAGGGGGAGAGAAAGATAGACATCTGCAGACCTGCTTTACAATCTGTGATGAGACACCCTGCAGTTGGGGAGCCAGGGGGCTTGAATGCAGACCTTTGTCATTTGTGCCACCTGCTTAACCCATTGCACCACCGCCCAACTCCCAGCCCAACTCCCAGCCTGGTGTTTTAGAATTGCAAAATCCTACATTTAGATAGACAGAACTTCAATCTTTTAAGTGTATGCCCCATATTGTATGTGAACAGCAAAAATCCTGTGATTATTATGTAAATAAGGTATTATTATTAAATATGGATAAGTTGAGATAAATATAAAGAAATCAAAATGGAGAGGTAATATAGGAAATCAGCATGGTGAAGCAAAAAGGAGCCAGAAAACACAATCTTTGGCATCCGAGTAGCCGTTCACTGACTACATGACTTTGGGTATATGTTTAGTTATTTAGTCTTCTTTTGAAATGATGGTAAAAATCTGTACTATGTACCTATTGTGGTGGTCATGCAGTAAAATAAAAGGCAAACTAAACACTCTGAAAAGGTAGAAGCACTAAGCAACTATGTACTGATAGCATTTTTACTAAGTTCTTCACAGTTGTATACTTCATCAGGGATGCAGTTAGTGTGAGAAATCTACCCTCATGAACCTTCATAGTGTTTTTCCATAGAGGTATGTGGGGATATAACCCAAATGCAAATTTGTTAATATCTTCCTAAATGTTTTTCATAATTTCATGCTTGACTTAACATAGCCTGAACCAACTTCTGAAAACAGGAAAAATGTTATCATTGCATTCCATACCTCATGGCAATAAAATTAAAATCATTCTCCATTTCTAAGCTTACAAGACTATTCTTGCTCTGGCTGGTACTGATTTTTCCAAATTCTTATCCTTTCTATCTTTTATTACACTCTAGATTCATTTGTTTTACTATCTTGACTTCTTTAAATTCTTTCCTGTATAATAGCTACAGATCATGCTTGTGGCTTTTCTTGAAATGACCATTTTCATTTCATCTGGCTAGCAGTCCCTCACTTTTAAAATTTTAAATAAATGTAATTTTAAGGGGCAACTTATTTATATTAAAGACATGATAATACTTTCTCACATATTTACTATGGCAAAATATTTATAGTTCTTATGAGATTTATATAAAAATACCAAATGAAATTTTTTTCCATTTTTAAATCATTGTTTTCCTTTATTTACTACACATTTAATGAAGACAGAGACCTTGTATTTGCTTATCAGGCGATACACAATAATTATAGTAAGCATCATATAGTTATTTAATAAATTCTGATTGAGTGAATTGCTTAAATACTGCTTTCTTTTTTTGTATATTTATTTATTTATTTATTTATTTATTTATTTTATTTTATTTAAGAAAGGATTAATTAACAAAACCATAGGGTAGGAGGGGTACAACTCCACACAATTCCCACACCCAATCTCCATATCCCACCCCCTCCCCCGATAGCTTTCCCATTCTCTATCCCTCTGGGAGTATGGAACCAGGGTCGTTGTGGGTTGCAGAAGGTGGAAGGTCTGGCTTCTGTAATTGCTTCCCTGCTGAACATGGACATTGAATGGTTGTTTTTATAATATTTATTTAATTTATTTATTCCCTTTTGTTGCCCTTTTTGTTTTATTGCTGTAATTATTGTTGTTATTGATGTTGTTCTTGTTGGATAGGACAGACAGAAATGGAGGGGGGGAGACAGAAAGGGGGAGAGAAAGACAGACACCTGCAGACCTGCTTTACCGCCTGTGAAGCGACTCCCCTGCAGGTAGGGAGCCTGGGCCTCGAACCGGGATCCTTACGCCGGTCCTTGCGCTTTGCACCGCCTGTGCTTACAATTTTATTTTTATGATATTTATTTTGTAATAAATAACTCCAGAACACAAAAATCAAGTACCAAAGCATCGGAGGGTGGAATTTCAATGTACTCTTTTCTCTCTTACTTCTTCTGGGACCACTAATGGTTTCCTGATATTTTAGTTTGAATTAAACAAATAGCTAATAGATCATTCCTCTACAGGAGATGTCTTACAAAGACCCATATGTTTTATTAGTACTTATATCCATTTGAGGTTTCCCTGTGCTAAACCGAATTATAATCTAAAACACTTAACATTTTCAATGCTTCTGGATTCCCAGTGATATTAGTATAGTAAACTTTGAATATAAAATACCTTTTGCATGTAGAACAACTGAATCTAAAATAAAATATGTTTACAATTTTCATTTTTACTTTTCTATCTTTTTAACATACTATCTAGTAAATATTTCAATAGTTTCACATCTCCATTATTTTATTTGCATTTATGTCTGTTTATATTTATGCATTCATTCATTTAAATATTTACTTATTCAATTATTTACTTATTTTTAACTAAAGAACTGCTCAGTTCTGGTTTATGGTCCCACTGAGGACTAAATTTTGAACCTTTAATGTCTCAGGCATGAAAGTATTTTTGCATAACCATCATGCTATCTTCCTAGTCTGCTTTGAAATAATTTTTTAACTTTAACTCAATTTAGCAATTTCAACAATAGTATATACAATTATAGTGTCTTTCACTCGTCCTTCACTGATTCTAAATATAATTAATTGCTTCCTTTAGTAGAATTATGTATTTATTATTATTATTAAAACATATTATTTATTACTTACTGGCTAGAGGCAGATAGAAATACAGAGGAAAGGTGAAATAGAGAAGGAGAAAAAGAAAGACAGCTGCAGTACTGCTTCATGACTCATGAAGCCTTCCCCCTGTCAGTGGAGACCATGGTCCTTGCACATTGTTACCTGTGCACTCAGCCAGGTGCTCTCCTCCTTTAACATTTCAAGTATCTGCTAGAGACAAAGAGAAATTGAAAGGGAAAGGGAGATAGGGAGAGTAAAAGAGGATAGTTATTTAAATGTTCTTATCATGGGTCCCCAGTTGTATAGGTGACTTACATTTTTTTTTTATCAGTTTGTGGTTTGCCTTTTCATTACTTTAACAGAGTTTGTCACAGTGTAATTATTTAAAAAAAAATAGTGGTTTAATTTTCAATTTTCCCTTTATAGATTGGTGGTGAGTCTAATAACTGTCTATTACTGAATCCTGAAGACTTCCTATTGTTTCTTTTCCTAAAATAAGTCACAATCGTTTCAGGAACAAAAAACATCCTATATTTCTTTTTACTTCTTCAAGGATAAACAAATAAATAAGAACAACATAAGGTTCAAGAGATAACTCAGTGACTGAGCAGGTGTCTGTATCTAAGACATTATGCTCAATTCCTGACACCAGCCTATATGTTAGAACTTTGCAGTTTTCTGGTCTCTATTACTTTCTCTCATATAAATGAAGGATTAAATAAAGGATGACGTAGGTTATTAAGAGGGGAAGTAATGAGCATTTTATTTATAATATGTGTACTTCCTGTGTAGGAGTTTCTTGAAAGCTCATTCGTGTGGTCTTAATAAAAAACCTAAAATGCTTTCTCACCAGGGGATTTTAGAAATGAGAAAAGAGGAACCAGTAAAGGTGATATTAATTTGTTGTCTTCAGGGGAAAGACGAGGCTGGTCTCTAAAACATAAGGGCCACACCATGACTTCGCTCTTCTATTTAGTTTTGCAATTTATACTTAGAACTGTAATACATTTTAAGTTATCTTTTCTACAGATCTGAGATCTAGTTCAAGCCATTCATTTTTCTGTACTCTTTTTATACTACGGAGTTCCTATTATTTTTTTTTAAAGTCTTTCCTTTTCTGAATCATATTTTTAAGCCTTTGTGAAAAAAAATGGGCTGTACTTGTTTAGGTCTATTCTGGACTTATTATTTTCCACTGAATTATCTATCAGTTTTTCTTTTCTGAATTGTCTATAAGTCTGTCAACACCACATTATCCTGACTCCTGTGGTTAAACACTGAGTCTTAATATCAGGTAGTGTTAATTCCTTAGTCTTAAATTGTCATACATATTCCACATTTCTTGCTTTTTCACATGAATTTAAAAATCAATTTTTTTTCTTAAAAATATTTGGGGGAGAGGATCTGAGTGATAGCTCACCTGGTGTAGTGCACATGTCAATATGTATGAAGACATAGGTTCACGCCCCAGGAACCCACTTACATGGGGAAAGCTTCACAAGCAGTAAAGCCATGCTGAAGTGTCTGTCACTCTTGACTCTCACCTTCTATCTAAAGGAAAGAAGTATTCTGTTGTCATGAGGAGGAATGTTCCAAGCTGCCCCAATTTCAGGACCCATCTTCCTTGGTTGGAACATAGAGTATGTTGTCCATCCTCCCTTCAGAGGATGGAACATTCTCTACCGTTGTTGATCCAAGTTGAGGGCAAGGTCCTATGGGAGCCCACTCAGGGGTCTATTGTCTTGTTCCCGATAGAGATGAATGGTAATATTGGGGAGGGGTATTTATTCGAGGTGTATGTCCATCATGTCTGTTTGGGAATCTCAGGACTCCCTGATTAGGGCACCAGCTGATGGGGTGGCCTGATAGTGACTAAAGAGTCATTGTTAAAGTATGCCAGAATGTGAACTCAGATCTACAAGGATGCAGAGGTCACATAGGCTGCTAAGCTGAATACTGGTCCCAGATCACATCAAATGGATGGGGTTTACAGTCAACAATATTTATACACTTTTCCCATATTTGGGAGCCACTCTCTTCCCTGATCCAGCTTTCTGGTCCTTTTTCCAGCCATGACATCATCACCCCAGACAATAACTTGGATACACCTTCATATCAGATTTCAGGCTTAGGGGAAAAAAAAAAAAACTAGGAAAGTCACAGGCCCTTTGGAATATAACTAAAATAGGCCTACTAGCTACCCACAAAATGGAGACCCCCCAACTCTTCATCTGCACTATTCCAGCCCTTAGGTTCATGATTAATCAACAACCTGTTTGGCTTTTTATATTAACTCTCTTTTCAGCCACCATGTTCCAGACGCTACCATAATGCTAACCAGACTTCCCTGGACAGACAGCCCCACCAGTGTGTCCTGGGGCCCAGATTCCCCAGAGCTCCACCCCACTAAGGAAAGATAGATACAGGCTGGAATATGGATCAACCTGTCAACTCCCATGTTCAGCGGGAAAGCAATTAAAGAAGCCAAACCATCAACCTTCTGCACCCCATAATGACCCTGGGTCCATACTCCCAGAGGGATAAAGAACAGGAAAGCTAAAGAACAGAAAGGGGAGGGGATGGGATACGGAGTTCTGGTGGTGGGAATTATGTGACATTGTACCCCTCTTATCCTATGGTTTTGTTAATGTTTCCTTTTTGTAAATAAAAAATAAAAATGAAATAAATATAAAATAAAATAAAAATACTTTTAAAAAATCTAATTGGATTAAAAATGTTTAATTGGGTGAGGGTGATATCTTAATGGCTATGCAAATAGGCGCTCATGCCTGAAGCTCTCAGGTCCCAGGTTCCAGGTCCCAAGTCCCAGATTCAATCCCCTATACCACCATAAGCCAGGGCTGAGCTGTGAACTGGTTAATATATATACCATTGTCATTATTTTTGTAGTATCTGAGGGTTTGCTTCTTCAGGATGACTAATTTAGATAGAAAGAAAAGGCATTGGGAGTCGGGCGGTAGCGCAGCGGGTTAAGCTCAGGTGGCACTAAGCACAAGGAACAGAGGAAGGATCCCGGTTTGAGCCCCCGGCTCTCCACCTGCAGGGGAGTCACTTCACAGGTGGTGAAGCAGGTCTGCAGGTGTCTGTCTTTCTCTCCCCCTCTCTGTCTTCCCCTCCTCTCTCCATTTCTCTCTGTCCTATCCAACAACAATGACATCAATAATAACTACAACAACAAAACAACAAGGGCAACAAAAGGAATAAATAAATAAATAAAATTTAAAAAAAAAGAAAAGGCACTTAATATGATACCTGCCTATGTCAGATGAACTGATGAAATAGTGAATAGCCGTGTTTGTTATCTTTAGTACAGCTAAATTCTATGAAGTTAAACTTCTGAAAATTGTATTATGTATGAGAGAGGGTTCACTGTATGAGAGAGGGTTCACTGTGTAGGGTGCTTACATTGTCATACAAAAGACACATCTCTGTGCTGTGGCACTACATGGGGGGTATTATGTCATCAAGAAGGTTTGATGCTGTGGTGCCTCCTCCATTTTATCTAAGAGAATGAAATGTTTGAAGTAGAGCAACCTTACATGTGCGAGACTGGTTACCCACACACAAACACAAGAATAAGGGAGGTAGAATAGAGTACTGCTTTGGCACATGTGAGTAGGGATTTAAGCCAGGGCTTTACAAATACATGCAAGACGGATGCTCTGTTTGAACCATCTCTACTGTCCATAGAGTACTAGTTTTAGGAGACTTTCTGATCAAAGTCTTACTCTTTTAGTTCAGTTAATTCAACTATTTCAGATAACACTTTGTCAATAGCATAGTAGGTAAAATTGAGACTAATGAGATTTTGAAAGAAAAATAAATATCTGTGGACAAGTAACAACTGACATATACATTATTTTTCAACTTAATTAATTTGATAAGATAGAGAGAAATTGAAAGAGAGAAGGTATAGAGAAAGAGAGACAAAGAAACACTTGCAACATTGCTTCACCACTTGTGAGGCTTTCCCGTGCAGGTGGGGACTGGGGGCTTTAACCTGGGTCCTTGTGCTTGGTAATATGTGCACTTAACTAAATGTGCGACTGCCTGTCCCGATATGTATTTTTGTAATGCTTAAATCCAAATAGAATTTCTCTGGAAAGCAGATATTTTATCCAGAAATGAATAATACTAAAACACTTGGATAAAATTGAATTATAGCTAACATTGATTATATAGCTTACAGAAGTATGTTAACAGCCCAATTTCCAACAGAATCCTCTTTATAGTGTTTGTTACTTTTACAATGAAGGTTATTATTATTTTCCTTTTTAATTTTAATATCCTGAAACAGAGTCCTAGTCACCTTCCCCTAAAGTTAGTGTTGCTTAATCAAGCTATATATTTGTTAACCAAAATTTAACTTACAAATATATGCAAGTAACTCTATATCTTATCTGCAGTCCAAAAAAACTTGAGGGTTTTAATTTTTAAAAGGCAAAAGAAGAAAAATTAATCCAGAATAGTCAACCTTAGGTCAGCATGTATTCACCCCAATTTCCTAAGTTTACTGCCTCTACATAAAATGAATAATGAGAATGGATCTTCAGTCAAGATGATAGCCTTGAAGTCCTCTTTAATTATAATGAAGCCAGACAATTTGACTGGCATATTCCATGGGAGATGGGGGTTGGAGTAGGTGAGTGCATTATTTAAACACTGAAATTAAATGGGTGGGGAGAAGTGTTTATGTGGGAGTAGGACATATGTGGGAGTATGGAGAAACTATGGTTTGCTTAATTTTGCTGTGTAACTAAAATTTCTGAAAAATATATTTAAAAATAAGCAGTATTTTTTACTAATTCCCGGCTACCTTGGAATTCATACAACCAGAGTCATATCGCCCTAAGTTTAAGTACCAGCTTAATATGGTTTTTCTTTTGCTCTGTTTCAAGTCAAAATGATAAATTACTAGTCCTCTATGCTTTAGCTATGAGTCCTATATCAACTGAAGCTGATACGGAATTCTACTTAAGGCTCATGAAGCTGTACAGCATTTGGCAGTGACAAATATGTTCAGTTTACAGTAATAGAGACTCATCAGAACTTGGATATTGAGTTTTGTTCAGCTGACACTCATTTGAGGAGTAGCTTCTAAAATACTTTTTCAAAAACTTATGATTCTCTGACAGTAAAGAAAAACTATCCAGAGTATTTTTGGCTACCTCATCAGCAGGTATAGAAAGAAATTATGGTTTCTAAATTTAAAGTCAGTTTTAGAAGTTGCATTTCTGACATTCCACTCATGTCCTGTTAATTATTTCTTCTGTTTCTTGAAATTGATTCTGCAGCAGCCTGAGAAGACTCTCATTATTAAACAGTGTACTGGTTAATTTCAATGACAATCAAAAGACATGACAAAGGAGGCATATTTTTTTTAAATAAACAGAATGTTAAGCAACTGAATATCTATTGAGGAGACCTATATTATAGTTTATAGGCATAAGCAGGGTAGCCTATATTTCTGTAACTTGGAAATACCAAAATACAAAGTGATCCTAATTTTCCTTCGATGACCTAGTGTACAGTAAAATATACTTACTATATAATTATCAGTTTTAAAGATGATATCCAGGATGCTGAGCTTTGCCAAAGTATTGTTCTAGCCCTACAGGCTAGATAAAATATGTGACAGAAACATAACTAGCAATACAATAACCACAGCAATGTAATAATCAGCCAAACTAAGTCAGTAAAACTGGTTCAAATCAATATATTAGGCTACAAGAATATGTCAGATTAAAAGAAACAAATATAACAACAAAGAAAATTAAAAATAACTAAAACAATTCCTCTTTCTTTTAGAAAGCTTATGAATGTGAAGTGCAATAAATAAAATAACATCTAACAGCCAAAGAAACTATCACACAAAGAGACCCCTTACACAACGGGAGAACATCTTCACATGCCATATATCCGACAAGAGACGATCACCAAAATATACAGAGCAAAAAACAAACTTAGCAACAATGATCCTGGGTCCATGCTCCCAGAGGGATAAAGAATGGGAAAGCTATCAGGGGAGGGGGTGGGAAATGGAGATTGGGTGGTGGGAATTGTGTGGAATTGTACCCCTCCTACCCTATGGTTTTGTTAATTAATCCTTTCTTAAATAAAAAAATAAAATAAAAATTTTTTTAAAAAGCTTAGACCAGGAAGAATAGAAGCAAAGAGTGGCACAGCTATATACAAATAATGTCAAAGGACATAAATTATGGTGATGTGCATGATACAGCAAATCCTAACAAAGGGATTTTTCAAAGTTAACCCAATTGCCAAATAATGTGATTACACCAATAACTATCTATTGCCTTCTTAAGCCCTAAGACAGCAAGAAACTCTCACTTCCTCTATAGAGCCTATATTTCCCCAGTCCTGGAACCTCTAGGGTGGGGCTCATTACCATGCATGCTTCTGTCAATTCATACCAAATGGTATTTCTTCCACTGATCCCAACCTAATCAAAGCAAGGAGTACCACCTCAGCATACTTTACTTCAGACTGTGTCCAGAGATGTCATTCATGGAATGTCAGCCCTTCAGCCTCATTACTCGAGTGAGACCTTTCCTTTCATAGGATTCTCTAATGCCATTCCTGGTGGTTCACTTCCTAATAAAGACCTAAAACCTAGATATAGATCAGGTCCAGTGAGATAGAGCATAGGTTCATATATATCCATAAATTAGGGCAAAATATATACCTGAAAGCAAAAGTACACAGTATTCTGCAGCAAGTCAGTGTAAAGTTCATAATGAAATAGTGTCCACATAGACTTAGATACTCACTGCACCTATATCCTAGTACACTTCCCTCACTCACTCCAAAGCTAACCTTACCAAAGCAAGGACTGCAAAAGCTGAATAAGGGCAAAAGACTGGCATACTTTAATGATGACTCTTTAGTCACTATCAGGCCACTCCATCAGCTGAGGCTCTAGTCAGGGAGTCCTGAGATTCCCAAAGAGACATGATGTACCTAGACCTCGAATAAATCCCTGTTTCCATTGTTACTGATTTTCTCTATCTGGAAAAAAAAAACAATAAAACCCTTTGTAGGCCCCCATAGGACCTTGCTCTCAACTTGGATCAACAACAGTAGAGAATGTTCTGTCCTCTGAAGGGAGGATGGACAACATACTCTATACTACACTTGAGGAAGATGAGTCCTAATATTGGGGCAACTTGGAATGTTCCTATTCATAACCACATAATGTGAGCTCAGATCTACAGGGACGCAGAGGTCACATGGGCTCCTAATCTGAATATGGGCCACAGAACACATCAAATCGATTGGGGTTTACAGTCAACAATATCTATAAACCTTTCCCTTATTAGGTAATTACTCTCTTCTCTGATCCAGCTTTCTGGTCCTTTTTCCAGCCATGACATCATCTCTCCAGACAATGACTTGGATCTACCTGCATATAAGATTTCAGACTCAGGGAAAAAAAAACTAGTATAGCCACAGGCCCTTTGGAATATCACTAAAATATGCCTACTAGCTATCTATAAAATGGACCCCCCCAACACTTCATCTGCACTATTCCAGCCCTTAGGTTCATGTTTAGTCAACAATTCGTTTGGCATTACATGTTAACTCACTTGTCAGTCACCAGGTTCCAGATGCTAGCATGATGCCGACCAGACTTCTCTGGATAGACAACTTCACCAATGTGTCCTGGAGCTCCGCTTCCCCAGAGCCCCACTCTACTAGAGAAAGAGAGAGAGAGAGGATAGGAGCATGGATCAACCTGTCAACATCCATGTTCATAGGGGAAGCAATTACAGAAACCCGACCTTCCACCTTCTGCATCCCACAATGACCTTGGGTCCATACTCCCAGAGGGTTAAAGGTCAGTAAAGAGTAGGATAGCTATCAACAGAGGGGATGGGTACGGAGTTCTGGTGGTTGGAATTGTGTGGTGTTGTACCCCTCTTATACTATGGTTTTGTTAGTATTTCCTTTTTTATAAATAAACAAATAAATAAAATAATAACACCCCCCAAAAGGAAATGATGACCCTATATTCTTTGATCCAGTTTTGTAATGTTTGAATAAAACACTATGATTAAGGCTAAAATATGTTCTCTTTCTGAAAAAAATGAATAAATAACATCTGCATATTTTTAAGGCAGTCTAGGGCCTATATCTAAAGGATAATTTTGGATATGATTAACTAATCTGGACTGAAACAGATTTGAGAATTTGTACTCTATGTATGCTTCCCATAACCCTGCAAATTCATTTCAAAGTAATGTGCTTATACTGCAGTTCCGGGGTTGTAGAGGAGAAAATGTGCTTGGCATTCTTTGGAACTGGCATAGTCGATGTTTTTCAAAAGTGACAAAAATTCCTGACTTCTTTCCAAAGCTTACTAAAGTGCTGCATTTGCCTTTTAAGTATAGCTTTTTAACCAGGAAAATTTCATAACTTTTCCATAAACCTATAACAGTTTTGTGTTTTAAGACAATCTGAGTTTTAATGATTCGTACATATAACAAGGGAATGAATGCCCCCATCATTAATTTATTTTTGCAGGATGATGTATTAAGCAGAAAGTTTTGTTAGACCTGCTGTCATTGTTTTAGAGGAAAGGAAATGATATTAAAGATGTTATGCTTAACTTTTACTGAGTCACCATAAAAATACTCATTAACTTCAGGTGGGGTGTTATAAATTTTAAAATTCATTCTGATAAACTAGGCTGTTCTAAGTAATGAACTTTAAAGGACCTTTGATATGTTACAGGATACGGTGAAAATTAAAAATCAACTGAATAAGATAATTCTCCATCAAATAAATGAAATACAAACAAGTCAGTTAGAATGCATGTGTCTGGATAAGAATACAGCAGTTACATTAAAAGTATTTCACACTGAGTATGTGAAAGAGAAATAATTCACACATAATTGAACCAGGTATGCTACTGTGGACTGCATTTGACCTACATGGTAATGCTGCATGGAACATCTGTGGTTCTTTATGATAGAGTTTTACTATATACTAATATATTATTGATAAATAGTGAGATTGAATCTCCTATCACATTAGGAATACTAGGTGTAATATTGTTTTACCAGAGTTACCCTTCATACTCACTATCAAAGAGCTATTACAGGTCTCATGATTGCCAGTGAATGGTATCTTTTATGGAAACAAAAATAAAGGTAAAAAAAACAATAAATTAAGTCCCTGCACTGGAAATAGAAAGTATTTTCTTTTATCAATAGGTACATAATTTTCAAGTAGAAGTTTTCGTGAAGTAAGACTGGGCAAAAAATAGACAACAGCCATAATATGTATGCTAATTAAGGAGTCAAAGCATATCTTTTTTTTATATAAGAAAGGATAAATTAACAAAACCATAGGGTAGGAGGGGAACAACTCCACACAATTCCCACCACCCAAACTCCATATCCCACCCCCTCCCCTGTTAGCATTCTCATTCTCTTTCTCTGGGAGCATGGACCCAGGGTCATTGTGGGTTGTAGAAGGTGGAAGGTCTGGCTTCTTTAATTGCTTCCCCGCTGAACATGGGCGTTGACTGGTCAGTCCATACTCCTAGTCTGCCTCTCTCTTTCCCTAGTAGGGTGGGTCTCTGGGGAAGCAGAGCTCCAGGACACATTGGTGGGGTCTTCAGTCCAGGGAAGCTTGGCCGGCATCTTGATGACATCTGGAACCTGGTGACTGAAAAGAGAGTTAACATACAAAGCCAAACAAATTGTTGAGCAATCATGGACCCAAAGCTTGGAATACTGGAGAGGAAGTGTTAGGGGAATACTCACTGCAAACTCTAGTGTACTTCTGCTTTCAGGTATATATTTTGCAGTAGTTTATGGATACATGTGAACATATGCTCTCTCTCACAGAAACTGGTGTATATCTAGGTTTTGGGACTTTGTTAGAAAGTGTACCACCTGAGATGGAATTAGAGAATACTATGAAAGGAAAGGTCTCACCCGAGTAATGAAGTTGAAGGGTTGTCATTCCACATGTGAAGTCTCTGGACACAGTCTGAAGTGAAGCATGTTGAGGTGGCAATCTTGCGTTGGTTAGGTTGTGATCGGCAGATGCAATATTATTTGATATGGATTGGGAGAGGCATGAGGGAAAGTGGGCCCTATCCAATGGTTCCAGTACTGGGGGAAGTAGAGGCTCTATAGTGGAGATGTGAGGTTCCTGCTGTCTTAAGGTTCAAAAAGATGACCAATAGTTAATGTTATCATCACATTAATTGGTAATTGGGTTAACTTTGAAAAGTCCTTTTGTTAGGGTTTGCTGTACAGTACCCAGTATCTTGTATATAGATGTGCTATTGGTTGCTTCTAATCTACTTGGTCTAGGCTTTTGAGAGAGTCCGCACATCAAATACACATCCTAAATATTAAAAAGACTCAGTCTGTGTTTTAAAAAACTTCGTTTTCACCAAATACAAAAGTAAATTCCAAGTGGATCAAGGACTTGGATGTTAGACCAGAAACTATCAGATACTTAGAGGAAAATATTGGAAGAACTTTTTTCCGCATAAATTTTAAAGACATTTTCAATGAAACGAATCCAATTACAAGGAAGACTAAGGCAAGTATAAACCTATGGGACTACATCAAATTAAAAAGCTTCTTCACAGCAAAAGAAATCACTACCCAAACCAAGAGACCCCTCACAGAATGGGAGAAGATCTTTACATGCCATACATCAGATAAGAGTTTAATAACCAACATATATAAAGAGCTTGCCAGACTCAACAACAAGACAACAAATAACCCCATCCAAAAATGGGGGGAGGACTTGGACAGAATATTCACCATAGAAGAGATCCAAAAGGCTGAGAAACACATGAAAAAATGCTCCAAGTCTCTGATTATCAGAGAAATGCAAATAAAGACTACAATGAGATATCACTTCACTCCTGTGAGAATGTCATACATCAGAAAAGGTAACAGCAGCAAATGCTAGAGAGGGTGTGGGGTCAAAGGAACCCTCCTGCACTGCTGGTGGGAATGTCAATTGGTCCAACCTCTGTGGAGAACAGTCTGGAGAACTCTCAGAAGGCTACAAATGGACCTACCCAGTGACCCTGCAATTCCTCTCCTGGGGATATATCCTAAGGAACCAAAAACATCCATCCAAAAAGATCTGTGTACACATATGTTCTTGGCAGCACAATTTGTAATAGCAAAAACCTGGAAGCAACCCAAGTGTCCAACAACAGATGAGTGGCTAAACAAGTTGTGGTATATATACACAATGGAATACTACTCAGCTGTAAAAAATGATGACTTCACTGTTTTCAGCTGATCTTGGATGGACCTTGAAAAAATCATGTTGAGTGAAATAAGTCAGAAACAGAAGGATGAATATGGGATGATCTCACTCTCAGGCCGAAGTTGAAAAATAAGATTAGAAAAGAAAACACAATTAGAACCTGACCTGGAGTTGGCGTATTGCACCAAAGTAAAAGACTCTAGGGTTGGTGGGTGGAAAAAAAAAAAACAAAAAAACTTCGAGACATACAATTAATTTTCCCCCTCTCATATTAATTAAAAGCAAATGACCCCATCCAAAAATGGGCAGAGGATATGAACAAAACATTCACCTCAGAGGAGATCCAGAAGGCTAACAAACATATGAAAAACTGCTCTAGGTTACTGATTGTCAGAGAAATTCAAATTAAGACAACACTAAGATACCACCTCACTCCTGTAAGAATGGCATACATCAAAAAGGACAGCAGCAACAAATGCCGGAGAGGTTGTGGGGACAGAGGAACCCTTTTGCATTGCTGGTGGGAATGTAAATTGGTACAGCCTCTGTAGAGAGCAGTCTGGAAAACTTTCACAAGGCTAGACATGGACCTTCCATATGATACAGTAATTCCTCTCCTGGGATTATACCCCAAGGATTCCATAACACCCAACCAAAAAGAGGTGTGTATTCCTATGTTCATAGCAGCACAATTCATAATAGCTAAAACCTGGAAGCAACCCAGGTGCCCAACACCAGATCAGTGGCTGAGAAAGCTGTGGTATATATACACAATGGAATACTATGCAGCTATCAAGAACAATGAACCCACCTTCTCTGATCCATCTTGGACAGATCTAGAAGGAATTATTTTAAGTGAGCTAAGTCAGAAAGATAAAGATGAGTATGGGATGATCCCACTCTTCAACAGAAGTTGCGTAAGAAGATCTGAAAGGGAAACTAAAAGCAGGACCTGACCAAATTGTAAGTAGGGCACCAAAGTAAAAACCCTGTGGTGAGGGGTAGACATGCAGCTTCCTGGGCCAGTGGGGGGTGGGAGTGGGTGGGAGGGATGGGTCATAGTCTTTTGGTGGTGGGAATGGTGTTTATGTACATTCCTAGTAAAAGCATATCTTTTCATAAGAGATTTTCTAGCACACAAAAAAACAACAAAATTATTGATTTTTTCTTCAGTGGTTAATGATAAAGACCAGTGCTTTGATCAAGACTACAAACTGTATACTGACTAGATTCATTTTTCCTTTAGGCTACAAATTTGATAACTCTGATCATGTATAAGTGGAAATGTGTATCTTTGGTATAAATAACAGTACATTCCCTGCAATTCAAAATGCAAGAATGAAGCATTTTAAGAGTTTTACAGTATCTGTCATGTAAAATCCTAAATTTCTAAACTGGAAGGAACATTGGAGATGAGTTAGTTCTTTGCCAATTTCTTATATGTGTAGAAATGAAGTCACAAGAAGATATCATACAAGATTACTTTGCTGCTTAGTGGTAGAACAAGAACTGAGTGAGTATGCAAAGAGACTGGTGCACATAATGATGGCTATTTTGGTCAATTCCAGGCCTCTTCATCACCTGGGGAACTACTCAGGGGAACCTTGGATTTCTCCCACAGATATTATGGGACTAGATCTCCAAGAGATGCCTCTCTTTACCATCACTCATCATTGCTTTTGAGGATGTCCATAGTAACCCTTTTGTGGTTCTCTTTAAAACCATACCCTCACTATAAAGTGACAGTGGTTAAGGGCTGCCTCATTCTCTGAAGTGTGGGTGAATCATCCTACACTAGAAGAAGACTGGTCCTGAAATGTTTGCAGCCTAGAATTTCCCTAGCTGTGAACATGGAGTACTACTCAGCCGTCAACGCAGGGTATATTGTGTCATTAAGGACAGCTACTGATTATGCTCAATGAAGTAGTGAGGAAATGAAGGATAACTACAGGATGATTTCACTCGTATGTGGAATATAGAGAATTGAAACACATGGACTTGAAAAAATACATATTCCACCCTTCTTTCTATAAGGCCATGAGATGACTATGGTAGTTGTATTTAGAAGATAGAAACATAGATCTTTGGTGGTAGGAGTGGTGCATAATTATACCCATATTATTTTATACGCTTATAAATAACTATTAAGGCACTAATAAATTAAAAATATATGGTCTGCAATGTGAATCGTTTATGGGGCATGTAGTCTTGAGATGAAACAATACATATTTTACATATTTCAAGAATCAAGAGAATCATGTTCCTTTACTAGTATTTCTTTCTCACCATGATTATTTTTAATTTCCAAATGTATTGCTTGAACAAGCTCAAATATTTAATATTAAGGCATTTTCCATTTTCCATCTATTGATTCATATAATTTATTATTATTATTTATTGAATAATGATGATTGACAAGATTGTAGGATAAGAGGGGTGCCATTTCATACATTTCACACCACCAGAATCTGCCCAGGGAAGTCAGGTTGCCATCATGGTAGCATCTGCAACTTGGTGTCTGAAAAGTAGTAAGATATAAAACAGAACAAATTGTCTAATAATAAGGAACCTAAAGGTAAGAATATAATAGGTGAGATTTGGAGTTTCTGTTTTAGAAAAAGCTAGGAAGTCTATTTTAGGTATATTCCAAGGGGCCCATGACTTTACTAATTTTTGACTGATCCCAACAGCAAACATACAGGTGGACTAAAGGTATTGTCTAGGGAGATGGTGTCATAGCTGGACACAGGACTACAAAGCTAGATCTAGGAAAAATAGCTACCAAAATATGGGGAAAAGTATATAAATTATGTTAGCTGTAAATCCCATTGAGCTTATCTAATGGCATTAGTCATAGTCATTTCAAGGCACTCTGACCATAAAATCCTAGGAAAAATATTAAATTATATATAAAAAAATGGGACTGGGTGGTGGTGCACCTTGTTAAATGCACTTTACCATGCACAAATACTTGGGTTCAAACCTCTGGTTTTTACCAGCAGAGGGAAAGAAATGTTGCAGATCTCTTTCTCTCTTTCTCTCTGTCTCTGTCTCTATCTCTATCTTTATCTCTATCTTCCTTCTTCCCTCCCTCCCTGTCCTTATTTCCCCTCATATTTTCTCTGTCCTCATAATTTCAGATACTAAATAATGTGATTTATCACACCTCTGCATCAGAAGAAGATTGTTCCTTGAGTACTCAGCCAGAAAATACTTCTCATTTTTGCTATTAAAACACAAGAGCAGAACTCTTTCAGTAAAATTTGATGAATGCATTTTCACATTATTTTTCTTCAATCCTCAGACAAACTGGACATTTCTTTAAATATGGAAATGACTTTACAAAATAGTTCCTTAATTATTTCCTATGTCCAACACAAAGCTTTTCAATTAGTCAGTGCTCTCTATATAGCTGTAGAATGAGCAGATTTATTATCTCCAAGATAATGGCTATAGAACTTTTTGAAGGACACAGAATACAAAGACATAATATTGGATAGAAAGAGACAAATTTACTAGCTATGTGATCGTGTCGAAATTATGTACCACAGTTGACATTCAGTTTCTTACCTGTAACACTGAGGAAAAGATTAATGACTGTAATTGTCTTATACATTTGTAAGTGAGATAACAATAGTGAAACAATTAGCACATTCCCTATTTAACATAATAGACATAAGCAATAAATGTTCATTTTCTCTTATTTCTTTTTATTATAATAAAATGATTATGGAAATGACCTGGAAAAAATCCTAATAAAAGAAAAGTTCATGTCATAGATTCACTTGTAACAAGCTAATTTACTTCATTTCATTATATATAAAATGAAGATAATGTCCTCACGAAGCTAATGGGAGGAGTAAGTGAGCATAGTGTAACTAACACAATTACTACAGTTTAGAGAAGATGCTCAGTATATGTTATTATTAGAACATTTTATTCAACCAAGTTTCTTTAGTATGAAGTGAGTTTTAAGGCATTAGCTAATTTTAAGATTATAATTATAAGGTGATATTGTCTATATATACATATATGTATATGTATCTGTTAAACCTTATTTATAATGTACTAACATCTTTCTAATTTACTTTCAGCTTGTCTTAGTGTTGCTAATGCTCTGAACTGATGTTCAACAGAGACAAAGACCTCCAGGTGGAGAGCTGGGGCTCGAACTGGGGTCCTTGCTCTTTATATTATGTGCACTTAATCCTGCGTGCCACTGCCTGACCCCCGAAATCTGTTCATAAGGCCATGTATTTGTGATTTTCTCAATAGAGCCATATTTTTGGAAATATTTTATTTATTTAATCTTAATGAGAAAAAGAGAGATAAGAGAAAGAGGAAAGAAAGAAAGGAAGAAAGAAAGAAAAAAAGAAAGAAAGAAAGAAAAGAAGGGAGGAAGAAAGAAATAAGATAACAAAGTATTGCTCAACTCTGGCTTATAATGGTACTGTAGTTTGAATCTAGCATCTTGGAGCCCCAGGTATGAAAATCTTTTGCATAACTATTATGCTGTCTCTCCAGCTTGAGAATTATTATACTTTAGCAGCATTCAGTTAAGAACACACTTTCATTCCCCTCTGAATTTGCCTCTCATCAAATGGCATTAAAAAGGTCAAAGTCATATTTGACAAGTTACATGACAGTGACAAAGATAACAGATAACTCATAATTTGCCACAGTAATTAGAACATCAGTGACAAATCTAAGATTAGTCATTTTCTATAACATCCCAAAGTACCGAGAAATTTTCCAGCTGACTTAAAAAATTCGATAGTTTTTTTTAATCAAATTTGACATCAGTGCTAAAATTTACATGACAATACTTATAATGAGTTGTAATTCTGTGAATATGATTTTTAAGCTAGCAATGAAAAACAGCTCAGGCCACCACACAACTGGTAAAAAGAAATCATTTCTCTATTAGTTCTGTAGATATTTATATTACAAAAGCATTGTCTTGTGAAGAAGTAACCAGCAAATATGAGTCTAAACTTATGTGAAGAAATGTACACAAGAACAGTTTATGAAAGAATCTTTACATTTATATATAAACAACTGAAACACATAAATTTTTAAATTTTTTAAAAAATATTTATTTATTCCCTTTTGTTGTCCTTGTTTTATTGTTGTGGTTATTATTACTGTCGTTGTTGTTGGATAGGACAGAGAGAAATGGAGACAGGAGGGGAAGAGACAGACAGGGGCAGAGAAAGATAGATACATGCAGACCTGCTTGACCCCCTCTGTAGCGACTCGCTGCAGGTGGAGAGCCTGGGGCTCAAACAGGGATTGTTATGCTGGTCCTTGCACTTTGCCCCACGTGCGCTTAACCCGCTGTGCTACTACCTGACTCCCAAACTTGTTTTTTTTTTTTTTTTTAAAGTCTGTCACTAAAACTTTGTGAAAACTATGGTGGTTAATCTTGTCAAGAGGTGACAGCTAGGGTGGGGAGGTCACAGAACTGAAAGAAAATTAATATTAATAATAAGGGCCAGGTGATGACACGCCCAGTTGAGCACACATGTTACCATACACAAGGACTGGGGTTCAAGTCTCTGTTCCTCACCTGTAGGGGAATGCTTTACTAGTGGTGAAGCAGTGTTGTAGATGTTAAAAAATAAAATTAGTGGGAGTCGGGCTGTAGTGCAGCAGGTTAAACGCAGGTGGCGCAAAGCACAAGGACTGGTGTAAGGATCCCGGTTCAAGCCCCCAGCTCCCCACCTGCAGGGGAGTCGCATCACAAGCGGTGAAGCAGGTCTGCAGGTGTCTGTCTTTCTCTCCCCCTCTCTGTCTTCCCCTCCTCTCTCCATTTCTCTCTGTCCTATCCAACAACAATGACATCAATGGTGACTACAACAATAAAACAGCAAGGGCAACAAAAGGGAATAAATAAATAATAAAAAAATTAAAAATAAATAAATAAATAAAATTAGTAGTTACCTTCTATCATTTCTTTACAATTGTATTTATAATAAAATCAATGTGTTGTATAATAGAAATATGAAAATCACTCAGCGCAGCACTGCCACTAAGTAGCTATATATATATGCAGAAGTTATAACTTCTGTGTTTTAATTTCTCCATCTAAAAGTATAGATTATACCCAGTTTCTGTAACTGGCAGAGATGTTTTGAAAGTAGAATGATCTTAAAGTAGAGGACAGGTAATACAATTTTTAAGCTAAGTAGATAGCTCACTCAATGGAACACATTCCCTGTTGCCCATGTGGGCCAAAGTTCCAGCCCCAGTATCACATGGACAGTATGAGAAAAACTCCTTGGTTAATGCAGCAGGGCTTTGATGTCTCTACTCTCACCCTTTATATCTGCTTTTATCTCTCTCTATTAAAAAAAAAGCAGGGATTGGACTCAGGAGACCATTCAGTGGTATTATGCATGCATAAGGCCCTGACTTCATTCATCCACACAAATAAAAGTAAAAACACACCAAATAACCTAGACTGATATTATCAATATATTGTTGATATATTACTAGTAGTTTGCGACTTAATTCATGAGAACACATAATGCTATAATTAAGGATATTAGTATTAGTAGCAATTGCTCAATGACATCAGTGGGTGGGTGACAGAATGTACTATAAAAATATAACTGAATATACATAAATTATTATTTTTTATAAATGCTAAAATGAAATTATTTTTACTTACTGATAATATGGTATTATTTATAGTATTTCATATTATTTATAGTATTACGCTTTTCACTTTATTTACATATCTAACTTAATATATTTATATTAACTTTACAAAACTAAGATATTTCATTGATATTTTGTAGTTCAATTTGAATACACCATCAGAACCAAACCTGTAGAATTTCAAAGATCAAAAGTTTCTTTTGAGAATCTTTCACATTTCTGGAAAGGTCAAGATGATTTTAAATAGTGGGAGTGGTGTGTAAATACCTATCATAAAGAGTTAAGAAATTGAGTCTATGTGTCAACTACTGACTTATAAAGCATTACTCTCACATTAAATAATTTGGAAAGAAAGAATATAGCAAATCCTTCTGTAAATAAAAAATTCTCCTCCAGTGTAAAAGAATATTTTTGGCTTAATGTAGCAAAATTCTTAAGGAAATGCATAATAAATGAAAAATAATGTAGCAAGTGACTGTGGAATAACAAGAAAAGGTTGAAATAGAGAAACTCTCAGGTCCTAGTGAGTAATAGTGGAAACAGACCTAGGCTAAGGGAGACACTGCCTTTAAAATACTAGTAATGGGGATACATGTACCTGTGTATCAACAACCCCACTGTAAACCATTAATCTCCCATTAAAATGAAAAAGAAAAAAGAAAGAAAAAAGCTTCCATAAAGGAAAAAGAAAGAGGAGGGGAGGGGGGCTTGGGAATACAGCATTACTCCTGATATCCCAGATCTCCACCTATATCAAACAAACACAGTTACACATTCTACTTAAAACTGAGCTACAACATCTGTTTCCAAATCTGAGCCATTGCAGATTGTGATGCTATGAACATATACAAACACTCTGGATGGCTATGCTTGTTTCCTGAGTATATCTCCCCTGAAAAGGGATATATTGCCAGGTCATATATAGGTCCATTTCTAGTTTTCTGAGAGTTCTCCAGATTGCTCTACATAGGGGATACTCAAATTTACATTCCCATCGGCACCCAAAGGGTTTCTTCACCCCACAACCTCTACAGCATTTATTATTGTGCTTCTGATGTATAACATTATCACAGGATTGAAGTTGTACTCATTGTCTTTAGTTGCATTTCTTTGATAAACAGACTTTGAACATTTTTCATATATTTGTTTGTCCTTTGGACCACAACTTTAAAACCTATCAAGCTGGGAGTTAACAGAAGATGGCGGACTGAGAAGCTGCTAGTGGCTTGAGCTCTGACCACACATTCTGGAAACGGTAGGATTTTCTGCCTTTAGTAGGCCAGTCAATAAAGGGTCCTAGCGGTAACACCAAGGAGGTGACTATAACTTAATTTGGGATAAGAAATAGAGTAGAAAAAAAGGGGGAAATTTTTTTTCCATTTAATTATAAAGCACACCTCCTCCCCCTACCCACCCCCCCATAAACAGTCCCTGGGGACCAGGTCCTAGCAGGCTCCCTTGCTGAGCTTCTGTCTTTACCAAATTCCTGTCCCACCAGGGAATATTATTCATTCTAAGTCTATACCCTTCTGAAAACTCTGGCCTTTTTTTTCTTTCTAAGTAGCCAACCCCCCCAACTCACCCGGCATAGCTAATTAAATAATTAAAAATAAATAAATAAAAAATCTTTCCTTTAACCGCTCATTTATGACTGTACTTTTCTTATCTTTTTCTTTTTTTTCTCTCTCTCTCTCTTTTCTTCTTTTTCTCATTCTTGTCACCCTTTCTTCCTTAATCATACAGCTTCCAAAGCCACAGGCCCCAGCCCCCACACCACCAAGCAGTGTGCTTTTTTGAATTCACTGATACACATTTGGGAATTATTTCGAGGAAGAATTCTGACTCAGTGTGGCCTCTCACTGCGAGTGTCTCTGCTCAACTTCCCTTCCTCATTTAGCCACCCCTAGAATATACAGTGGATAGTAGATTTGCATAACTGTCTATTTCAGCCATCATTGTCTAGTCCTGAGGGTTTTTTTTTTAATTTTTTATTTAAGAAAGGATTAATGAACAAAAACATAAGGTAGGAGGGGTACAACTCCACACAATACCCACCACCCAATCTCCATAACCAACCCGCTCCCATGATAGCTTTCCCATTCTCTAGCCCTCTTGGAGCATGGACCCAGGGTCGTTGAGGGTTGCAGAAGGTAGAAGGTCTGGCTTCTGTAATTGCTTCCCCGCTTAACATGGGCGTTGACTGGTCGGTCCATACTCTCAGTCTGCCTCTCTCTTTCCCTAGTAAGGTGTGTCTCTGGGGAAGCTGAGCTCCAGGACACATTGGTGGGGTCTTCAATCCAGGTTTTTTTTTCTTTTCACTGTTCTTTAATTACAGCTCTTTTTCTTCTCTTTTCCCTTTTCTCTCACTTGTCTCTTTTTTCTTTTTCTTTTCTTTTTTTTACCTTGTCATACACTTCTTTCTTCTTTGCCTTTCTGAATTTGTGGATTATTTTGGGGAAGAAATCTGACTCAGAGTGGACTCTCTATGTGTGTATCTCTGCTCTAGTACCCTTTCCCCTCTTGTCACCCCTATAATATACAGTGGATAGTAGATTTGCATAACTGTCTATTCTTGCTATCCCTTCTTTCTTTTCTCTTTCTTCTTCACTGGGATTTGGTTACTATTTTTTCATGGACTGGAGATATTGTTTGGCTAACTGAGAGTGATTGAAGTGCTTCAATACTTGCTTCAGTTGCTACTGTAATTCCTGAGGTTAGTGAGTGCAATTGTCATAAAGGTATTTAGTACAGTGTTCCTTGTGCTCAAAACACAACAACTGAGGAAGAACAGAGCATAAAAAAAGAAACACATAAATCAAAAAAATGGGTAGATCAAAAACAAATAAAACTGCTACTCCAATGAATGAAGACAAGAGCCCAGAAGAAACTACAAATCAGAAATAAGTAACCATAGATAAGAAAAGTATGCAAGCAATCATAAACTTATTAATCACAGAAATGAAAACAACATTGGAGGAAAGGAATGGCAGTATTAGGGAAACAACAGTTGAGACCCCCCCCCCCGGGAAAATAATGATTGTCTTGAGGCAATTAGAGAACTGAAAGCTGAAATAGCTGTAATGAAGAAAGAAGCTGAGGCAAGGGAAAGAAGACTAAAAGAAGCAGAAAACAGAATTAGTCAGACAGAGGATGAGTTAGAGAAAACGAAGAAAGAGGTGAAAGAGCATAAAAAGAGATTGAGAGACACTGAAAACAACAACAGAGACATATGGGATGATCTCAAAAGAAGTAACATTCGAATAATTGGCCTGCCAGAGGAAGAGAGGAAGGGGAATCAAACATTCTAGAGGAAATAATAGAAGAAAACTTCCCAGACCTGAATAACAGAAAGGACATCAAGATTCAAGAGGACCAGAGAGTACCAAACAGAATCAACCCAGACCTGAAGACACCAAGACACATCATAGTCACAATGAGAAGTAGTAAGGATAAAGAAAGGATCCTAAAGGGTGCAAGAGAGAAACAAAAAGTCACATACAAGGGAAAACCCATAAGATTATCTGCAGATTTCTCCACTCAAACTCAAAAAGCTGGAAGAGATTTGCAAGATATCTATCGAGCCCTGAATGAAAAAGGGTTTCAACCAAGGATAATATATCCTGCTAGACATTCATTCAAACTAGATGGAAGGATCAAAACCTTCTTAGAAAAACAACAGTTAAAGGAGGCAACCATCACAAAACCGGCCCTGAAAGAGGTTTTAAAAGACCTCTTATAAACAAGAACATCACTATAATACTGTCAATATATCAGAGCAAACAAAAAAATTTTTTTGAACAATGGCACTACAATACATTAAATCAATAATATCAATAAATGTCATTGGCTTAAACTCACCCATCAGAAAGGCACAGAGTGGGGGGATGGATCAGAAAACATAATCCAACCATATGCTGCTTGCAAGAATCCCATCGTTCACAACAAGATAAATACAGACTTAAAGTGAAAGAATGGAAAACTGTCATACAGGCAAACGGACCACAAAAAAGGGCAGGAACAACCATTCTCATCTCAGACATGATAGATTTTAATTAAATAAAGTAATAAAAGATAAGCAAGGACACTACATAATGATTAGAGGATCAATCAGCCAAGAAGACTTAACAATCATTAACATCTATGCACCCAATGAGGGACCATCTAAATACATCAAGCACTTACTGAAAGAATTTCAAAAATACATCAATAGTAATACAATAACAGTGGGAGACTTCAATACCCTACTCTCACACTAAAACAGATCAACAAAGCAGAGAACCAACAAAGATACAAGAGAATTGAATGAAGAGATGGACAGACTAGACCTCTTGGACATTTTCAGAGTCATTCACCCCAAAAAACTGGAATACACCTTCTTTTCAAATCCACATAACACATACTCAAGGATAGACCACATGTTAGGCCACAAAGACAACATCAATAAATTCAAGAACATTGAAATCATCCAAAGTATCTTCTCAGATCACAGTGGAGTAAAACTAATATTTAACAACAAATAGAAAATTATTAAAAGTGACAGAATTTGGAAACTAAACAACATACTCCTTAAGAACCACTGGGACAGAGATTCACTCAGGCAGGAAATTCAAATGTTCCTGGAAACAAATGAAAATGAAGTCACAACCTATCAAAATATTTGGGACACAGCTAAAGCAGTACTGAGAGGGAAACTTATAGCCATATAATCACATATTAAACACCAAGAAGAAGCTCAAATGAACGACAGTACTACACACCTCAAGGACTTAGAGGAAGAGGAACAAAGAAACCCTAAAGCATCCAGAAGGACAGAGATCACTAAAGTTAGAGCAGAAATAAACAACATCGAAAATAAGAGAACCATACAAAAGATCAACGAAGCCAAATGTTGGTTCTTTGAAAGATTAAACAAAATTGACAAACCCCTAGCCAGACTCACCAAACAAAAAAGAGAGAAGACTCAAATTAATAGAATTGTAAGCAATGGAGGAGATATCACAACTGACACCACAGAAATCCAGAGAATCCTTCGAAACTTCTATAAAGAACTATATGCCACCAAGCTAGAGAATCTGGAAGAAATGGAACAATTCCTAGAAGCATACGCCCTTCCAAAACAGAACCAAGAAGAACTACAAAATCTAAATGCACCAATCACAGACAAAGAAATTGAAACCTTTATTAAGAATCTCCCCAACAACAAATAAATTGGAACATTTATTAAGAATCTCCCCAACAACAAAAGTCCAGATGGCTTCACAAACGAATTCTACAAAACTTTCAGGAAACAGTTAATACCCAGAGTTCTTAAGTTATTCCATCAGATTGAAGAAACAGGAATACTCCCTTCCACCTTCTATGAAACCAATATCACCCTGATACCAAAAGCTGATAGGGACAGAACAAAAAGGGAAAACTACAGACCAATATTTCTGATGAACATAGATGCCAAAATATTAAACAAGATCTTGGCCAACCGGATACAGCAACAGATCAAAAAGATTGTTCATCACGACCAAGTGGGATTCATCCCAGGAATGCAAGGTTGGTTCAACATGTGTAAGTCAATCAATGTCATTCAACACATCAATAAAAGCAAAGCCCAAAACCACATGATTATCTCTACAGATGCAGAGAAAGCCTTTAACAAGATCCAACACCCATTCATGCTCAAAACTCTACAAAAAATGGGAATAGATGGGAAATTCTTCAAAATAGTGGAGTATAAATATAGCAAACCTACAGCCAACATCATACTCAATGGACAGAAGCTGAAAGCATTCCCCCTCAGATGGGGGACTAGACAGGGCTGTCCACTATCACCATTACTCTTCAACATAGTATTGGAAGTTCTTGCCATAGCAATCAGGCAAGAGAAAGAAATCAAAGGAATACAGATTGGAAGGGAAGAAGTCAAGCTCTCACTATTTGCAGATGATATGATAGTATACATAGAAAGACCTAAAGAATCCAGCAGAAAATTACTGGAAGTTATTAGGCAATGTAGCAAAGTATCAGGCTACAAAATCAATGTACAAAAATCAGTGGCATTTCTTTATGCAAACACTAAAGGTGAAGAAGAAGATATCCAGAAATCACTCCCGTTTACTATTTCAGCAAAATCAATCAAATACCTAGGAATAAACTTGACCAAAAAAGTGAAAGACTTATATACTGAAAACTATGAGTCGCTACTCAAGGAAATAGAAACTGATACCAAGAAATGGAAAGATATCCCATGCTCATGGATTGGAAGAATATATCATCAAAATGAATATTCTCCCCAGAGCCATATAGAAATTTAATGCAATACCCATCAAAGTTCCACCAAGCTTCTTTAAGAGAATAGAACAAACACAACAATAATTTATCTGGGACATGAAAACACCTAGAATTGCCAAAACCATCTTAAGTCAAAGAAACAGAAATGAAGGCATCACACTCCCAGACCTTAAACTATATTATAAAGCCATCATCATCAAAACAGCATGGTACTGGAACAAAAATAGGCATACAGACTAGTGAAACAGAATTGAAAGCCCAGAAATAAATCCCCACACCTATGGACATCTAATCTTTAATAAGGGGGCCCAAAGTATTAAATGGAAAAAGGAGGCTCTCTAATAAATGGTGCTGGGAAAACTGGGTTATAACATGCAGAAGAATGAAATTGAACCACTTTATCTCACCAGAAACAAAAATCAACTCGAAATGAATCAAAGACCTAGATGTCAGACCAGAAACAATCAAATATTTAGAGGAAAACATTGGTAAAACAGTTTCCCACCTACACCTCAAGGACATCTTTGATGAATCAAACCCAATTGCAAGGAAGACTAAAGCAGAAACAAACCAATGGGACTACATCAAATTGAAAAGCTTCTGCACATCCAAAGAAACTATTAAACAAAGAAACCCCTCCCAGAATGGGAGAAGATCTTCACATGCCATACATCAGACAAGAAACTAATCACCAAAATATATAAAGAGCTCAGCAAACTTAGCACCAAAAAAGCAAATGACCCCATTGTAAAATGGGCAGAGGATATGAACAAAACATTCACTACAGAGGAGATCCAAAAGGCTAACAAACATATGAAAAACTGCTCTAGGTCACTGATTTTCACAGAAATGCAAATTAAGACAACACTAAGATACCACCTCACTCCTGTAAGAATGGCATACATCAAAAAGGACAGCAGCAACAAATGCTTGAGAGGTTGTGGGGACAGAGGAACCCTTTTACATTGCTGGTGGGAATGTAAATTCGTACAGCCTCTGTGGAGAGCAGTCTAGAAAACTCTCAGAAGGCTAGACATGGACCTTCCATATGATACAGTAATTCCTGTCCTGGGGTTATACCCCAAGGACTCCATAACACCCAACCAAAAAAAGGTGTGTATTCCTATGTTCATAGTAGCACAATTCGTAATAGCTAAAACCTGGAAGCAACCCAGGTGCCCAACACCAGATGAGTGGCTGAGAAAGCTGTGGTATATGTACATAATGGAATACTATCCAGCTATTAAGAACAATGAACCCACCTTCTCTGACCCATCTTGGACAGAGATAGAAGGAATTACGTTAAGTGAGGTAAGTCAGAAAGATAAAGATGAGTATGGGATGATCCCACTCATCAACAGAAGTTGAGTAAGAAGATCTGAAAGGGAAACTAAAAGCAGGACCTGACCAAATTGTAAGTAGGGCATCAAAGTAAAAACCCTGTGGTGAGGAGTAGACATGCAGCTTCCTGGGCCAGTGGGGGATGGGAGTGCATGGGAGGGATGGGTCACAGTCTTTTGGTGGTGGGGATGGTGTTTATGTACACTCCTAGTAAAATGTAGTCATATAAATCACTAGTTAATTAATATAAGAGGGGGAAAATTAATTGTATGTCTTGAAGTTTTTCAAAACACAAACTGAATCTTTTCAATATATAGGCTGTGTAATTGATATGCAGACTCTCTCAAAAGCCTAGGCCATGTAGATCAGATGCAACCAATAGTACAGCTATATACAAGATACTGGGTACTGTACAGCAAACCCTAACAAAAGGACTTTTCAAAGTTAACCCAATTACCAAACAATGTGATGATAACATTAACTATCGATTGTCTTTTTGAACCCTAAGACAGCAGGAACCTCACATCACCACTGTAGAGCCTATACTTCCCCCAGTCCTGGAACCCTTGGATAGGGCCTACTTTCCCGTATGCCTCTACCAATCCATATCAAATAATATTGCATCCGCCGATCACCACCTAACCAACACAACGATTGCCACCTCAACATGCTTAACTTCAGACTGTGTCCAGAGACTTCATGTGTGGAATGACAACCCTTCAATTTCATTACTCGTGTGAGACCTTTCCTTTCATAGTATACTCTAATTTCATCTCAGGTGGTTCACTTTCTAACAAAGTCCCAAAACCTAGATATACACCAGTTTCTGTGAGAGAGAGCATATGTTAACACGTATCCGTAAACTACTGCAAAATATATGCCTGAAAGCAGAAGTACACTAGAGTTTGCAGTAAGTACCCCCCTAACATTTCCTCTCCACTATTCCAAGCTTTGGGTCCATGATTGCTCAACAGTTTTTTTGGCTTCGTATGTTAACTCTCTTTTCAGTCACCAGGTTCCAGATGTCATCAGGATGCCGGCCAGGCTTCCCTGGATTGAAGACCCCAGCAATGTGTCCTGGAGCTCTGCTTCCCCAGAGACCCACCCTACTAGGGAAAGAGAGAGGCAGACTGGGAGTATGGACTGACCAGTCAATGCCCATGTTCAGCGCAGAGGCAATTACAGAAGCCAGACCTTCTACCTTCTGCAACCCACAATGACCCTGGGTCCATGCTCCCAGAGGGATAGAGAATGGGAAAGCTATCAGGGGAGGGGTTGGAAAATGGAGATTGGGTGGTGGGAATTGTATGGAATTGTACCCCTCCTACCCTATGTTTTTTTTAATTAATCCTTTCTTAAATAAAAAATAAAAAACAAACAAACAAACAAACAAAACCTATCAAGCCCACTAGGCTGTTGGTATGGCTCAGTCTGTCAATGCTCACGTCCAGCAGAAAAGCAATTACAGAAGCCATACCTTCCACTTTCTGCACACCATAAAGTATTTTTGTCCGTACTTTTAGAGGGGTTAAATCTTAGGGAAAGATGACCAGAAGGCTCTGAACTCTGGTTTTGCCAGGATTTGGAAAAAGAAGAGGGGAAAAAATTAAAAAGTTAGGGCATTCAGAAGAACTAGATGTGACTTAGAAAGGATGAGAAGTCAATGTTATATAAAAATGGGAAAATATATAAATATATTGTCATCTCCATCAGGAACCTCTAGTGGACCTCTGCAAGACCTTGCCTTCCATGTGTTTCAACATTGGTAAGGACTGTACCATCTTCCAAAAAGAGGTTGGTTCAACATACTTTGCCATTGGAGAAAGATGGGTCCTTTAATGAATGCAGCCTAGAATGTTTGTAGTTATGACCATAGAATGCAAGCTCTGATCTACAGGTATGCAGAGATTTCATAGGCTCCCGAGCTGAATATAGGCCCCAGATCGAATAAATATTTATAGTTAATGATATTTATATACTTTTTCCATATTTGGGAGATACTCTCTGACCAGATCCAGGTTTCTAGTCCTGTTTCCAACTCTGACATCATATCTCCAGACAATGCCTTTAGCCCACATGCATGTTAGTTTGGGGCTCAGGCAAAAATTAGTAATGTCATAGGCCCCTTGGAATATAATTAAAATACACCTACTATATTTTTCCAAAATGAAGACCCCAAATCCCATCTGGTATATTCTTACTTTTAGAATCATAATTATTAAACATCTTTTCTGTTTTATGTCTTAACGCATTTTCAGACACCAGGTTGCTGATGCTACCATGAAGCCAACTTGAATTCCCTGGACAGATGACCTCACCAATGTACCCTCAGACCTCACCTTTTCAGACCCCTGCCACATTAGGGAAATATAAAAAAATAGGCTGGGAGTATGGATTGACCTGCCAATGCCCATGTCCAGCAGAAAAGCAATTACGGAAGTCAGACCTTTAACTTTCTACACCCTATATGTGTATGCTCCCAGAGGGATAAAGAATAGGAAAGCTTCCAATGGAGGGGAAGGGCTGTGGAACTCTGAGGGTGGAAATTGTTTGGAACTGTACCCCTCTTGTCCTAAGGCCTTATCAACAATTATTAAATCAATATAGCACACACACACACACACACACACACACACACACACACACACACATATATATATATATATATAATAGTTAACCCATATCTATGATCTTGTGAAAACTAACACATTTTCCAATAGAAGGAATGGGGAAACAAAACTATGATGGTGGGAAAGGTGTGGAATCATACCTCTGTTATCTCATAATTTTGTAAATTAATATTAAATCACTAATAAAAAAAGAAAAAACTCTCCAAACCCATTTATACTTTATGAAATTATAAACATTTAACACTATATTAGATTTTCTGGATAACCAGTGTTTATATCATGTAACTATCTCAGTTTGTGTTTACTGATTGTATTTTTCATAGCATTCTCTGTTGGGAACTGGGCCCATTTTCTGGGAAGTCCAGTCCATTGTTTCCATCGGAGTCTGAGCAGATAGAGCCCAGGCCCTCCCCCTCCGGGTTGAGAAAACTGCAGGTTACCCTCTGACCTCTGGATTTATGATGGTTGGACCCCCGGACATAGGTGCCTTTCTACACATGCCACTCCCCCCCCACTTTAAACGAAGGCTATGAATTACTGTGTATGGCTAACTTGAAAACTGCTGCAAACATCCTGTTGCTCAACTGCCTCCCTTCCGCTCTGCCCTGAAGTGCCTGCAATTTACCTCCATAGAAATATACATTGTAAAGCTTATGATCAAACCTTGTATGGTAACTTTTTACTAGTGATCAAATAGTTTGTAGGTCAAGATGTAACTATGCATTGTGTTAGGGTTAATGATCACCTCAACCCTCTTCCTGGACTATGGGTATATCTGTTTGCTTTTATTCCCCCAATAAATGAGATGACCCTCTGAGGCTCTCAAAGAGCTGACTGCTTTGTATCTCTGTACACTTTGCCTTTGTCATGTGAAGCCACCCCAGGACTCCCAGGGGGGCGCTCTGACCTCTGTCTCCCAGTGGCCACAGAGGAGAGGGATCCAGAGCGAGAACCCACAATTCTCTTTTTTAATTTTTAAATTATCTTTATTTATTTATGTATTTGGATAGAGACAGCCAGAAACTGACAGGGGAGGGGGAAACAGAAAGTCAAAGAGACAGAGAGACACCTGCAAAACTACTTCATCACTTGCAAAGCTTTTTCTTTGAAAGTAGGGACCAGGGGCTTAAACCTAGATCTTTGCTCACTGTAACATGTGTGCTCAACTAGTTGGGCCACCATCCGGCCCCTTCATAGCATTCTATGTCTCAGTATATTATGTATCATTTCCAAAATTAAAAAAACACTTGTTGGTAAGAATTTTAAAAAAGGAAAACACTACAAAATACAGGTAACCTAAAATGTGAGAAGATATTTATGGCTCACATATATGACATGGAATTGATCATCAAAATACATAATGAGTTCATACAACCCAATGACCATTTTTAAATTTTTTTTCTTTTTTATTTAAGAAAGGATCAATCAACAAAACCATAGGGTAGGAGGGGTACAACTCCACACAATTCCCACCACCCAATCTCCATATCCCACACCCTGCCCCGATAGCTTTCCCATTCTCTCCCTCTGGGAGCATGGACCCAGGGTCATTGTGGGTTGTAGTAGGTAGAAGGTCTGGCTTCTGTAATTGCTTCCCCACTGAACATGGGCGTTGACTGGTCAGTCCATACTCCCAGTCTGCCTCTCTCTTTCCCTAGTAGGGTGGGTCTCTGGGGAAGCAGAGCTCCAGGACACATTGGTGGGGTCTTCAGTTCAGGGAAGCCTGGCCGGCATCCTGATGACATCTGGAACCTGGAGACTGAAAAGAGAGTTAACATACAAAGCCAAACAAATTGTTGAGCAATCATGGACCCAAAGCTTGGAATACTGGAGAGGAAGTGTTAGGGAGGTACTCACTGCAAACTCTAGTGTACTTCTGCTTTCAGGTATATATTTTGCAGTAGTTTATGGATACGTGTGAAAATATGCTCTCTCTCACAGAAACTGGTGTATATCTAGGTTTTGGGACTTTGTTAGAAAGTGAACCACCTGAGATGGAATTAGAGTATACTATGAAAGGAAAGGTCTCACCCGAGTAATGAAGCTGAAGGGTTGTCATTCCACACGTGACGTCTCTGGACACAGTCTGAAGTGAAGCATGTTGAGGTGACAATCGTTGTGTTGGTTAGGTTGTGATCAGCAAATGCAATATTATTTGATATGGATTGGGAGAGGCATGAGGGAAAGTGGGCCCTATCCAAGGGTTCCAGGACTGGGGGAAGTAGAGGCTCTATAGTGGAGACGTGAGGTTCCTGCCGTCTTAGGGTTTAAAAAGACAATCGATAGTTAATGTTATCATCACATTGTTTGGTAATTGGGTTAACTTTGAAAAGTCCTTTTGTTAGGGTTTGCTGTACAGTACCCAGTATCTTGTATATAGCTGTGCTATTGGTTGCTTCTAATCTACTTGATCTAGGCTTTTGAGAGAGTCTGCATATCAATTTCACAGCCTACATATTAAAAAGATTCTGTTTGTGTTTTGAAAAACTTTGAGACATACAATTAATTTTCCCCATCTCATATTAATTAACTAGTGATTTATATGACATTTTACTAGGAGTGTACATAAAAACCATTCCCACCACCAAAAGACTGTGACCCATCCCTCCTACCCACTCCCACCCCCCACTGGTCCAGGAAGCTGCATGTCTACCCCTTACCACAGGGTTTTTACTTTGGTGCCCTACTTACAATTTGGTCAGGTCCTGCTTTTAGTTTCCCTTTCAGATCTTCTTACTCAATTTCTGTTGATGAGTGGGATCATCCCATACTCATCTTTATCTTTCTGACTTAGCTCACTTAACATAATTTCTTCTAGCTCTGTCCAAGATGGGTCAATGACCATTTTCTAAAGCCTCCTTTTACTGTGACGTTTCACACCAAATCAGATTTCTTACAGGGCATTTTTGAGTTAATCACATATAAATGAATATTGTAAATTAGACTGTTGATTTTCTCTTTCAGGAATTAATTTATTATTATTATTTGTTATATAATAATGAATAACAAGATTGTAGGGTAAGAGGTTTATAATTCCATATAGTTACCACAATCAGAGTTCTATATCCTATCGTCTCCATTGGAAATTTCCCTATTTTTTATCTCTTTGGAAGTATGGACCAATTTATGAGGAGGAGGTTCTATAACTGTTCTATAATTGTCAGTGTTCTATAATTGTTTATCCACTGAGTATGGCAATTGGAAGGTTTATCCATACCCTCAGCTTGTTTCTATCACTCCCCAGTAAGGTAGGGATCCAGAGAGGTGAGGTTCCAGGCCACATTGATGAGGTTGTCTGCCCAGGAAATCAAGATGGCATCATGGTAGTTTCCGCAACTTGGTGGCTGAAAAACAGCAAGTTATAAAGCAGGATTATTAATTGTTTGATAATCAGGAACCTGAAGGTAAGAATAAAGCAGATGGATCTAAGGACCTTTATGTGTGAAGAAGCTAGGATGTCTATTTTATGTGTATTCAGAGCAGGCCCATAACTTTAGTAGTTTTTGCCCAAGCTAACATGTAGATGGACTAAAAATATTGTCTGGGACGATGGTGTCAGAATTAGGAATACAACTACAAACTGGATTAAGGCAGAGAGTAGCTCCCAAATATAAAGAAAGTATATAAATACTATAAACCTCATCAAAATGACCTATGGCTCATATCTATTAATATTTAGCACAGAAGCCTGTGTAACTTCTACATCCCTGTCAGTCTGAGCTCACATTCCATGGTCATAGCTAGGAACATTCTAGGCCACACTAATTTCAGGACCAGTCTTCCTTGAGTGGCAGAGTAGGCTGACCCTGCCTCCCTTGGGAGAGTAAAGCAGTCCCTACCACTGCTATTCTACATTGAGGGCCAGGTCCTATAAAGGCCCACAAGAGGGCTTATGATGATGTTCCTGGTGGAAGTGATCCACGATTGTGGAGAGAGTGATCTATTAGAGATCTAGGCCTATCATATCTATGTGGGAATACAAAGATACACTGACAAGAGCCTCAGATGATGTGGTGGCCTGGTAAAGGCCATCAGTAAAGTGTGCTAGTGTTCTGCCCTTATCCAACTTTTGTAGTCCTTACTTTATATGACAACTTTAGACTTAGAGTGATTTAGTGACATGAACTAAGAGGGCAGTAGAGGAGTTTATCTAGGCCTAATTAGAAAATACAAAAATAAATGTTGGAGAGACTGTGGGAACAAAATAACCCTCCTGTACTGCTGGTGGTAATGTAATTTGGTCCAGCCCTATGTCGAGAGAAGTCTGAATGGAGAACTCTCACAAGGCTAGAAATGGACCTTCCATAAGACCCAGTAATTCCTCTCCTCAGGGTATATCCTTAGGAGTCAAACACACCCATACAAAAAGATCTGTGTACACCTATGTTCATAACAGCACAATTCATAATAGCCAAAACCTGGAATCAACCGAGGTGTTCAACAATTGATGAGTGGTTGAGAACACTGTGGTATATACAGAAAGAGTCCAAAAGCTCAACATCCATGAAGAGGAACACAGAAAAATACCTTTTCTCAAAATATAAAATATCACCATGCAACAACAAATTGTAAGAAGAGATATATAAAGCATGGGACACTATTCTGGTAGAAATAAGTGGGTAGGATGTGCCTAATTCCCAGCAACTCAGTCTTATTCCTACAAATCTATAATAAAGAGAAATGGGATTTTCAGAGCTGTTAAGAAGGAGAGAATGCCACAATGGAAGCTCTCCTGAAACACCTGCAGAAGATTTCCAGAACTCTGGAAATATTAATTCCAATTTAATATTGAAATTAAATATCCATAGTAACAGAACCTGCTGTGAATTCCTGAATCACAGGCTGTCAGAATCTGTTCACTGCCAAAACCTGAGTCCCAGTGTGCATTCAACACTATCACAAATTAGATAGGAAATGAAGCGAATAACCCAAAAAGTATGCAGGCTTTTCCATATCACCTTTAATACTAACCAGCTTCTGAGGAAAAGTAAATTATATAAGAATTGGCAGTGACAGAATGCTCAGGACCATAATTTCAGTGGAGCTTTTTGCACATTTTCTTTTTCTATCTGAAACTGGAGTCTCATAAGTAAACAATTGCTATGCTTCTTGACAGACTTTCCCCCTTTTTCGTTTCTCCCTTTTCAAAAAAGGGATTTAACAGTTTTATAAAATCACAAAACGCAGGGGTACATATTTCAACCCTCTCTAGTAAGTGTAAGTCACCACACCCTCCATCAGAGTTCTATGCCCCACCCTATAACCACTGTAGTTCTTTTTTTCTTAACATTTATTTATTTATTCCCTTTTGTTGCCCTTGCTGTTTTATTGTTGTAGTCATTATTGATGTCTTTGTTGTTGTATTGGACATAAAGAAATGGAGAGAGGAGGGGAAGACAGAGAGGGGGAGAGAAAGATAGACACCTGAAGACTTGCTTCACCGCTTGTGAAGCGACTCCCCTGTAGGTCGGGAGCCTGGCTTGAACTGGGATCCTTACTCTGTTCCTTGGGCTTTACACTATGTGCCCTCATCCCGCTGCACTACAACACTACTCCCGGCCACTGTAGTTCTAACAAAGTCCAAGAGAAAACTGAGTTACCATTTTTCACAAGTTTGTTTCAGACAGTTATATACAGAAAAAAAATATATCACAACACTGTCACATCATTTGTGGAGCATCACACAATTCTCATCCACTTTGCTCCTATTTGGTGCTGGGTCTTGAACAGCAGTCCTAGCACGTGGTAAGGTAGGTACTCTACCCAGGTAAACTAACTTCCTTCTGTACTTATTTACAGAAAAGAGAATTCTAATAACTTCTCAAACAACCTTTAAACACAGCAAGCTAACATTCAATAAATATTTTTAATTCATCAAATTATTTTCCCTTTTTGTTGCCCTTATTATAGTTATTATTGCTGTTATTGATGTCATTGTTGTTGGATAGGACAGAGAGAAACAGAGAGAGGAGGGGAACACAGAGGGGGGAGAGAACGACAGACACCTACACATCTGCTTCACCGCCTGTGAAACGACTCCCCTGCAGATGGAGAGCCAGGGTCTAGAACCGGGATCCTTACGCTGGTCCTTGCACTTTGCGCCACATGTGCTTAATCCACTGAGATACCACCCGACTCCCTCAATAAATATTTTAAAAGTTATTTACTTATTTAATGAGAAAAAGGGTGAAATGAGAGTACAGCTCCAGTATATGTGGTTTAAAGAGTCAAAGCAATGGCCTCATACATGCAAGTCCTGCACTCTGCTTACTGAGCTATACCCTTGGGTATAAGATTCAATTTTAAATATGGATATAAATTTCAGTTTTAACAGGGAAAAAAGATGATACTATATTTTCATAGATACTTCTATTTCAAATGGATATCTTTCCAGATCTGGTAGAATATAATCATGTTGAAATAGCCTCATACAGTCTTGTTACTATCCTGATGTATCTAAAAGCTGAACCAATAAATGAAAAAACTCATTCTTGAAGTTGAAAACATTTTAATACATTTACTTTTAGTAAAGCAACAAGACAGGAACCATAATTCTGTGACCAAATATAAAAGTCTGATTTGGTGGTTTTCCATGACAATGATGGATTTCCAAGGTATTAGGATGGAAAAGAATGGTGAAGGCAGAAATGGTTTATACTGTTGACTATCATGTCTCAAAATTCCATTTTTTACATTTTTCAAAAATTATTCTCCTCTTCTCTATCATCCTTCCTGGCTGAAGCCCATAATATTACATTATCAGGTAACAACTGCGTGAGACGTATAGCATATTTACAACTTTCTTCACTCTGTATTTAACTTTCTCTGCAACTGTATCATCACCTGCTTTTGCCAACCTACAAGCACGATGATAAAATTAAAGAATTTGATAGTAGAATACAGAAAAAAAAAAAAACCACGAGAGCAAGACCTAAGTGAATGAGATCCATGTTGGAAACTGTGTTACTGAATTCCACTAATAAATGTGTAAACCACTAACCTGTCCTCCACAGTCTACTTACTTATGTGTAAATTTTGTCAGAAACCTGTGATATTCCCATTTTACTTTATAATAGAAAACCTTGCACTTAACAGTATTAGTTACCAGGGTGAAAACGTGTTCATTCATTCAGTACATCCAAATTGTTACAACAAATTAATGTAGGACAATAGCACTCATCTATTGATATTCTTGAATATTTTTTCCTTTATTTTACTCCTTTTTCCTTCTTTCTATTTAATGCTGCTGACTATTCCTCAAGATCTTATTTCATTTCAATCACATTTCTATAAGCAACTGATAAAAGGCTTCTTCCTGCATCTATCAATTCCACATCTATCTTTATGACTTTCTTCATTACTACTACTATTTTGTCCTGCTGATCAGCCCATAGTTTTTTTTTCTCATAAAATACATCTTTTATGTATTAAATAAATGTTTAATTAGTTAATCCAGCAACTCATTTCTAGGTACACAATCTAGTAAAATAAAAATACTACATCAAGATATATTTACATATATTACCTGGTAGAGTACACAGTGTACCATGCAGGACATCCCTGTCTTAAGCTATTAGCACCACATGGGAACACCATGTATAACACTAGGGAGACTTTCATGAATGATAAAGTGATGCTGTGATGCCTCTCCTTATTCTCCCTTTGTCTTTCTCTTCCTTTCTGACTTTTTCCCTGTCTCTTTCTGAAATTAATTTGAAACAGAAATTGTCCACCAGGTGTAGTGGAACTGCCCAAACATGGTGAAGCCCAAACATGGCATGGAAAATAAATATTACCATATCTGTTGCAGTATGATATCCAATACCTAGAAATAACTTGTGTATGCCAATAGACGAGTGGGTAAAGGTGAGGTGATATACAATCATATGTTGCATAGGGATATATTTTAAGAAATGTATTGTTAGACAATTTTTCTATTGTGCAAGCAACACAAAATTAGATGACATAGCATAACAAATATGTGTATTACATGGTGTAGAACACTGGTACCACCTTCATATATGCTGTTGACAAAAGCTATGAACAAATGACTATATATGCACAGGAATACTACTCAGCCATAGTAATTGAGGAAATGATGATGTTTGCAACAATATAGATAGACTCTAATGGCATTAGGGTAAGAAAACCAGACATTGAAAGGTTAATACAATAAGATATCATGTGAAATGATAAATGGAAATCTCATAGAAACAGAGAGCTAAGGGAGTTGGACGGTAGTTCAGCGGGTTAAACACAGGTGGCACAAAGCACAAGGACAGGAGTTAGAGCCCCTGGCTCCCCACCTGCAGGGAAGTCACTTCACAAGCAGTGAAGCAGGTCTGCAGATGATTATCTTTCTCTCCCCCTCTCTGTCTTCTCCTCTTTTCTCCATTTCTGTCTGTCCAACAATGGCATAAATATCTACAACAATAAAACAACAAAGGCAACAAAAGGGAGTAAATAAATATTTAAAAAATTTAAAAAAGAAGATTACTAGTTCTAGGACCAGAAGAGAGATATTTCCTAAAGAGTACCAAGTTATAGTTAGATTAACTCTATTCATTAAGGCATTAACCTTACATCTTTGATTTACCATGAGATCTAATTCACAGCACTTCTTTTATGATAAATATTACTGTATTCTATATTTTAAGATTACTAGAATGAAAGATTGCTACCTAATGGTTTCACTCATATGTGGAATCTAGAAAACTGATACTCATTAACTTGCAAAAAATAATAAAAACATAAGCAAACAAACTTTTTAAGACTTTGTGAGAACTATGGTGATTATCTTTAGGAGGTAGGGAGATGGGGGGCACAGAACTTTGGTGGTGGATGTGGTATGGAATTATGCCCTGTAATCTTACAATTTTGTAACCTAGTATTAATAGCATATAATAAAAACTTTTAAAATATATATTTTTGAATTGTAAGAATAAAGTTATTAGAAACAGATCTTAAATGTTCTTGTCACATTCAAAATGATTAATTATGTGATATAATGGAAATATTAACTACTGCTGTGATGTTAATTATATTGCAATATGTAAATTTCCAAGTCAATAAATTGTATACCTTAAATTTTCATGATGTTAAATATCAGTCATATATCTATTACAAAAAAAGAAAGGCCTAATATTTACAGTCTAATCTTGCACATTGAGGTGTTGTATGAATTAAAATGTTACATGAAAACACTGAAATATATCCAGGTCTGAGAAAAAGGACACTATCCACAGTTGTACACTCTCAAATTATGTAGCCTGGATGAGATGGACAAATTCTTAAAGTACACAATTGACCAAGCTTGAATTGAGAAGACATAAAAACAAAGAGATCTATAACTAATTAGAAGATAGAATCAGTAATCAAAAACCTCTTGACTTACTAAAGCCTTGGACTAAATTGCTTCATGTTTGTTTTCTAAAAAAAACATTTAAAATGAATCAGCATCAATCCTCTAAAATTCCTCCAAATAATAGCAGATAAGGTCTATTCCCCAGCTCTATCTCTGAGGTCAGCATTGCTCTAATAACACTCAGACAGTATGAGATAAGGAAAGCAAAAACCAGTATCCTTGGTAAATATTGATGTAAGGATCTTCAACAGTATATAAACAAACTACAATCAATAAGATCTTAAGAGAATTTATATTTTGACCAATCGGAATTTATTCTGGAGTGCAATGATAGTTTCACATATAAAAAAATCAGTGAATGTATTACACCACATTATCATAATGAAGGGGAAAATAACACATAAGCATCTTAATTTATTCAGAAAAACATAGGGCAACTATAAATGCCCACATGTGATTAAAAAACAATTGTCTTTTAATTAATTGAATATATTGCAACATAATTAAGGTGATATATTAAAGTCTAAAGCTAGTGTTAAACTCTGTGATAAAAATATGATGCTTTTCTATAATAAAGGATACCCACTTTCACAACTTCTTTACACTATACAATGCAACATTCTGACTATTAAGCAAGAATAATAAATAAAAGATATCCAAATTGAAAAGAATGGAGCAAAAGAGTATCCTTGCTTACAGATAGTCTTGTATATAAGAAATCCTTAAATATTTCTCAAAATAACCATTAATTTAAATATCTTGCAAAATACATAATCAGCACAAAACTCAGATGTAATTCTATACATAAATAATGGACAATCAAAAAAGAAATTAAGAAAAGATTCCATTTACAGTGGCATCAAAATAATGTGGCATTGAAAAAATATACAAGATACCAAGCAAATATATTCTGACAATAATAAAACACCATTGCTTTGGTATTCTACGTACTTTAGAGTTTCAGGCCTAATATTCATGGCTTTGATCCATTTGGAGTAAGTTTTGGTGTGTTGTATTAAATGATGGTCTAGTTTAATTTTTGTACATGCAACATTCCAGTTCTCCCAGTACCATTTGTTGAAGAGGCCTTTTCCCCCCATTCAACAGTTTTGGTTCCTTTGTCATATATTAGGTATATATATGTGTGTGTGTGTGTGTGCGTGTGCGTGTGTGTGTGTGTGTGTGTGTGTGTGTGTTTGTAGGTTTATTTATAGGCTCTCTATCCTGTTCTATGAGTCCAAATGTCCTTTTTTTTTTTTCCTAGCACCACACTGTTTTAACTGATAATTGCATTGTAGTTTAAACTGAAGTTAGGAAGTGAATGCCTCCATTTTTCTTCTTTATCTTCAGCAGTGCTTTAGTTATATATGCTTTTAAAAATAGAACCACAAGAATTTTTGGGTAAGTTTTCAGTTTTCTTGAATGTACTTGGGATTTTGTAAGAGATTGTACTGAATAAATTACTTTTAGTAGGACAGTCATTTTAATCATAGTTATTCTTTCAACCCATGAATAAGGAATTTTCTTCCATTTCTTTACATTGTTCTCTAATCCTTTTAACAATATCCGGTAGTTTTTATCTTAAAAGCCCTTCACCTCCTTTGTTAGATTTACTCCTATGTATTTTATGTTTTTAGGTTCAGTTGTAAATTGGATTGCTTCCTTTGGTTGCCTATACTTTGACTCTGTTACAGTGAGGGTGGGAATGAAAACTGGTGCAGTAAATATGAAGAAATGTATTAAGAATCTTTAAGCAACAACAACAAAAAATGAAAATGCCTTGTGATATGACCAATGTGCCCTGGAATGTGAATCCTCCATAGCCCTGTCTCACTTGGGAAAAATAGAAACATGCTACTGGTATGGATCAACCTGCCAAGGCTCATGTCCACCAGAGAAGCAGTTACAGATGTCAGACCTTACACATTCTGTACTCCATAAGGAATTTTAGTCATTACTTCCAGAAGGGTCAGTGTTAGGAAAGATAACCAGACTGCTCTGAACTTAAATTTCATCAGTACCAAGAGAGAGAAGTGGAAAAAAAACACAAAGAATATACTTGTGGACACTGAAAATTAGACAACTATTACTCTGAACTAATAAACATAGATTCATTTAGAGATTTAAATAATAAAATGCTAATAAAAATAGACTGTTGGAATTAAGTTAGAAATTTACCTGTGTACTTGGAGAATGTTGGGGAGCCATGCTACTGTTGAATGGGAATTAGATAGGGCATGTAGATTTTATATTTCTTGTAAATTAGTAAAATTGTCTCATTCTGGGAGCCTAGCCCGCAGCGGCCCCGCAGGAGGGAAAGTTCCGCGGCGGCGGGAGCAGCAGGAGCCGATCGGGCAGGCTGCAGTTCAGAGGGTGCCTCGCGGGGAAAAAAAAAAAAAATGAGACTTTCCTTGAAGAGAAAGTATGGATTAATCAGTATGTAAGAAGGTACTGGAGGCTGGACAGTAGTGCAGCGGGTTAAGCGCACATGGTGTTAAGCACAAGGACCAGCATAAGGAACCTGGTTTAAGTCCCCGGCTCCCCCCTACAGGGAGGTTGCTTGACAAGCGATGGAGAAGGTTTGCAGGTCCCCTCTTGCTGCTTGCTACACATCTGCAAGGCTATGATGGGAAGAAATGTGAAAACTTGGAGGTTTCACCTGACTCATTGCTTTTGCCTGGAAGATCAGCCTTTGGAAACAGGAAAACTGTTCCACGTTGTGGTGGACCCCAAGGGACAAAAAGCATTGTAGAAAGCAATCGATGAGAACAACTCAGGGAACGCCAGACACATCTATCCTGTGGCCTAATCTAGGGATGCCCTTCTGTGGGCCACTAGCATTCGGGTATGTGGCCAGTTCTGGATTTGCAGCTGATTGCTGAGTGAGGATGATTCGCCGGGGACTGCTGTCGTGGGTCTCGAGGGTGGCAGTGCTGCTTGTTCTCCTTTGCTGTGTCATCTCCGTCCTCTACTTGCTGGCCTGCACCCCAAAAGACAACGAGGAGCAGCTGGGACTTCCCTGGGCCAATGGCCCCATAGGGAAAGAAGGGTACCAGGCTGTCCTGCAGGAGTGGGAAGAGCAGCACCGCAACTATATCAGCAGCCTCAAGCGGCAGATCTTGCAGCTCAAAGAGGAGCTGCAGGAGAGGAGCACGCAACTCAAGTATGCGCAGCAACAGGCCAGTGACCCTGCGGGCCTGGATCCAGGCCCCCCGGAGAAGACCCAGGCCGACCTGCTGGCCTTCTTGCACTCCCAGGTGGAGAGGGCGGAGGTGCATGCCGGTGTCAAGCTGGCCACTGAGTATGCAGCCGTGCCTTTCGACAGTTTCACCCTGCAGAAAGTGTACCAATTAGAGACTGGCCTGACTCGCCACCCCGAGGAAAAGCCAGTGAGGAAAGATAAGCGGGATGAACTGGTGGAAGCCATGGAATCTGCTCTGGAGACCTTGAACAGCCCGGAGAAGAGCAGCCCCCATCACCGTCCTTACACCTCTTCGGATTTCATAGAAGGGATCTACCGAACGGAAAAGGATAAAGGCACTTTGTATGAGCTCACATTCAAAGGGGACCACAAGCATGAATTCAGAAGACTTATCTTGTTTCGACCTTTTTGCCCCATCATGAAAGTGAAAAAGAACGACTCAACATGGCCAATATACTTATCAACGTGATCGTGCCGCTAGCAAAGAGAGTGGACAAGTTCCAGCAGTTCATGCAGAATTTCAGGGAGATGTGCATCCAACAGGATGGGAGAATCCATCTCACCGTTGTCTACTTTGGGAAAGAAGAGATGAATGAAGTCAAAGGAATACTGGAAAACACTTCCAAAGCTGCTAACTTCAGGAACTTCACTTTCATCTAACTGAATGGAGAATTTTCTTGAGGAAAGGGACTGGATGTTGGAGCCCGTTCTTGGAAAGGAAGCAACATCCTTCTTTTTTTCTGTGATGTTGACATCTACTTCACTTCAGAATTTCTCAACACCTGCAGGCTGAACACACAGCCAGGGAAGAAGGTGTTTTATCCAGCCCTTTTCAGTCAGTACAATCCCAGCATAATATATGGCCATCATGATACCGTCCCTCCCTTAGAACAGCAGCTGGTCATAAAGAAGGAGACTGGGTTCTGGAGAGACTTTGGATTTGGAATGACTTGTCAGTATCGCTCAGACTTCATTAATATAGGCGGATTTGACCTAGACATCAAAGGCTGGGAGGCGAGGACGTGCACCTCTACCGCAAATACCTGCACAGCAACCTCATAGTGGTGCGGACCCCTGTGCGGGGCCTCTTCCACCTATGGCATGAGAAGCGCTGTGTGGACTAGTTGACCCCCGAGCAGTACAGGATGTGCATGCAGTCCAAGGCCATGAACGAGGCCTCCCACGGGCAGCTGGGCATGCTGGTCTTTCGGCACGTGATAGAGGCCCACCTTCGCAAACAGCAACAGAAGACAAATAGCAAGAAGACATGAACTCCCAGGGGCTAATTTGGGGAGATGTTTTCTTCTTATTATTCTTTTTCCTTTTGCAAAGACTGTATGAACAGCTGCAACAAGGAAAAGTTGTCTATCAAGGGCAAAATTTACAAAAAAAAAAAAAAAAAAAGAATTTGATTGCTTAGTAATGGAGATGAGAGGAGAGAGAGAACGTCCCACTTTACTCTGCATCTTTGGCTTTCTGCAACAGGAGTTTAGAGGGGAAAAAAATCTCTCACTTTGCCAACACAAATGTACCCCGTGTGTTTACGACACAGTGAGATCTGTTGCTTTCTATGCTCATTGAAATATTCATGAATTAAGACCAGCTTTGCAAAAAGTTCATTAAGATGAAAAGCAAGCACATCTCTCCCCAGATGAATGATTCTGTCAGTAGGGCTTTAGTGTCTAGGAATGCTGAAAACCCAGAAGGTAGATGAGGAGAGTGGGTGAAATGAGAACATACCTGCATTGCCATCCTTTTATGAGTTTATTAAGCAAAGCCAAATGGATTAAAATGTTAAAGAAGCCCTTTCATTATGTTATTTCCCCCATAATTAGCCAGACATAATCTGCTCATCTTTTGTTTTAGATTTAACTATTTCCTTTTGTTAATTTTTTTTGAAGTGCACTTTCTTTATGCTTTTGAGTTATACACTGTTCATTCAATTACCAATTTGTAAGCCTTACTAAGAGAGCACAAGCTAGCAGATATTTTAATGTTTTTAAATAAAATGCTTTTAGATGCCTTATGAGAACATAACAGGTCAGATGGAGACCTCTATCCCAGGACATGTCATGTGCAGGACCAGCTTCAGGGACATCTTGTCAGACCCTCATGTGGGGCTACTGATAGATCAAGACACAGATATTTTACCTGAAGAGGATTTCCAAAGAGGAAACACTGGAAGGGAACTATACAGACTTTCTTACCTTAATAGAAAAGGAGACTCGTTCAGACTGGGGATGTCTGTATTTATACAAAAGTCAGAAAACACATTTTCTCCCCCCAGGAGGATGGAGGACCACTTTCATATCGATTCAAATAAACCAAAGTCAACTGTGTAAACCAGTCTCTTTTTTCAAAGCAGGTGCTCATCCTGGTTTCTGGCTCCCATGAAGTGTAGAAAACTACATTTTGTGAGGAACCATTCCACCTGCCAGAATCCAGTGGGATAAAAGATTTTGCTATGTGTCTACTCATCCCAAACTAGGGAGAAATAGCATCATTATTTTTAAAGAAGTTTCACTCAGTCACCAAGATGCTTCTGCAAATGGAATTTTACTAAAATTTCCAACTATTAGGAAAAAAAAAATCCAGCGACCACGAACTGGCTTCTGCATTCATGTGAAAAGTATTTATTTATTAGCCAGCACCAGATGCACAAGCAGCTCATTATCTCTCTCTGATTTATTGCATTCTGTTTGCCCACAACCCATTGTTTAAAAGCTTCAAGAACACTCAAGCTGTTGGTGTATTTAAAAAAAATTATATGGGTAGTTCATAAAATCTAAAACATAGGACATGACTGGAAAGGGACATCGGACAGCTAATAAAATCTGATTTGTGGAAAAAAATTGTTTCATTCTGGTCTTAAAATTTCTGACATCTGCAACAGATTTCTATTTTGATATCTAATTATTTAGACTGAGGGCTATGGGGAACCAGAATATTAAAAGAAAATCATTTAACTCTTATTTTGTCAAAAGTAAACTCAATTATTCTTCTTAGACTCTTGCCTAAATTGTAAAAGGTTATGTATGTTCCATCTGTTACCTTTTTTCCCTAATTTTTAAATTTATAAAATGGAAATATTTATAAGACTATAGTATAAGAGTGGTACATTTCCACACAACGCCCCTCACCTTGAGATCCATATTGAATCCCCTTCCTTGATAGCTTCCCTATTCTTTATCCCACTGGGAGTATGGACCCAGGATCATTATGGGGTACAGAAGATGGAAGGTCTGGCTTCTGTAATTGCTTCCCTGGTAAACATGGGCATGGCAGGTCTATCCACACTCCCAGCCTGTTTCTGTCTTTCCCTAATGGGGCAGGGGAGGTGGGGCTCCAAGACACATGGTAGAGTCCTCTGCCCAAGGAAATCTGGTTGGCATCATGGTATCATCTGGAAACTGGTGGCTGAAAAGAGTTAAGATATAATGCACAACAAATTGTTGGCTAATCATGAACCTAAAGACAAGAATATTGCAGATAAAGATTTGGGGTCTCCGTTTTGGAAAAAGCTAGTAGGTCTCTTTTAGGTATATTCCAGAGGCCCTATGACTTTACTAGTTTTTGCCTTTGCCTGACATCTAATAATGCAGATATACCCAGGTTATTACCTGGGGATATGGTGTCATAGTTGGAAAAAGGACTAGAAAGCTGGATCAGGGAAAAGAGTAGCTCCCAAATATGGGGAAAGTATATAAATATTGTTAACTGTAAACTCCACCAGTTTGACCTAGGGCCCATATTCAGCACAGGAGCCTATGCAACCTCTGCATTTCTGTAGGTGTGAGCTCACATTCTGTGGTCACACCTAGGAACATTCCAGGCTTACTAATTTTGAGACCCATCTTCCTCGGGTAGTAGGCAGAGTATGTTGGGACCCCCTTTGTGGGCCCCTATAAGACCCTACCCTCAATGCAGATCAATAATGGTAGGGAATGTTCCAATCTCCAAAGGGAGATTGGACTACATACTGTTACCATTTTTATTGGCAAGTTAATGGTTTACAGTACAGTTATTGGCAGATGGGTACAATTTCCTATGTCACCATGGTAGGTGTCTTCAAAACACTCTCATCTCCAGCCTAGACCCTTTTATATCTTTGTGTACAAGAAGTGAAAACTCCTCCAATTCTGACCCCTTTCTGTCCTCCTTCACCAGAGTGCTTTGCCTTGGTCCAATACACTAAACCAGTACAAGTTTTTCTTTGTGTTTCTTCATTCTATTCAAGTTTTTCTTTGTGTTTCTTAAGTACTGCTTTTGAGTGAGATCACCATATCTTCATCCTTCTGTTTCTGGCTTATGTCACTTAGCATGATTCATTCAAGCTCCATTCAATATGAGGTAAATAAGGTGACTTCTTCAATTTTAATGGCTGAGTGGTATTTCATTGTGTATATATACCACAATTTTTTTTTATCAACTTATCTGCTGATGGGAATATAAATTGGTCCAACCCTGGTGAAGAGCACTTTGGAGTACTCTCATAAGGCTAGGAATGAACCTACACTATGTCCTGACAATTCTCCTGGGGATACTGCTTAAAGAAACAAATACACCCATCCAAAAATATCTTTGCTCTGATTTATATCTTAATGTTTTTCATCCACCAAGTTGCAGATGCTACCATAAAGTTATCTTGAATTCTCTGGGTAGATGACCTCAACAATGTGTCCTGGAGCCCCACCTCTCCAGAGCCCTATTCCACTAGGGAAAGATAGAAAGGATCGGGGTATGGATCTACCTGGCAACACCCATATCCAGTGGAGAAGCAATTACAGAAGCCAAACCTCCCATCTTCTGCACTCCATAATGGCCTTGGGCCCATATTCCCAGAGAGTTAAAGAATAAGAAAGCTTCCAATGGAGGAGATGGGATGCTGAACTCTGATGTTTGGAATTATGTGGAATTGTACCCCTTTTATCCTATGGTCTTGTCAATTATTATTAAATCAATAATAATAAAAAATCTGAGTATACCTATGTTAATAGAAGCACAATTTATTGTAGTCCAAACTTGGAAGCAACCTAGATGTCGATCACACTGTTAACTTTTAAACACTGTATCATTCCCATTCTCTCTCTCTAATTCTCCAAAGATAAATTAATCCTTAAAGTGTCCTAGCAAAGCAGAAGCCAACACATTATTGTTAATCCAATTCATTCAAGCAGAGAAATCCAGATCTTCACTAACAAATATGTAGAAATGCCAACTGGTGGTAATTACATGAAAATTTTACTTCTAGAATAGTTAAAATTGTACTTGAGATTTGCAAATTTTATTTTCAGATAATTTCAGTTTACAATTTGACGTTAATGACAACCCTGTAAAATGAGAACCATAATGTATGCACTATTTTACAACTGAAAACCTCAGAGTACAACATAGGTAATTTACATTTATGTGATCCAGTTAACTAGTGGCAAATCTAAAAGGTTGTTCTCTTTCTCCTTAGTATCCTGCTGTTTATGGTATAAAATAGACATGACTCTGAAGGAAAACTAATATAACTGTGGATAAATAATTTGTTATTTATAATTAACCTGATGCTACCTATATTCTTGTAGCTAGTAAATTTAGTTGTCCTATCACAAGGAAATCATCTACCAGACACCAGAATACCCCTGCATCAACCCTCATGTACACACATTCTCCTTCTACTTTAAAATCTCCTCTTAGGCTTCCAGTGGTGAGACACCATTTTCAGAGTATGTAACTGATTACTTTCCTGGGCAGATTCTCTCCCAAAATCGATCTCTTACTCTAAGAAAAGAACCAATTTCTGTTAATATTGGGTTTTTGTACTGTGACATGAACTGGGTTTAATCCTTAACAATACATAACTTTATCATTGAATATAAAGACTAAAAAAGCATAAAGAGAAAACTCTTGAGCAATGTCACTATTGATGAGTTACATCACTTTTTAATATCTATTAAATAGATATAAATGCATAATTTGGTTAATTTTAGAAGATGATACATTACTGAAGAGAAAAATGCATTTATATATTGATATATTTAATCATTACAATAATCCTATGGCATGAGAACAATGGTTATTCCCTATTTTCAAAAGGAGTAAATGAGGACAAATACTATCCCAGTGTCATACAGTCATTATGAAAATTCTAGCCTTTAGTAAAATGAATATATATATCAATGAATGTCATTTTTTGACATTTTGGAAAATTGAGAATACTGGCAGAAAGCATAAACAGGTGGTCCATAGGCAGATCCAGTTTGTAGATGGTTTTGTTTGGACAGCAGAGTACTCTCTATTTGTTCATTTCATTTTGTATTTTAAAATCAGAAATTGCCCACATAAAATTAAGATGACAAAATACTTTTCAAGGATCATAGCACTTAGTAACACTCATTTCTTTTTATCATTTTGACAGGGGCTTAATCAGTTACACTATAGTCATTGACCCATTGGTATAACTTTTTTTCCATTTATTTATTTATTTATAAAAAGAAAACATTGACGTCTACGCTCGACCGGACTTGCCAATATACGCAGATATCTTCGCCCACCCTGTCCAACGCTTGACGTCTCATCATCCAATCTGGTCCCCTATGCCTACACTGCTCTGTTTCAGACTCTTGGAAACAGAGTTGGCAGTCAGCTGAGGTAAAGAACAAACACCTCATCACAGACCCCTGCAAGCGTCAACCCGGTTTTGACCTAGCACGTTATGATTGGGCCCTCCTCAATCGCTATCGAACAGGCCATGGCCAGTGCGCCGCTATGTTCTATCGCTGGGGAGCCAGAGACGACCCAAACTGCCCCTGCGGCTACAGACAGACTATGACCCACATAGTCAACGACTGCCACCTCTCCAGATTCAAAGGAGGTCTCGAAACTTTACATCAGGCTCAACCTGACGCTGTTGACTGGCTATGGAAGAAGGGCAAACGCTAGAAGAAGAATTGACAAAACCATAGGATAAAAGGGGCACAACTCCACACAATTCTCACCACCAGAACTCTGTATCCCATCCATTCCTCTTATAGCTTTCTTATTCTTTAACCCTTTGGGAGTATAGACCCAAGGTCATTGTGGGATGCAGAAGGTGGAAGGTCTGGCTTCTGTAGTTGCTTCCCTGCTGAACATGGGCGTTGACAGGTCGATCCATACTCCCAGCCTGCCTCTCTCTTTCTCTAGTAGGGTGGGGCTTTGGGGAAGCAGAGCTCCAGGACACATTGATTGTGTTGTCTGTCCAGGGAAGTCTTGTTGGCATCCTGCTAGCATCTGGAATCTGGTGGCTGAAAAGAGAGTTAACATACAAAGCCAAACAAATTGTTTAGCAATTATGGACCTAACGGCTGGAATAGTGCAGATGAAGAGTTGGGGGGTTCTCCATTTTGTAGATAGCTAGTATTGCACATTTTAGTTATGCAATACTAAAGGGCCTGTGGCTATACTAGTTTGGTTTTTTTTTTTTCCCTGAGCCTGAAATCTGATATACAGGTGGATCCAAATTATTGTCTGGGGAGATGTTATTATGGCTGGAAAAGGAACAGAAAGCTGGATCAGGGAAGAGTGTAACTCCTTATTATGGGAAAGGTGTATAAATATTGTTGATTGTATCAGTACAACTTATTATGTCCCTGTGACATGTATTTGGAAACACACTCAATCCCAGTTTAGGCCCATTTCTACCACTATAAACCTGGACCCCAATGCCCTCTTAAACCCCCCTATTTTTTTTGTCTTATCTCACTTAACATGATTCCTTCAAGTTCCATCCAAGTTGAAGCAATGTAGACTTTTGCTTCGTTATTTTTGACATCTGAGTAAAATTCTATCATGTGCATGTGTTACCACTTTTTTAGTCACTCATCTGTCTTTGGAAATCTGGGTTACTTCCACACTTGGTCAATTGAAATTTGTACTTTTATAAACAAAGGTGTACTTAGATATCTTTGGTAAAGTGTTTGCTTTCTTTGGATAAGTCTCCATGAGAGAAATTGCTGAATCATAGGTTATATCCATTTCTAGGAAACACTCATTTCTTCACTGCAGCTATATCTACGATGTGTGTTAAGAAATCCCATCTTAAGAAGAGGTATGTGTTCTCCACTAAATCAGCCTTGTTTCTCTATATTACCTTCTCTGCCATATTAAAATGTGTAGTGTTTGCTATAGTACATACAAAGACATTTAAAAAAATACCTTAAATTGTCCATAAATGTTAAAAGATGACAATCTACAATTTTGTAAACCAAATTTCACAGGAGCAGTGGTGAGGAGTCTATTACAACTAGCCATGAAATAGTATTGATTTCTTTATTCTAAGAAAGAAAATACACCATATGCATTATAAAAATTGAAATTTGGGAGCTAGATGATGACGCATCTTGTGAGCACACGTTACTATGTGCAGGGACCCAGGTTCAAGCCCCAGTCTCCACCTACAAGGAAAAGCTTCACAAGTGGTGATGCAGGTCTACAGATATCTCTCTGTTTAGCTTCCTATCAATCTCTCTTTCACTCTCCATATCTGGCTGTCTCTAGCAAAGAAAAATATAAATAAAAAATTGAAATTCATGGTTTCCTAGGGGTGTATAGGTTAAATTTATATATCACCACAAAACCAAAAATCAGAGAATATTAATTAGGTATCTTATTATTTCTACATATTTTACTTTCAACTGGCATGCCTGAAACCCAGGCCGGACAGACCTTATGGATTTTTGTTTTTATTTCCATTTTTTCCTTTATTGGGGGATTAATGTTTTATATTTGACAGTATATACATTATGTACATACATAACATTTCCCAGCTTTCCACACAATATAAACCCGATTAGGCCCTCTGTCATCCTTTTCCAGGGCCTGTATGTCCCCTACCCACCCCAGAGTCTATTTTATTTTATTTTTCCTTTATTGGGGGATTAATGCTTTACATTTGACAATGAATACAAGTTTGTACATACATAATATTTCTCATTCAACCCCCACTAGGTCCTCTGTCATCCTTTTTGAGGACCCTAGGACCTGTATACCCCCCGAAAGTCTTTTACTTTGGTGTAATACATCAACTCCAGTCCAGGTTCCGCTTAATGTTTTCTCTTCTGATTTTGTGTTTTAACTTCTGGCTGTGAGATCATCTTATATTCATCCTTCTGTTTCTGACTTATTTTACTTAACATTATTTCTTCAAGCTCCATCCAAGATGGGCTGAAAATGGTGAAATCATCATTTTTAATAGCTTAGTAGTATTCCATTGTGTATATATACACCACAACTTGCTCAGCCACTCATCTGTTGTTGGACACCTGAGTTGTTCCCACTATAACAAATTATACTGCTATGAACATAAGTATACACAAATCTTTTTGGATGGGTGTGTTTGGTTCCTAAGGATCTATCTCCAGGAAAGGAATTGCAGGGTCATAGGGTAGGATCATTTCTAGCCTTCTGAGAGTTCTCCAGAATGCTCTCCTCAGAGGTTGGACTAATATACATTCCCACCAGCAGCACAGGAGGGTTCCTTTCTCCCCACAACCTCTCCAGCATTTGTTGCTGCAGCCTTTTCTGTTGTATGAGATTCTCATAATAGTGAAGTGGTATCTTATTGTAGTCTTTATTTGCATTTCTCTGACAATCAATGATGTGGAGCATTTTTTTCATATTTTCTTGACCTTTCAGTTCTCTTCTGTGATGAGTATTCTGTCCATATCCTCTCCCCATTTTTGGATGGGGTCATTTGTTTTCTTGTGCATTTGTTGAGCTCTTGATATATTTTGTTTTCTAGCTTCTTGTCTAATGTATGGCATGTGAAGATCTTCTCCCATTCTGTGAGGGGTCTCTTTGCTTGGGTATTGGTTTCCTTTTCTGTGCAAAAGCTTTTTAATTTGAGGTAGTTCCACTGGTTTATTCTTGCCTTAGCCTTCTTTGTAATTAGATTCGTTTCATTGAACATGTCTTTAAAATTTATGCGGAAAAGTGTTCTGCCAACAGACTTTATGGATTTTGACATTCCAAATCAAGCACCTTTGACCCCAAAATGTTGTCCCCTTTCTTTTTTTAATTTATTTTCTTTTTTGTTGCCCTTGTTCCTTGCTGTTGTAGTTATTAATGTTGTCGTTGTTAGATAAGACAGAGAGAAATGGAGAGAGGAGGGGGAAGTCAGAGGGGGGAGAGAAAGATAGACACCTGCAGACCTGCTTCACTGCCTGTGAAGTGACTCCCCTGCAGGTGGGGAGCCTGAGGCTGGAACCTGGATCCTTAAACTGGTGTTTTAGCTTAGCACCAAGTGTGCATAACCCGCTGTGCTACTGCTGGACTCCCTGTTGTCCCCTTTCTTATGCAGAGCAGTTTACATTTCTTATTCCTTTAGCCTCACAGTTATAATGTAAACTCTGTTCACATATGTTTAACCTTAGCACTTCTTTGAAAATAGCAGGTTAATCATAAATAACAAATCATTTATCCACAGTTATATTACTTTTCCTTCCATGTCATGTCTATTTTATACCATAAATAGCAGGATATTAAGGAGAAAGAGAATGACCTTTTAGATTTGCCAATAGTTAACTGAATCACATAAGTGTAAATTACCTACGTTGTGCTCTGAGATTTTTAGTTGTAAAATGGTGGATGCATTATGGTTCTCATTTTACAGGGTTGTCATTAATACCAAATTGTCTGTAAACTGGAATTATCTAAAAATAAAATTTGCAAATCTCAAGTACAATTTTAACTATTCTAGAAGTTAAATTTCCATGTAATTGGTATCTTTTCTTGAATATTTAGAATTTTCCAAATACTATAAAGGATTTTTTTGTAAACAGTCCCTGTTTTAATTCTATTTGATAGTCATAGTAGTTATAATTGTTGCACACTTAAAGAAAATTAAACTGAGGCATGTTAAATGAGTTACCAAAATCTACTTGTCTGAGAAAGCACACACACACACACACACACACACACACACACACACACACACACACACACACACACACTTTATTTAACACTGACCTGTTATCTACCTATTAACTTGGAGCTCTCCAGATTTGCCCAGGGAGGATTACAAAATTATTTAATATTAAAAAGAAAAACATTTAAAAATATCCACATATGCAGTGCCAAGGTAAAAAAAATAAACAACTTAATCTTGGGAGTATGTTGTATCTAAGACTTAGTCTTTTAGGAGTCTGAACAAACAAATCTTCCCAATTCTCTCAGTCTTTATTATTTAACATAGGAAAGTAAATTCCCCCTGATTCTCTCTGTGTGTTTTTTTAAAATATTTTTTTACTTTATTCTTTTTTTCCCTATTGTTGCTGGATAGGAAAGAGATAAATCAAGAGAGGAGAGGAGACAGAGAGGGAGAGAGAAAGATTGATGCCTGCAGACCTGCTTCACAACTTGTGAAGCAACCCCAAGCAGGTGAGGAGCCAGGGTCTTGAACCGGGATCCTTAGGCCAGTCCTTGTGCTTTGCGCCAAGTGTTCTTAACCTCCCATGCTACCCCCCCCACTCAGTTTGCACCCCTTGGTCCCCATCTGCAAGGGGAAAACATTAGTGCTGAAGCAGTCTTGCAGGTGTCTCTCTGTCTCTCTCTATATATATCTCTATCTCACCCTCCACTCTCATTTTTTTCTGTCTCTATCCAATAATAAATAATTAAGAATAATTAAGAAATAAGAAAAACAGGAAAAGATTAAAAAAGGATAAAATTTTATTGTTTATGTGAAAAAGAGAGGGATAATGCAAGAATCAGAACATAACATCATTCTGGCTCATGTGATACTGAGTATCCAAATCAAGGTACCATGCCCAAGAGTTTAATGCCTTATCCATGTCTCGCTTTCTCCCTCCCTCTCAACCATCCTTTCTTTCTTTCTTTCTTTCTTTCTTTCTTTCTTTCTTTCTTTCTTTCTTTCTTTCTTTTTCTTTCTCTCTCTCTTTCTCTCTCTCTCTTTCTTTCTTTCCTTCCTTCTCTCTCTCTCTCTCTGTCTGTCTGTCTTTCTCTCTCTCTCTCTGTCTTTCTCTCTCTCTAGTCTTTCTTTCTCACCAGGTATACTACTGGGGCTCAGTATCTATGTGAAGAATCCACTGTTTGCATCAGTCTTTTTTAAATTTTTCTTTGATAGGTAAGGGCAAAGAGTGTGAGAAAGGGAGATAAAGGAGGGAGAGAGAGAGACTGAGAGAGTGATCTGTAGCACTACCCTATCAATCCTGAAGCTTCTCCTCAGGTGGGGACTGGGAACTTGAACCCAAGTATTTGCATGTGGTGTCATTTATGCTCTATTGACTGTGCTACGACCAATAAATTCTTTTATTATTATTATTATTATTATTATTATTACCTCCAGGGTTATCACTGGGAATCAGTGCCTGCACTACAAATCCACTGCTCCTGGAAGCTATTTCCCCCCTTTTGTTGCCCTTGTTGTTTATCATTGTTTTTATTGCTGGACAGGACAGAGAGAAATAGAGGAGGGGAAGACAGAGAAGGGGAGAGAAAGACACCTGCAAATCTATTTCACCTACTGTGAAGTGACCTCCCCACCCCCGCCTGCAAGTGGGAGCCCTGTGCTGGAACTGGGATCCTTACCCTGGTCCTTGCACTTTGGCATGTGCGCTTAACCTGCTGTGCCACCTCCCAGCTCCCTACCCATAAATTCTTTATCATGACACATATTGTTGGAAATTTATGTTGCTACTTTATATTGTTATACTATAGTCATTTAAGTAGGAGTACATTACTTTCAAATTAGTGTGTTCTGTCAATAGTCTTTTGCATATATGCCTTGGAGTGGTGCTGCAAGACTATAAGTTATTTACATTTTTGTTTACTTAAGTATTCTCTGTACTGTTTTACATAGGGGTTGTGAAAGTTTGCCTTCTAGCTATCTGTGTACCAGAGGTCCCCCCCTCCATTTCCTCATCAAAACTTGCCATTTTCTGTTTAGTTGATACAGGCTATTCTCTAGGTCTTGAATGCATTTTTAGTTATTTTTGATATATGATGTTAAATAATTGTGTAGTTTCATTTTTCAACATGTAGTTGGCCTTTATTTTTCTAATGATATTGATTATAGAGATGTTTTCTCCCCATTTGAACATTTTTGTCTATTTTCTCATATATTACTTTTCTAAAAATGTGTGGATTTATTTCTAGAAGGTCTATTTTATTCCATTGTTCTCAATGACAATTTTTGTTCCATTTTGGATTTCTGTTAATAGTGAATCAAAATTCCTTTATCTCTACAACCTCTCCAGCACTTGTAATTTCCTATTTTGTTGATATATTATTCTTGGTGATTATTGATTATATATTATTCTTGGCCATTATTCTTGGTGATAACTCATTGTGATTTTGATTTGCATTTTTCTAATGAAAATGATGTGGACCATTTTTCATATGACTTTATGTAGGTCTTCTTTTTTATTTATTTTATTTTATTTATGACAAAACCATAGGATAAGAGGGGTACAACTCCACACAGTTTCCACCACCAGAACTCCATATCCCATCCCCTCCCTTGATAGCTTTCTTATTCTTTAACCCTCTGGGAGTATGGACCCAAGATCATTGTGGGATGCAGCAGGTGGAAGGTTTGGCTTCTGTAATTGCTTCCCAGCTGAAAATAGGCATTTACAGGTCAATCCATACTCCCAGCCTGTCTCTTGAATAGTGACTCATAATTTTCAGTGTACCTGTCTTTCACTTCTTTTGTTAGGATTATTCCAAGATATTTTATTGTTTTTGTAGCAATAGTAAAGGGGATTGATTTGTCAATTTCTTCTTCTAAAGTTATGTTTACATAGAGGAATGCCACTGACCTTTGCATATTAATTTTGTAGCCTGACAGCTTGTTATATTGCCTGATAATGATAATTTCAAAGAACTTCTTTCTGGATTCTTTAAGTTTTTCTATGTATACTATTACAGCAACTGAAAATAGTGAATTTGACTTCTCCTCCTTCAATCTGTATCCTTTTAATTCCTTGCTCAAAAGAAATAATATACATATTATTGGTTTGCCAGAGTAGGAAAGAGAGGAAGGGTAAGGAATAATTTACACCTTTTTTCATCTTTATTTTCTTTCTCATGCAGTTTACTTTCAAAACTCATTCCTCTGGATTCCTCCCTTACCCTCCAAAATTCAGTCTTAATTAGAAATCAATTTGACATTTTAGAAATGTTTTCTATTATTTGTTTATGCAAATGGATAAGAGGAGCTCCTTAATAAAGTTAGGATAGTTGAAATGAGAGTAGAGTAATTTTAAAGATTAGAGAATAGACCAAGACCATTTTTACAGTGGCATAAAACATGACATTTTCTAGTTAGGAAAAACAATGCTAATAATCACTACGAAAATAACCATATGTGAGTCTGTAAGATAGTTCACCTGAGAGGGTAACTTCTTAATCATATGCAAATAACCAGATTCGTGTGAACCCACCACCTCTTTGGGGGAGACCTTGAAGTTGTGGTGTTTTTACCTATCTCCTTCTGTTTCTCTGTCTTTCTTTTTTTAAAAGAATTTATATATTTATTCATGAAAAATATAGGAGGAAAGAACTAGCCATCACTCTGGTACATGTGCTGCCGGGGATTGAACTTGGGACCTCATGCTTAAGAGTCTAGTGCCTTAGTCACTGTGCCATCTCCAGGACTACTCTCTGTCCCTCTCAATCTGAAAATTTGGCCTAGGTCAGTGAGATGTTGGCAACAACAACTAAAAGAAAACATTTTGATACACCTTCTCACTCAATTGTTACCACAAACATAACTTTTAATTAAGACAACTCAGGGAAAAAAAGATTGATTTCTCAGATTTAGTTATTAAAACTAATTAAATGTAATACAAGTTAAATAAAATGAATTTAGCTATTAGTAAGAATGGAATGAAAGGCAATTACTGCACCTGGCTGGTAACATCAATTAAAAAAGCATGACTATTAAAATAAATAGAATCTCTGAAGGGCTTATGTATTTCTTAATTTTCATACACACACCGCTGTGAGATTGCAATTTTATTCATCAAAATTAACATAAGAGATAGTAAGAAAAATTCCAGGGATAACACATAAGATGGTGGTATTCAAATGAGCTCATCAGACTTTTTTCTCTTCTTGTAAGACAGTAAGAAGTAATAGTAAATGAATCAGGAGACAGAAGAAGAGAAGGGAGGAGAGTTCAAAAAAGCCAGATTAAGTATTGAAACTCAAAATCATCCACAGCAAAATTTGAATGAAAGTGAAAAACCTTTAATAAACCACGCAGAATAGATAATACGTGGAATTAGTTGATTTTCAAAGCCTTGAAAGCATAACAATTTAGTATTGATGAAAAACATACATCTTATAGCTAGGAATACTTGCTGAATATGTTAATGAACCTTTTAAATAAATAATCATTTTCTTAGTGTGAAGGAGGTCTAATATATACAGAGAAAGTTTTGCTGAAACTAATGTGACTGAGAAAGCAATCAGGTCCAATAGCTTCCTATCTGGCTAGCGTTGTGAGAGGGAGAGATAACCCAGGAACTAAGCTCTGGCACAAATCAATACAAATCTTTATTCATTTGAGCGCCCCAGAGTCGGTGCTAGCACACCTGGTTAAGACACATGGTGCCAACTGCAATGGCCAGACGCCCGCCCTCCCCCAGGTCTGGACTGGCCATAGTATCAGGGAACGTAGGTTGGAGCAGGCTTAACTACAAATTCGCCAGGAGACAAGGAGTCATGACTTGGTTGCTGGTAGACCCACCTAAGTTTATTTGGCTATTAGTAAATAATGTCTGTCCTGTTGTCACTCCTAGTTCTGGATTTTGTGAGCAGCCCCAGGGTGCTCGCATGGCACTAGGTCTCCTATTATCACTGCCTTACTGCTTTTGAAATAAAATCCCTTCTCCTAGAAAAAAAAAAAAAGAAAGAAAAGAAATGCAGGGCTCTGGCGGGAAGATGCAGAATGTTTTTGTGGGGGAGGGGAGACTTACATGGCCTCCAACCTTTTGAGGTTTATGTGTCCCCCTGTTTGCTCAACTCCTCCATAGAGAGAGAGACTTACCAGGGTAAACTCACCTCTCAGGTCAAGTCCTGCCAGGCTCCACCACATCCCCACAACCTCCATGAAGCTTCCAAACAGCTCTCTCTACCCATCAATTATGATTCCTTTCTATTTCACCATTTTTCTTCTGTTTTCCTTTTTTCCCCCACATGAAACTATTCACGGTATTTAAAATTGGTTTATGAGACTTTTTGTAAGAGAGGAAATTTTTCCCTACTTCTATAAATTCTGACTAGCCAAGCAATCAAATTAACATTAAATAGAGTAGTAAGACTTAAAAAAATACCAACAAATTTAATTATACATATGGAGGGGTCTACACACATGGAGATTTCAAAGGCAAAGGAGGAAAAGCGAAGGTAAATAGCCCTTGGCAGGTAATATAAAAGAAGAGTGGAGGTCAATGTGCATGATAAGGAAAGAATGAATCATTATAAAGACCAGTGTGTAAGTAATTTAATGTTTGCTCTGCCACACAGAGGGGTTTATATGAGAGAAATAGTTTTTTTTTTTTTAGTTTTTAGATTTTTTTTCTTTTCTTTAAATTTTATTTATTAGGAGATTAATGGTTAACTGTAAAATAAAACAGTTTGCATATGCATAATGTTTCCCAATTTTCCAAGTAACAAGACAATTCACTCTAGGTCCTCCTCTGCTATCATGTTCCAACCTGAACCCTCTCCCCCTCATCCCAGAGTATTTTACTTTGGTGCAAGACACCAATTCCAGTCCAAGTTTTGTTTAATGTTTTACATCCTTACCTTGTTTTTCAACTTATGGATATGAATGAAATCATACTATATTCATCCTTCTGTTTCTGATTTATCTCACTTAACATGATTGCTTCAAACTCCACCCAAGATGGAGTGAAAAAGTTGAAATCATCATTTTAAATAGCTGAGTAGTGTTCCATTGTGTATATATGCCACACCTTACTCAGCCACTCATCTGTTGTTGGACACCTGGGTGGCTTCCAGGTTTTAGATATTATAAATTGTACTGCTATGAACATAGGTATACACAAATATTTTTGGATGGTTGTTTTTGGTTCCTTAGGATATATCCTCAGGAGAGGAATTGCAAGTGCATAGGTTAGGTCCACTTCTAGCCTTCTGAGAGTTCTCCAGAATGCTTTCAACAGAGGTTGGACCAATTGACATTCCCACCAGCAGTTCAGGAGGGTTCCTTTGTCCCCACAACCTCTCCAGCATTGTTACTGCTACATTTTCTGATGTATGACATTCTTACAGGAGTGAAGTGGTATCTCATTGTTGTCTATATTTGCATTTTTTCCTGAAAATCAATGAGTTGGAACATTTTTTAAATATGTATGCTGGATTTTTGGATCTCTTCTATGGTGAATATTCTGTTCATATCCTCTCCCATTTTTGGATGGGATCATTTGGTTTTTGTTGTTGAGTTTGGTGAGTTTTGTATATATTTTTATTATTAGCCTCCTGTCTGATGTACAACATGTAAAGATCTTTTCCCACTCTGTGGGAGTTCTTTTTGTTTGGGTGATGGTTTCTTTTGCTGTGCAGAAGCTTTTTAATTCCATTGATTTATTTTTGTTTTAATCTTCAAAAAATAATTCAAAGGAACAATATGATTTTTTAAAAATATACTCATGTATTATTGGTTTACCATACCATAATATTTAGCAGTACAGTGTCATACTTAAATATGCGGGTCAGTCTCATAGTATCAACCACCAAAATTCAGTGTTATCATCATACCAAAGCAACTTCCTTCAATCCTTCCTGACACTACCCTTTCCCTTTCTTTCTATGGTAACCATATTTTTCACAGAATCCAAGAATAATTTTTGTGTGTTTTGTCAATTTATTTATTTTGGCTATTTATATCTAACATTTTTCCAAAAAAAAACTTTTTTATTTTTTATTTTCCCTTTTGTTGCCCTTGTTGTTTTATTGTTGTAGTTGATGTCGTCGTTGTTGGATAGGACAGAGATAGAAATGGAGAGAGGAGGGGAAGACAGAAGGGGAGAGAAAGAGAGATGCCTGCACACCTGCTTCACCACCTGTGAAGAGACTCCCCTGCAGGTGGGGAGCCAGTGACTCCCACTGGGATCCTTATGCTGGTCCTTGTGCTTCACACCATGTGCCCTTAACCCGCTGCTGCGCTACCGCCCTACCCCCTATATCCAACACTTGAATGAAACCATCCAGTAATTGCCTTTTACTATTTGAGTTCTTTCATTTAGCATAATTACCTCAAGTTCCAATCATAATGTCACAAAAAGCATACTTTCATCTTAAAAAAATTGAGTAGTATTATTTTGAGTATATGTACTAAAATTTATTAATCTACTCATCTGCTAGTTGAGTAGATTCTGTGTTTGGGTTACTGTAAATAACACTGCTATGAAAATAGGGAATAACAACAGTTTTTATTCTTCAAAGTATTTATGAAAGTAATAACTGGGTTTTTTTTTTTTTTTTTGTGTGTGTGTGTGTGAGCCTGTGGGACCTAGATTAACCTCCGTTTGAAATAATCCATATACCTAAGTGACATGTGTTGACAAGATATAATCTGATCATTTTATATACTTTTCATAGTTGCCATAATTATCTTAAACACCCCCACTTTCTTCTCCTACTCATGACCATGGGGGATAATCCAGAAACATACTCTGGAATACTGTGGAATCTATTGGGTACACATATATACATATGTATTCTGTAGTATGTATGTGATTAATTTTACATATACATATTAAAATATATTTAAATTTGGGCTGAGAATTGGTCCAGTAAAAAGTTACTTGAAAATTATATACTTTTTAGCAATTATAAAAAAGTAAATACTTCAGAGCATATTCTTTATTTGATACTACATTGATACTAGAGAAATAATAGTAACACCTTGGAGATTTTTTCACCAGCTGTCACTAATTGTTTAAGAGAATGAAATGCAAAAGCTGTAATGAAATTTAGCACACTTTTCTGTTTGCAATCAAACAAAACCAATTTGTGTTACCATTCCAATCACCAGAGAGATTAAAATTATAACTATTTTACAGAATTATGTTTTTAATAGATTCTTTAATTAAAGAATAGTGCTGATAAAGATGGTGAGAAATTATTTCACTGAATACCGGAAATGTTAAAAAGGCTACATATTGAGATGTGGTTATGGAGTAGGAGCCATTTCAGATCATACTTACGAAAAATGGTAAAAAAAAAAAAAAGAAAGAAAGAAAGAAAGAAAGAAAGAAAAAGAAAAATCACCTAAAAATTCAATAAGATACAACCAGGATCTCTCTAGAAACCCAATACACCATGGCCACCAAGTTGCAGATGCTACTATTATTTTTAGCCTGAACTTTCTGGGCAGATCACCTTGCCAATGTGTCCAGGAACTTCACCTCTGCAGAGTCCTACCCAACAACGGAAAGAGAGAAACAGGTTGTGGGTATGGCTCGACCTGCCAATGCCCATGTCCAACAGAGAAGCAGTTACAAAAGCCAGACCTTCACCTTCTATACCCCATATAAATTTCTAGTCCATACTCCCAGAGGGGTCAGTGCTAGGGGAAGATGACGAAAGGGCTCTGAACTCCAATTCCATCAGGACATGGAGAAAGAAGATGAAAAAGGACACTCAGAAGTAGTAGGTGTGACTTAACAAAGGAAGAAAAGGCAGGACCATAGAAAAAAAGGATATATATATTTCTAGAAATATTAGTCAAAACATATCTGTGGTTAATATGTATTTTCTTTTCTAGAAATAATAGTCAACCCACTACTGCAGTTTCCAACGTAGGGGATGGGGACACAGAACTCTGGTAGTGGCAAAGATGTGGAATTATATCACTGTTATCTTATAATTTTGTAAATCAATATTAAATGGCTAATACTTTTAAAAAGATTTTTAAGAAGATTTTTCAAAGAGCTAGTGTTGGTGAATAGATGTCAATTGTGCTTGTGATGCAGAGTTTTCTTACACTGGAGATTAAAAACTCTAATTAAAAATGACTGAGATATCTAAAATGAAATATAGATCCAATTAATTTGATAACCTCCTATTAGCGATGTTCTTTTTTTCCTTTCATAAGGAAACTGATTATATGAATTGTATAGAGTTTTATGAGTTGACTCCCTGGTGACACCCCTATTTTTATAAAACAAAGAACTTTGTTAGGCCTCTAGTTATAATAGGTGTGACTGAAGAGTTGAAGATTTAAATAAACTTGTGTCAGATCAAAAATGGTAATTTTTCCCCAGTGCCCACCTGGAAGGGGAAAACTTTTTGAATTGTGAATCTGTATTGCAGGTGTCTCTCTGTCTCTCCATCTCTATCACCTACTTTCCTCTCGATTTCTGACCGTCTCTGTCCAATAAATAAATAAAGATAATTAAAAACTAAATCCTTGGGAAAAAAAGAAAACAGTATTTTTTTTTTCTGTTTCTGAAATGGTATCTAGATAATCAGACAATTTCAACCTTATCTAATTCTTTTTTTCCATATTTGTTATTCTATTTCAAAATACCAAGAATAGTGTACGATATACTGGAACTTTTCAGATAAGTCTGCCTTCCTTTTTTCTTTGCTTTTCTTTTTATTTCTCTACATTTCCTTATTACTGAAGAGGGTCTTTAGTTCTATTTTGAAATTAAACCTGCTCTTTAAAAATACATAAATTCAATATCTAGTTTTGGCACTAAGTGAGCTGACTTTGAACATTTTTTTTTTAGTTGAAAAAACAAAAAGAAAGAAAACCAGTACAGAGATTAAAAGTGTCCAAAGGAGATGAAACACTATATGTAACTTTTATTTGATAGCACAAAGAGAAATTGAGAGAGGGGGATAGAGAAGGAAAAAGAGAGACAAAGGCATCATTGTTTCACCACTAGTGAAACTTTCCTACTGGAGGTGGGGAACAGGGTCCCATACCAGGCCCTTGCTCATGTAGCAGGTGCATTCAACAGGGCACACCTCCACCTGGCCCCTAGAAGTTTAAAATGGAATTCTATTATAAAATTATTAAGTAGGCTTCTTTTGAGTAAAGTTGAATGTAGAATAAAAATTTAACATTGATAAATATATGATTATGAGTATAATATATATTAAAATACTACAGAATATCATGTATGTATGTGGAGAGATAGAGAGATATGAAGAATGAGAGATTTATGAAAGAGTACTGAGTTATGATTAGGAAAGCTTTCTATGCTGGAACTACCAGTGTGCCATTATGTAAACCTAGGCTAATGATTTGATTTATTTTTTCTTCTATTAAGCATTATTAAAATTGAAACTTTAAATGCCTTTTAGTAAACTTATTGGCTGCATGTCTTATAGCAAAGGGAACAAATAAATATTACCTGTAGATTAATGGGCTGGCCCATAGAGAAATTGCATGTGGGTATGCTGGGGATACTTTAAGTCCCTTGGATAAAAGCTTGTATTTCAGTTAGTGTAATATAACATATGTCACTACAGTACCAGCCTTAGAATTTAGTATTTTTGATACTTTAGCAATGAAATCTCCAAGGAATGGAAGTCATACTCTTTCTGGTATTTTCATATGTCAGTCTAATATGGACACTCCATACTCAGAAGCCATCTGAGTAAATTTGTGCAAAGAAAATGAGAGCTGAGATGCTTTTATATTCAGTTGTAGGAACCTATCTCACAGTGAGATAAAGTAATAATAATGATTTTCTTGTGTGACTCATAATCTCATTCTGGTCACACTTACCCAAAAGAGTTTCACATATTGCTAGAATAACTACATATGTTCTGTAACTATATTTAATGTACTTCAAATCACAGTACACAGTTTTAACAAGGATCCTTCATGATTTATAATATCTGGGAAATGTATTTCAATTTTAGTAAAATGAAGTAATGCTGCAGGCCACTTATAGTGAATTACATTTACTGATACTGACAAAATTGTAGGACATCTGGGATTTCTATCCTAAACAACTTATAACTTATCATTATATGTATAGTCAAAATGATTACTTTAGAGTAAAATAATCCATCCGAGTGTAGCAAAGCATGCATATTCATTTAAACACTTTTCTTGATCTTTTGCAATCTCACTTTGTTTTAATAATGTAAGATTCTCTGGAAAAGGATCTAATCTGTTGATCTAAACTGTTGATCTGATCTGTTGCTTTTTGTTCCTCATAGTTAATTGATTGTCACAACAGGTAATACCATTATGTTCCTCTGTATCAGAAAAAAAAGTTTTTGAAAGACCACTACAGTTATTATATATTCATACCACTTAGCATCAGACAAACTTTGTTATGCATATATATTTTAGCAGAATAGTCACTGAGCTACCACAAGGATCAATCTAACTCTTTTTTTTTCAGGACACAGGTGTCCTGTTTTTTCTCTGACATTAGTATAGCTTGTGTGGTCTGGGAGGTAGCATAGTGAATAAAGCCTTGGACTCTAACATTAGCATTGCTCTAGGAGGCCATTACCCCTATGCTTTATTTATTTATAGGATACAAAAATACCCTCACTGAGATTCCTTCACTGTCCAAATATTTATTTTTGTATTATTTTTTATTTTATTTTTACCAAAGCATTCATTGTTCAGCTTCGGCTTATGGTGGTACCAGGGTTTGAGTCTGGTACCTCAGAGTTTCAGAAATGAAAGTCTTTCTTTTCTTTTTTTTTTTCTTTACAGATGTTTAAATTGTTCTAATTTTTAAAAAATGTATTTGTGATTAATAGTGGTTTACAAGAGTATAAGATTACAGGGTAGAACTCCACACTGCACCAACTACTGAAGTTCTGTGTTTACACCCTCCCAACAGTAACCACCACAGTTCTCACAGTTTTAGAGACAGTTTGCTTCTGTTTATTTTTTTTCCTCACAAGATCATATGCTTCAGTTCTCTTTTAAATAGCATAACCTTTTAAAAATAATTATTTATTTCAGATATCTCATTTCAGAGATAATGATTAAGGTTTTTTTCTCATGTTATTTTCAGCATATTAGATATTTTCACTTTAAAAGGTTCAGCTTCTTCATATGTCCTGATGGTCCCATCTGTACATACCAGATTTCTTATTTTCATCAAGTTGAAGTCATTGATCCTGATCATGTTTGTTCTTTTGTGGGACTATATAATTATTAAGATTGAAAGAGATAGAAAGATAGAAAAGGATGTTTGTGAAATCATATTGTCAAAAAGTAACCACTTGGCCTGATTTTTCATGTTTTCCAACATCACAAGCCTCTCAAAAGTATCCAGGCTCATTTCTATTGAATTAACCAATGGCTAAGAATTTGGTCTGACTCATCTTAAATGAGGTGCCACTTTTTAAAAATTCACAGAATCAGCAAGCTGATAAAAAATACAATTCTCATCATCCATAAGACTTAATAGATTTAGCTTATATTCAAGTAATTAATATTTTAGAAAATAGATGGCTATATGTAGGAGTGATAGGCAAATGACATTTATATTTAATTATTTTAATAACTTTTAACATAACTAGAATTTAGAACCGTACAAGTACTGCCAGGATCAACTTTCAGTTATTTCTGTTAAATCATACTGACTTATTCTACTGATGATTTACTAAGAGCATTGCTAAGAACATCAGTTTACTGACAAGAAGTCAGAGGTTATACAGGTTCCTGTGCTAAATATGAATAGATATAGGTCCCCAGTCAGATCAGTGTGGTAAGTAGTTAATTGTATTCATATATTTTCTTCAAGTTTGGGAACTACTTTCTGCCCTGATCCACCATTCTCAACTCCAACACCATCTTTCCAGACAATAGTTTTAGTCCACCTGCAGGTTACCTTTTAAGCTCCATCAAAAATTAACACAGCTGTGGGCCCCTAAAAACATACCTAAAATAGACTTCTAGCTTTTAGCCACACTAAAATACCTATTCTCATCTGCTCTATTCCTTATTTATAGCTCCTGGTTATTAAAATTTTTGTTCTGCTTTATAGCTTCTTTCAACCACCAAGTTGTGTATACTACTACAATTTCATCCTGTACTTCTTGGGCAGATGACTTCACCAAGGTCTCCAGACTAATCCTACTAGGAAAAAAGAGAAACATGCTGGGCGTATGGTGGACCTCCCAATGGCTGTGTTCAGCAGAGAAGCAACTACAGAAGCCAAGACTTCCACCTTCTGCAGTCCATAAAGAATTTCGGTCCTCACTCCTCGAGGGGTAATTGTTAGAGAAAGGTGACCAGAGGGCTCTAAACTCTAATTCTATCAGGACCCAGAGAGAGAAGATAAAAAAACAAAACAAACAAACAAAAACCCAGGGGAGGGGGTGGAGAACAACACACTAAGAAGTAGTAGGATTTACTTAGAAAGCAAGAGAAGGCAGGGCCCTAGAAAAAAAGTGTGCTGGGAAATTGTGCCGATGCAGTCACATCTGCCATGTTGTCCCCTCAGGCTACTGCTAGTTCCCTGAAGAGTTGGGACATTCTCAGAGTGCCTGCTCAGCCATGTTGTGCCCTCAGGACATTGTCTATATCCCTGCGATATCCCTGCGATATCTGGAGTGCTCTGATTACTTCTCCCCCCTCCCATTCTCACAAGAGTTATCATCCTATCCTGGAGTGCTATGGTTACTCCTCCCCCTTCCCATTCTCCGAAAGCTACTCTTATAAAAACCCTTCGTTATGTTGAATGTAAAACATTAAAAAAAAAAAAAAAAACCTTCGTTTTCCGCACCTCTCTCTCTTGCCGGTGCTCCACTCTGGTGTTCAGACACAGGAAAGGTTACTGCGTGAGGCGGCCATTTTCTCTACCTCCACATGGCCCAACCTGCTTCTCTAACACCCAACTCTGAGGTGCCAACGCTAATAAAGATTTGTGTTTCCTCTTCTCTCCGGACCCTCTCTCTCTCTTCTCTGCGGCCCGCGCACTACAACATCTGGCTCTACAACAAAAGTGAAAAAATATACATAGATAGTTCTAGAAATAATAGTCAACCCCTATCTGTTATTTTGGGAGAACTACTGCAGTTTCCAGTGGAGGGAATGGGAACACAGAACTCATGGTGGGAAACATGTGGATTTACATCTCAGTTATCTTTCAATTTTGTGAATCAATATTAAATCATTAAAAATAAAAAAGAGAACCTCATCTTAGAAGAGGAATTAGTGGGAGTCGAGCGGTAGTGCAGCGGGTTAAGTATATGTGGCGCAAAGCGCAAGAACCAGGGAAAGGATCCCGGTTGGAACCCCTGGCTCCCCACTTGCAGGGGAGTCACTTCACAGGCGCTGAAGCAGGTCTGCAGGCATCCATCTTTCTCTCCCGCTCTTTGTCTCCTCTCCTCTTTTGATTTCTCTCTGTCCTATCCAACAACGACATCAACAACAACGGTAATAACCACAACAAGGCTAAAACAACAAGGACAACAAAAGGGGAAAAAATAGCCTCCAGGAGCAGTGGATTCACTGTGCAGGCACTAAGCCCCAGAAATAACCCTGGAGGCAAAAAAAAAAAGAGAGAGGAATGAGTGAGGCTGGGCAGTGGCACACTCACTTGAGTGCACAGGTTACAATACACAAGAACTGGAGTTCAAGCAACCGGTATCCACCTGTTTAGAAGAAACATTGTATACAGTTAGCCAAGATATATACTGGCAAAAATATTCATCAACTAAATAGTAATTATTGTCTCTATGACAGCCTTGATGAAAATCACCAAACAAGTAAATACAATAAAACTAAAGGTTACCTTAGACTCCCACTAAGATCCTAGCTGTATTTCCTCCCTAAACTGAGGCCAGACTGCATAAAACTAATAGCGGTTTAAATATAACAAAAAGCACTCAGTGCTTTAACAACTGGAAGAAATCCTAAGCTTTTCAGGTAAAGAAGGGACTACAAAAGCTGGAAAAGGGCAAAAGACTGCCTGCTTAATCATGACTTTCTTGGTCACTGCCAGGCCACCTGGGGGAATCCTTAATTTCCCCATAGATTCAGTGGGCCTAGATCTCTAATATATCCCTCTCTCCACCATCACTGGTCACTTCCATCAGGAATATCAATATAAGCCCTCATGTGGGTTTCTTCTGGACCAAACCCTCATTATGATCTAGCAATAGTAAGGACTGCCCCACTCTCTGAAGGAAGGCTGGGTCTCCCTACTCTGCCACTTGAGGATAACTGGTCCTGAAATGAGTGCAGTCTAGAATGTTCCCAGCTGTGACCAAGAATTGCAAGCACAGACTGACAGGGACTCAGAGGTTATACCAGCTCCTATGCTAAATATGAATAGATATGGGCCATTGGTCAGATCAGTGTGGTAAATAGTTAATTGTAGGGAGTAGGGCTGTAGCGCACCTGGTTAACACACGTGCAAGGACTGGCATAAGGATCTGGGTTCGAGCACCCGGCTCCCCACCTGCAGGGGAGTCCGTTCACAGGCGGTGTAGCACGTTTGCAAGTGTCTCTCTTTCTTTCCCCCTCCCTGTCTTCCACTCCTTTCTCCATTTCTCTCTGTCCTATCCAACAACAATGAAAACAATAATAGTAACAACACCAATGAACAGCCAGGGAAAATAAATAAATAAATATGTATTTTTTAATTAGTTAATTGTATTTATACAGTTTCTTCAAGTTTGGGAACTACTCTGCCCTGATCCAGATTTTTAGTCCTATTCATTACTCTGACACCGTCTTCCAAGATAATATTTTTAGTTCACATGCAAGTTACCTTTCAATTTCCAGCAAAAATTGAACCATCATAACCTTCCCTCCAAAAATATACCTAAAATATATTTCCTAGCTTCTATCCACCTTAAAATCCCTATTCCCATCTTCTCTATTCCCACTTTATGGTTCCTAGTCATTAAACATTTTGTCCTGCTTTATATCTTACTGTATTTTAGCCACCAAGTTGTGTATGCTATTACACAATTTCATCCTGCACTCCTTGGACAGATCAAATTACCACTGTGTCTTGGTACCTAACATTTCCAGAACCCTGTCCCAGTAGGGAAACATAGAAACAGGCTGCAATTATGGATCAACCTGCAAACACCCATATCCAGCAGAAAAACAACTACAGAAGCAAGACCTTTCACCTTTTGCACCCCATATAGAATTTTGGTCCTTTGAGCCCCTGGCTCACCTGCATGCAGGGGAATCACTTCACAAGCAGTGAAGCAGGTCTGCAGGTGTCTATCTTTCTCTCCCCCTGTCTTCTCCTCCTCTCTCCACTTCTCTCTGTCCTATCTAACAATGACAACATCAATAACAACAATAATAAGTACAACGACAATAAAAAACAAGGGTAACAAAAGGAAAAATAAATAATAAATAAATAAATAAATAAATAAATAAATAAATAAATAACATAGCATAATTTTGGTTCATAGTCCCAGAAGTGTAAATGTTAGGGGAAGATGGCCAGAGGGATCTTGGGTCCAGTTCCATCAAGACCTGGAGAGAGAAGAAGAGAAAAAAGGGAGTGTGTGTGTGTGTGGGGGGGGGGGAGGCAGGATACACTTTTTTTATTTAAGAAAGGATAAAGTAACAAAACCATAAGGTAGGAGGGGTACAACTCCACACAATTCCCACCACCCAATCACTATAACCAACCCCCTCCCCTGATAGCTTCCCCATTATCTATCCCTCTGGGAGCATGGACCCAGGGTCATTGAGGGTTGCAGAAGGTAGAAGGTCTGGCTTCTGTAATTGCTTCCCCGCTGAACATGGGCGTTGACTGGTCGGTCCATACTCCCAGTCTGCCTCTCTCTTTCCCTATTAGGGTGTGTCTCTGGGGACCTGTGGTGAGGGGTAGACATGCAGCTTCCTGGGCCAGTGGGGGGTGGGAGTGGGTGGGAGGGATGGGTCACAGTCTTTTGGTGGTGGGAATGGTGTTTATGTACACTCTTAGCAAAATGTAGACATATAAATCAGTAGTTGATTAATATGAGAGGGGGAAAATCAATTGTATGTCTCAAAGTTTTTCAAAACACAAACTGAATCTTTTTAATATATAGGCTGTGTATTTTATATGCGGGCTCTCTCAAAAGCCTAGACCAAGTAGATTAGAAGGATACACTTTTTAACACACACTCTGTGCTTGGTACTGAGCTAAATGCTGAAGCTAAATATATTAACAATATAATTTCTTCCTTCAAACTGACAGTATACTCCAGGGAAACATATACTGGCAACTAACTGAAACAAAAATTACAACAGGTATTTATAATACAACAAATAGACTCATATGAAGAGTATATAAGCAATGAGAGGAAAGATAAAAATATAATCATGGAACACATAATATGTGTTTATAAATATTATTGTTTTATGAATCTGAAAAAGCATTTTATGAGCTATTAGTATCATGTTCATTGTGTACAAATGAGGCAATGGTGGCATAGAGACTTTGAGTTGTTTAAGATCTCACAACTTTAGTATGAGGTCTATTATATTACTATACATGCTAACTATTGGGCTAGCATAAAAAACAAACCCCTAACTAACCTGGCTTTAATAATAATTATTTTTATTCTAAGCTCTAAGACTACAAGAAACCCATTATATTCTCTTTAAGATCCTCATTTATCCTAGACCTAGACCTCTAGGATTTTGCCCACGTTTCTCAATATCTCTTCTTTCTGATTCCTTACCGCCATACCACCTACAGTGACTTCAATCAAATTGCAGTTAGTGTTGTCACCCCACATTATGCTGCTACCGAATTCTTATGGTGGACAGTAACTACAGATAAAGAACCTGAGATGTCAGCTTCTCAACTCTTCAGATCTGGTGAGATCTTTCCAAATACACAGGACTACCTACATTTCCTTTAGATGGCACATCATCTAAGAAAGTTACAGATACTAGGTAAGGGGTAGTGTTTAGGGTGCTGGGTACAGGTCTACATAAGCTAGGGGAAATTATATAACTCAAAGTAACTATATTCAATAGTCCTTGATGATTAGACTTATATATAATAAAACTGGAATACTAGTTGTAGTGCCTAAAGAAAGCATCATAAATTCTCTAATGGATTAAATTTAGAGCAAATTAGCATAGCATAACAGAAAGGCCCAAAGAAGACAGATCCCCCAAAACTAATTCTAGTTGTGTTCAACAAATGACATTTAATGCTTAAACAACTGGGAGAAAGTCTAAGGTCATCAGTCAAAGAGAGAACTACGAAAGTTAGATAGGGCCAAGAGACTGGCTTACTTAATAACAGCCCTCTTGGTCAGTATCACACCATCTCATCATCCCTAAGGGGACCTGTTTAGGGAATCTTTGGATTCCCACACAAATGTAATGTGTCTAAACCTCTAATGGATCCCTCTCTGCACCACCTCTGGTCACTTCTCTCAGGAACATTATAACAAACCCTTTTGTGGGCCTTCCCAGGAGCTTGCATTCACTATAGAGGAGCTATGGAAGGGACTTCCCCAGTCTCTGAAGGGAGGCTGGAGTATCCTGCCCTGCCACTTGAGGAAGATTGGTCCTGAAATGAATGCAGCCTACAAAGTTCCCAGCTGTGAGAATAAGGACTCAAGATGCTACATAGGCTCTGGTGATATACGCTCTAAATTGGATAGATGGAAGTAAATAGTTAATTCTATCCACAAAATATTGTCAAGAATGGGAGCTACTCTCTGTCGCAATCCAACTTTCTAGCCCTGACACCATTTTCTCAGACGTTTTTATCCCACTTCATGCTAGCTATCAAACTCTAGCAAAAAGTATCATAGTTGTGGGTCCCTAGAAACATGCCTAAAATGGACTTCCAAACTTGTTTCTACCCTAAGATCCCTAATCTCTTTTGCTCTGTTCCTACTTTTCAGTTCCTGTTCATTAACTATTTTGTCTCATTTTATGTCCTGCCACCTTTCAGACACCGAGTTGAAGATACTACCATGTTTCCACCCTACTTCTCTGGGTAGACTACCTCGCCAATGTGTCCTAGAACCTCTATTCTACAGAGCTCTTCCCCACGAGGGAAAGATACAGACAGGCTACGTGTATAGATGGACTTTACAGTGCCCAAGTCCAGCAGAGAAGCAATTATAGAAGCCAAAACTCCTCTGTCACAACAAGATAAACACAGACTTAAAGTGAAAGGATGGAAAACTATCATACAGGCTAACGGACCACAAAAAAGGGCAGGAACAGCCATTCTCATCTCAGATATGATAGATTTTAAATTACGTAAAGTAACAAAAGATAGGCAAGAACATTATATAATGATTAGAGGATCAATCAGCCAAGAAGACTTAACAATTATTAACATCTATGCACCCAATGAGGGACCATCTAAATACATTAAGCATCTACTGAAAGAATTTCAAAAATACATCAATAATAATACAATAATAGTGGGAGACTTCAGTACCCCACTCTCACACTTAGACAGACCAACAAAGCAGAGAACCAATAAAGATACAAGAGAATTGAATGAAGAGATCGACACACACACTTTTCAGACTCCTCCACCCCAAAAAACTGGAATACACCTTCTTTTCAAATCCACATAAGACATACTCAAGGATAGACCACATGTTAGGCCACAAAGACAGCATCAATAAATTCAAGAGCATTGAAATCATCCCAAGTATCTTCTCAGACCACAGTGGAGTAAAACTAACATTTAACAACAAACAGAAAATTATTAAAAGACACAGAATTTGGAAACTAAACAACATACTCCTTAAGAACCACTGGGTCAGAGACTCACTCAAAAAGGAAATTCAAATGTTCCTGGAAACTAATGAAAATGAAGACACAACCTATCAAAATATTTGGGACACAGCTAAAGCAGTACTGAGAGGGAAATTTATAGCCATACAATCACATATTAAACACCAAGAAGAAGCTCAAATGAACGACCTTACTGCACACCTCAAGGACTTAGAAGAAGAGGAACAAAGGAACCCTAAAGCAACCAGAAGGACAGAGATCACTAAAGTTAGAGCAGAAATAAACAACATAGAAAATAAAAGAACCATACAAAAGATCAATGAAGCCCAATGCTGGTTCTTTGAAAGATTAAACAAAATTGACAAACCCCTAGCCAGACTCTCCAAACAAAAAAGCCAGAAGACTCAAATTAATATAATTGTAAACGATACAGGAGATATCACAACTGACACCACAGAAATCCAGAGAATCCTGCGAAACTTCTATAAAGAACTATATGCCACCAAGCTAGAGAATCTGGAAGAAATGGAACAATTCCTAGAAACCTATTCACTTCCAAAACTGAACCAAGAAGAACTACAAAATCTAAATGCACCAATCACAGACAAAGAAATTGAAACTGTTATTAAGAATCTCCCCAACAACAAAAGTCCTGGACCAGATGGCTTCACAAACGAATTCTACAAAACGTTCTGGAAACAGATAATACCCATACTTCTTAAGCTATTCCATAAGATTGAAGAAACAGGAATACTCCCTTCCACCTTTTATGAAGCCAACATCACTCTGATACCAAAAGCTGATAGGGACAGAACAAAAAAGGAAAACTACAGACCAATATCTCTGATGAACATAGATGCCAAAATATTAAACAAGATCTTGGCCAACTGGATACAGCAACACATCAAAAAGATTATTCATCATGACCAAGTGGGATTCATCCCAGAAATGCAAGGCTGGTTCAACATCCATAAATCAATCAATGTCATTCACCACATCAATAAAAGCAAAGCCAAAAACCACATGATTATCTCAATAGATGCAGAGAAAGCCTTTGACAAAATCCAACACCCATTCATGCTCAAAACTCTACAAAAAATGGGAATAGATGGGAAATTCCTTAAGATAGTGGAGTCTATATATAGCAAACCTATAGAAAACATCATACTCAATGGACAGAAGCTGAAAGCATTGCCCCTCAGATCAGGGACTAGACAGGGCTGTCCACTGTCACTGTTACTCTTCAGCATAGTATTGGAAGAAGTTCTTGCCATAGCAATCAGGCAAGAGAAAGAAATTAAAGGTATACAGATTGGAAGGGAAGAAGTCAAGCTCTCACTATTTGCAGATGATATGATAGTATACATAGAAAGACCTAAAGAATCCAGTAGAAAATTACTGGAAGTTATTAGGCAATATAGCAAGATATCAGGCTACAAAATCAATGTACAAAAATCAGTGGCATTTCTTTATGCAAACACTAAATCTGAAGAAGAAGACATCCAGAAATCACTCCCATTTACTGTTTCAGCAAAATCAATCAAATACCTAGGAATAAAGTTGACCAAAGAAGTGAAAGACTTGTATGCTGAAAACTATGAGTCGCTACTCAAGGAAATAGAAACTGATACCAAGAAATGGAAAGATATCCCATGCTCATTGATTGGAAGAATAAATATCATCAAAATGAATATTCTCCCCAGAGCCATATACAAATTTAATGCAATACCCATCAAAGTTCCACCAAGTTTCTTTAAGAGAATAGAACAAACACTACAATCATTTATCTGGAACCTGAAAACACCTAGAATTGCCAAAACCATCTTGAGGAAAAGAAACAGAAATGGAGGCATCACACTCCCAGATCTCAAACTATATTATAAACCCATCATCATCAAAACAGCATGGTACTGGAACAAAAATAGGCACACAGACCATTGGAACAGAATTGAAAGCCCAGAAGTAAATCCCAACACCTATGGGCATCTAATCGTTGATAAGGGGGCCCAAAGGATTAAATGGAAAAAGGAGGCTCTCTTCAATAAATGGTGTTGGGAATACTTGGTTGCAACATGCAGAAGAATGAAATTGAACCACTTTATCTCACCAGAAACAAAAATCAACTCCAAATGGATCAAAGACCTAGATGTCAGACCAGAAACAATCAAATACTTAGAGGAAAACATTGGTAAAACACTTTCCCACATACACCTCAAGGACATCTTTGATGAATCAAACCCAATTGCAAGGAGGACTAAAGCAGAAACAAACCAATGGGACTACATCAAATTGAAAAGCTTCTGCACATCCAAAGAAACTATTAACCAAACAGAGAGATCCCTCACAGAATGGGAGAAGATCTTCACATGCCAGACATCAGACAAGAAACTAATCACCAAAATATATAAAGAGCTCAGCAAACTTAGCACCAAAAAAGCAAATGACCCCATCCAACAATGGGCAGAGGATATGAACAAAACATTCACCATAGAGGAGATCCAAAAGGCTAACAAACATATAAAAACTGCTCTAGGTCACTGATTGTCAGAGAAATGCAAGTTAAGACAACACTAAGATACCACCTCACTCCTGTAAGAATGGCATACATCAAAAAGGACAGCAGCAACAAGTGCTGGAGAGGATGTGGGGACAGAGGAACCCTTTTACATTGCTGGTGGGAATGTAAATTGTTACAGCCTCTGTGGAGAGCAGTCTGGAAAACTCTCAGAAGGCTATACATGGACCTTCCATATGATCCAGTAATTCCTCTCCTGGGGTTATACCCCAAGGGCTCCATAACACCCAACCAAAAAGAGGTGTGTACTCCTATGTTCATAGCAGCACAATTCATAATAGCTAAAACCTGGAAGCAACCCAGGTGCCCAACAACAGATGAGTGGCTGAGAAAGCTGTGGTATATATACACAATGGAATACTATGCAGCTATCAAAAACAATGAACCCACCTTCTCTGACCCATCTTAGACAGAGCTAGAAGGAATTATGTTAAGTGAGGTAAGTCAGAAAGATAAAGATGAGTATGGGATGATCCCACTCATCTACAGAAGTTGAGTAAGAAGATCTGAAAGGGAAACTAAAAGCAGGACCTGATCAAATTGTAAGTAGGGCACCAAAGTAAAAACCCAGTGGTGAGGGGTAGACATGTAGCTTCCTGGCCAGTGGGGGGTGGGAGTGGGCGGGAGGGATGGGTCACAGTCCTTTGGTGGTGGGAATGGTGTTTATGTACACTCCTAGCAAAATGTAGACATATAAATCAGTAGTTAATTAATATGAGAGGGGGAAAATCAATTGTATGTCTCAAAGTTTCTCAAAACACAAACTGAATCATTTTAATATATAGGCTGTGTATTTGATACGCGGACTCTCTCAAAAGCCTAGACCAAGTAGATTAGAAGCATCCAATAGCACAGCTATATACAAGATACTGGATACTGTACAGCAAACCATAACAAAAGGACTTTTCAAAGTTAACCCAATTAACAAATAATGTGATGATAACATTAACTATCAATTGTCTTTTTGAACCCTAAGACAGCAGGAACCTCACATCTCCACTATAGAGCCCCTACTTCCCCCAGTCCTGGAACCCTTGGATAGGGCCCACTTTCCCGTATGCATCTCCCAATCCAAACCAAATAATAATGCATCCGCCGATCACAACCTAACCAACGCAAGGATTGCCACCTCAACATGCTTCACCTCAGACTGTGTCCAGAGACTTCACGTGTGGAATGACAACCCTTCAGCTTCATTACTCGGGTGAGACCTTTCCTTTTATAGTACACTCTAATTTCATCTCATGTAGTTCACTTTCTAACAAAGTCTCATAACCTAGATATACACCAGTTTCTGTGAGAGAGAGCTTATGCGCACACGTATCCATAAACTACTGCAAAATATATACCTGAAAGCAGTAGTACACTAGAGTTTGCAGTGAGTACCTCCCTAACACTTCCTCTTCACTATTCCAAGCTTGGGATCCATGATTGCTCAACAAATTGTTTGTCTTTGTATGTTAACTCTCTTTTCAATCACCAGGTTCCAGATGCCACCAGGATGCTGGCCAGGCTTCCCTGGATTGAAGACCCCACCAATGTGTCCTGGAGCTCAGCTTCCCCAGAGACACACCTTACTAGGGAAAGAGAGAGGCAGACTAGGAGTATGGACTGACCAGTCAACGCCCATGTTCAGTGGGGAAGCAATTACAGAAGCCGGACCTTCTACCTTCTGCAACCCTCAATGACCCTGGGTCCATGCTCCCAGAGGGCTAGAGAATGGGAAAGCTATCATGGGAAGGGGTGGGCTATGGAGATTGGGTGGTGGGAATTGTGTGGAGTTGTACCCCTCCTACCTTATGTTTTTGTTCATTAATCCTTTCTTAAATAAAAAATTTAAAAAAAAATTTAAAAATGAAGCCAAAACTCCTATCTTCTGCACCCCCAAAACAACGTTGATCTATACTTCCAGTAGGGGATAAGTGATAAAAAGAAGAGAATAAAAGGGCTCTGTACTCCAGCTCTATCAGGTCCCAGAGAAAAAGAAGATGAAAAGGGTAGAGATATTTGGATGCAGTAATAGGGTTATGTGTGGCTTGGAGGGGAAGAGAGAATTGGCCCTGGAAGAAAAACAGGTCAATTATGTGCAAATGTAGACAGATAGTTGTAGAGATGAGCATTAACCCATGTCTGAAACCTTGGGAGACCTTTAGTGGTTTGCAATGGAGGGATTTGAGATTCAGAACTCTGATGGTGGGAATGGTATGGAATTATATCCCTGTTGACATGTAAGTTTGTAAGTCAATATTAAATCAATAATAAAAACATAATAATAAAAAAGGGAAAAGCTGGCATGTGTTTATTTTCCAGAACCCCGGGTGTATCCAACACACTTTAAAAGAAAAAAAATACAATATCATAAAAACTAGGGCTCGATATTAAAGAATGTGTTGGAATTTTGTCAGGTATTCTATACTGAGAAATAATATTTTAGATGGAGAAGTAATACATGGAATGACACATTCTTTAAGTAAGTAGACACAACCTGAAAATCAACAAAACACTCTTACTTGTAATCAGTATTAATGGTTTCTAAGAAAATTAATTAATTAATACTTCAAGATTCTTAGACTTATTAAACCATCAATTTATTTTACCAGTCATATCAAATGGTTTTATCTATCTGGTGAATTTATTAGTCTCATGTTTAACTTAATGTGACATAAAGTTATCTTCAAAACAGAGATTTTTTTATCTCAACCTCTAATATTTCAGGAAAGTATAGCAAAATAAAATAAAAGTAGAGAAACTATTTAAAGTTCATTATTACAATTTAAAATATTTGAACCAGTCTGAAATTGTTTGGTATACTTTAATTTGTAAATAATGTGTTCAAATCTAAAGCACCATTTAGTCTCTGACAAAATAGAATATTTTTTTCTTCTTATAAATCAAAATTTTGTTGATTATTTTGCCTTCACTTGTAATCTTTATATAACAATCACCACTCCCAGCATGCCATCTAAAACTATCATTTCTCATCTTTTCCAGCAAGCCCCTTAGTACCTCCTCCACCCCTTTGTCCGTCACTTATACCCAATTTCCTTCAGTAAAATTGTTTTTCCAAATTTATCATCCCATTCTTAACAATACCTAATGGCACTTGCATCATAACAGAAGAAACAAAACTAGCAAGTTTGTGAGAGTCCGGTGGTAGCGCAGCGGGTTAAGTGCAGATGATGCAAAGCACAAGGACCTGCAGAAGGATCAGGCTCCCCACCTGTAGGGGAATCACTTCACAGGTGGTGAAGCAGGGCTACAGGTGTCTATCCTTCTTTACCCCCTCTCTGTCTTCCCCTCCTCTCTCCATTTCTCTCTGTCCTATCTAACAATGATGATATCAAATAACAAGAATGGAAAAAAAAAGGGCAGCAAAAGGGAAAATAAATAAATACTAAGAAAAAAAAACCTAGCGTGTGTGTGTGTGTGTGTGTGTGTGTGTGTGTGTGTGTGTGTGGTGACATATGAGAGAGAGTAATTTACACATTGCACATGACTGAATAATAGAGATTAGGTAAAATTTGGCTGTCATATCAAAGCATAGATTTTGCTGAGTGAGAATTTAACAAAGTTCTCTCTCTTTCTCTGTCTCTGTCTCTGTAAGAGGCCAATCGAATGAAATTGTTCTTAAGCATCTTTGATATATTTTCCTTTGGCCAAGGAAGACAGCTTAGCCATTTTGAACACTGGACTCGCATACTTGAGGCCGTTGTTGTATCTAGACATTACAATATAACTAAGTGGTTCTCTGGTCTCTATCTCTCCCCTGTCTTCGCTCTCATAAAAAAAAAGAATAAATGAAACGAATAAATGAGTAAATCTATCATTTAATTTTAAGAAAATATTTTTCTTCCTTTTCTGCTTAACTATTCCCAGCATCAGTTTCAACAAATTAGAGTTCGTAAAGGGGGAAAAATATTTTTGTTTATAGTAGTGGCAACTGACAAGAAGGAAGAAAAAACTTTAACAATATTTATTATAATTCAAAATGACTCATGTTAGTAAAGTAAATGCCTTAGGGACAATTGAGAACTTTATGCATAATTAGAAAAGGATTAAGAGGAGAAATCAATTAAGTAACTAGGATAAGTGAAATAGGAGTTTTTCCCTGAGGCAACTGTTTTTAGAAAGTGTATTTAGGGAGTAGGGCAGTAGCTCAGCGGGTTAAGCGCAGGATCCCGGTTCCAGTCCCCTGCTCTCCACATACAGAGGAGTCACTTCACAGGGAGTGAAGAAGGTCTGCAGGTGTCTTCCCCTCCCCCTCTCTGTCATCCCCTCCTCTCTCCATTTCTTTTTGTCCTACCCAACAACAACAACATCAATAACAACAACAATAATAATTACAAGAAAACAACAAGGGCAACAAAAAGGAAAAATAAATAAATATTTAAAAAGATAGTGTATTTAATTCATTCTGTTTCAAGTTCCATTTAACTTTTAATAATTATGAATTAAACATTTGTTCTATATTTAATTCACCTTAATCCCATGCCATAGTAATCTATGTTCAAGAAAGACATTACTCTAATTTTCAAGAAAGTTGTTCCTTTACTGTTAATGATATTGCATTATACTGTAACTAATTGTGTGTTTGTTAGATTTCCTTTGATATCCCATAGGATGTTGTGTATTTTTTATTTTTTAATTACAGATTTAATAGTGATTTACAAAATTATGAGATAATGACCCTCATGGTGGCACACCTGGTTGAGCACACATGTTACAATGGGCAAAGACCATGGTTGGAGCCCCAGGTCCCCACCTGAAGGTAGAAAGCTTCACAAGTGGTGAGGCAGTGTTGCAGGGTTCTCTCTCCCTCTCTGTCTCCCCTTACCCTCTCAATTTATCTCTGGCTGTCTCTGTCTAATAAATACATATAATAAAGTAATTAAATATAAAATAATAAAGGTATAATTCTACACCATTCCCACCACTAGATTTCTGTGTTCCCTTTTTTCCAGAAGAAATTGCATAGTTCTCCCAAGGTCACAGATATAGATTCACTATATTTTTATTCATTTCTACAGCCCTGCCTTCACTTCCTTTTTTTGATATTTATCTTTATTAGTAATTTAATATTGACTTAAAAATTACAAGATAACGGGTATAATTCCTTACTGTTCCCACCACCAGAGTTCTGGATCCTTAACCCCTCCATTATAAGCTACATAAGTTTTCCCAAGGGTGCAGATATGGGTTAACTATTATCTCTACAACTATCTGTCTATATTTGTATATATTTGGACTTTAAAAAATAGATGCCATCTTATCTTCCTTTCCAAGTCATGCATACTCTTATTATTATATCCAAATATCTCTCCCTTTTTCCTCCTTTCTAGGGTTCTTGATGGAGTTAGAGTTCACAGTCTTCTGGTCATCTTCTCCCTATCATTTCTCTCCTACTGGGAGTATGGATCAAAATTATTTTTGAGGTGTAGAAGGTGGGAGTTTTGGCTTTTGTAATTGTTTATCCAGTGGACATGGGCGTCAGCAAGTAGATCCATATCCTGTGTCTTTCCCTAGTGGGGCAGGCTCTGAAGTGATTAAGTTCCAAGTCACATTGATGAGGTCATATGCCCAGGGAAGTCAGGATGGAATTATGATAGCATCTGCAACTTGGTAGTTGAGGCTGCAGGTGTCTCAGTTGTAGTTGGCGGATTCTATTTAGTTCTATAGTTGTAGTTATTTGTTGTTTTAAGGGGGCTATCCTATCCAATCCTACTTACTCCATGGCCACATCTCCTAGAAATCCAAGGAAGATATTTATAACAAGAAGTCTGAAGATGAAAAAACTTACAAGGAAGTATTTAAGGTGGATGCTTTGGGATCAGGGAACTCAATCATTAGGGCACAGAACCTGCATACTTGAGGGTCAGTTCTAACACCCGTATATCTCAGAGCCGTGCAATATTCCCTGGTCTTTTCTGATCATTCTCATCTTGTTCTCTCATAAATCTGTATGTTTTCTACAAAAGACTCTAAATATTCAAAGATTATTATGTAATAATAAATTCAACAGTGATGTAAGAGAATTAAATAATTGAAAATTTATATTAAATATAAAAATCACTTTCTATATTATGAATGAATAATTGCTTTTAAATTGTAAACTAAAAATAACTGAACAGTAATTAAACCAAATGTACTTTATGTTAATTCAGAAACCTCAGCATGTAATTTGGATGGTAAATAATGGATACACATGTTAAAAGCAATATAACTTGAACTTTCATGCAACTCATTCATGTATGCTCATTATCTTATTACGCATATCATTTGATTCTAGTTACTTTAATTTACCTCAGTTTATTACACATATTTAAATATTATAAATTCTTTGGGGGATACAAATAAACTTAAAAACCAGAATATGAAGACTTGTGGGATGGGTGATATGCTTACTAAGTATTAAGAATATGAAAAAAATGTGAACAGCATGGTCTTATATACTCACAATTTAATTCAATGTAAAAAGAAAATAACTGTAATGCTATATAACACTGAAACACAGAATTAGAAAAAATATTTTCATGATGTTGTTGAATGTATAATACCCATGCTTCTATAATTTAGAAAACTATACCTAGCACTCAGAACAATAGCAACTGTCCAATAATGTTTATGAGTATGACAATGGCAATTTTACTCATTTGACAGAAACACACACATAATTTAATAATGTTTTAAGCTAACATTTATGGAGAATATGACAAAAAAACAATGATTTTAAAGAAATGAAATACAACAACTACAATTGTAGTACATGTAATGAGTAAAATAATTTTGAATTTGGTAAAAAAAGTCTCAAAATTATTTTATTATTTTACAAAACATGATAGAAAGTAAGGCATAATTAAATACAAGTGTAAATAAACCAAATTATAGTTTAAATAAATAATATCACTTTGAAATGATGATAAGTCAAAGTATATTTGAATAGAATACTTTGGTCATATGATTTCCAAATAAAATCATGAGAACTATAAACATACATTTCATATTTTAGTGGCTAAAATTTCTTCCTCAGTAAGTTTAACTAGCAATTTTGAAGCTTTATATGTCCTGTTACTGTTCAACAAAGTAAATATACTGTGGATAGAACTCCAACTTATGAGAAAAGAATGATAAAATTATAAAATGGCCATTTTTGCAATTTCCACAGCAATAATTGTTGTAGGTGAGGATCATTAGTGAACACTAAAATTTTGAGTGATCAAAAATAAAATATTTAATTATCCTTTAAGTATCTTTCCAAAGTATACTTAATAAGCACAAAGGAAAAACCAATAACTTTATAACTGAGAAATTTGCTAAACAACATTTAGTTAATTGGGCACAGCTAGCATTGCCAGCAGTGGAACATATTGTAATCATAAGACTCACATATGTGATAAAGACCAATTTCAGTTATTTGCTCTTCTTGCCCAAATGTGAAAATTGAATTTAATCAAAAGGAAGCATCAGGAAAACATAGTGAGAAGTATCTGAAAAAGCAGTTGGCCTATGATATCCAAAACTGTCTCTAGAGGGAAAGAAAGACTTAAAAAATGGTTTAGAGGGTAGTTGGGTGGTAGTGCAGTGGGTTAAGTGCACTTGGCGTGAAGCACATGGACTGGTAGTAGTGATCTCTTCTTTCTCTTCCTCTAGTTAAAACACAGGTGTATAAAATATGATAAGGTAAATGTTTAACCTCAGATATATCTTAATGGAGTGCCTACAGAAAACTCACACACACACACACACACACACACACACACACACACACACACATTGATTATTAGTCTCTTGTCTGATGTACCACATGTAAAGATCTTCTCCCTTTCTGGGAGGAGTCGTTTTGTTTGGGTGATAGTTTCTTTTGCTCTGCAGAAACTTTCAATTTGAAGTAATTCCAGTGGTTTATTTTTGTTTTAATCTTCCCTGCAATTGGGTCAATGTCATCAAGGATGTCCATGAGATTTAGATGGGAACAATTTTCATCAATATTTTCCTCTAAGTATTTGATAGTTTTTGGTCTAATATCCAGGTCCTTGATCCATTTGGACTTGATTTTTGTTTCTGGTGAGATAAAGTGCTTCAGTTTCATTCTTCTACATATTTCAACCCAGTTTTCCCAGCACCGTTTATAGATGAGAATCTCCTTCCTCTGTTTAATAGTTTGGGCCCCCTTATTAAAAATTAGATGTCTATAGGTGTGGGGGTTTATTTCTGGGCTTTCATTTCTAGTCTCTGTGTCTATTTTTGTTCCAGTACCAGGCAGTTTTGATTTCAGTGGTCTCATAATACAGTTTGAGATCTGGAAGTGTGTTGTCTCCATTTCTGTTTCTTTTTCTCATAATTGTTTTGGTGACAGTAAGTGTTTTCTGGTTCCAGATACATGACTGTAATTTTAGTTCTATTCTCTTAAAAAACTTGGTGGGACTTTGATAGGTATCACATAAAAGTTGGATATGGCTATGGGTAGAATATTCATTTGATGTTAAATTTTCCAATCCATAAGTATGGGATTTCTTTCTACTTCCTTGTATCATTTTCTATTTCAACTCAGTTTTTCTAGCACCATTTATTGAAGAAAGCATTCTTTCTCTATGTAATAGTTTGGGTTCCCTTATCAAAAATTAGATGTACATACCTGTGTGGGTCTATTTCTGGACTTTCAATTCACTTCCACTAATCTGTGTATCTATTTATATTCCAGTACCAGACATTTTTTATTCATACAATGACCTTAATTTAGTTTGAGATCTGGGAAAAATGCTTCCATTTCTGTTTCTTTTTCTCAAGATTGTTTTGGTGGTTATGCTTTCTGGCTCCAGATAATTGTTTGTAATTTTTGTTCTATTCGCTTAAAGATAATGGATGGGGCATTGATGAGAATTAATTAAAGTTACATAGCTCTAGGTAGAATATTCATTTAAGGGGGGATTCCAGAAGATGGCGGAATGAGAAGCTCCTAGTGGCTTGAGCTCTGACCACATCTACTGGAAACGGTAGGATTTTTTGCCTTTAGTAGGCCAGTCAATAAGGGGTCCTAGCGGTGACACCAAGGAGGAGACTATAACTTAATTTGGGTTAAAAATAGAGTAAAAAGAAAGGGAAAAGAAAAAATTTTCTTTTAAGTTATTATTCCCGAAGTGAACTCCCCCCTCATAACCAGTCCCTGGGGACCAGAGATCTGCTCCTAGCAGGCTCCCCTGCTGAGCTTGTTTCTTTACCAAGATTCCTGTCCCACCAGGGGGTGCCATTCATTCCAATTATATTCCCTTCTGAAACCTTTGGCCTTTTTTCTTTCTAAGTAGCCAATCAGCTGCCTCTGCTCAGGGGGCCTGAGGCCATCTGAAACCATCCAGCTGAAGACAGGACAGGGTTTTTTTACTCTGTTCTATTTTATTATCAATACAAGATAAACACGTACCCCTTTCCCCTCTCCTTCAGGTTGACCAGAATGAACTCTTAATGTATTTTCCATTGCTAGGGGACCATGTGTCTTATTCACTGCTAAAAATAACTTATTTCACTTTTTCTACTGCCCCTACCCAACTTCTCCCTCCCCCCCGCATAGCTAATTAAATTATAAAAATTAAATAAATAAATAAAAAACTGTTGGATAGTATGCCAGCTCCCCCTGGCTTCTGCTTAAACATATGCCTATATAGGGATAGATTTAATCCCATTCAAAGCTTTGGTCTATTTACATAAATCACTTTTACATTTACATAAAGCACCACACACCCTCCAGGGCATTGGTTCAATCCCGACTGTTTCATGATGTTTTTGCTCCACCCCTCTCCTTGTCACACCCTGATCCTCTCCTTGTCACACTCTGATTCTCACCAGTCATTTTTCTCTCCACCCTCTCTATATCACATCCTGTTTTAACCCTACTTGGAGAGTATAAAAACAACTGCTCTTCTGATTAAAGACACTTGGAAATTGCTTTCTGGCTCTGGGAAAAGGCATTCGTGGTCTCTGATTCCCTGTCTGGAGGCAGGGTTGCCCTGACTGGAGGCGGGGTCACAGTCTATTTTCTGGACATTGGTTACGCCAATGCCCTTGGCGACCGCCCTGAAAGCAAGCCCCTTTTTGCTTATGTAAGGTAGCTGCATAGGCCTGTAACATAGGTCCTTGAAAAGAGCTTGATCTGAGATCCTTGTAGCTATAATCCAAGTATCTGGGTGTTCATTTTGAAGAGTGATACAGGCCTGCCGAAAATGCGGAAGCATTCCATCCCAGACTATGGATCGCAGGAGGAGAAAACGAGCGTCAGGATTATAAATCTTCCTTTCCAAACTCGACTGGACCCTGGCAATTAATTTAGCGAGGGATTCATCAAGTTCTTGTTGAAGGGAGAGAATGGGGGCTGAGGCCGCTCCCATGGGTGGTGTTAATTGCTCCCATGCTTTTAATGCACACAGGCATACCTGATCAAAATACCCCGGTGGAAACTTGGCTTCCGCCTGTTGAATCCCTGTTTGTAATTGGCCTGTTCCAAACAATGCATCAAAATTCCCCTCTGGCTGATTTTGAATATTTTTCCGCGATTGTTGTAAACATTCGTCACGAAAGAATGCCTCCCATTGCAGGAAGAGGGGGCCTGGGAGCGTAGCGTGAGTTACATCCCTCCAATCTTGGGGGGTATTAAGGTTCTGAAGCAGGCCTTGTAAAATGGACCTGGTCCATGGGGCATGAATACCGTCATCCTTGATAGCCTGGCGTAGTTCCTTCAGGTCTGTGGCGGAATATGGATACCAGGCCTGAGGTTTTTGTATATTGGGGGCAACATTGACCGGAAATGTTACTATTTTTTAGTTGAAACGTTTTTTCACTGAGAGCTCAATAGATATCTTGCCGGTCCCTTCTGGCTTTTTGAGTTTGTGTGGAAAAGTATACTGATAGTCTTATAGGTATTCCTCTGTTTGTGACCTTTTGTTTTTCTCTTACACCCTTCAGGATCCTTTCTTTATCCTAAATTCTTTCCTTTGAAACTATCATGTGTCTTGGTATCTACAGGTCTGGGTTAATTATGTTTGGGACTTTCTGGGCCTCTTGAATCTTACTGTCCTTTCTGTTGTTTAGGGCAGGGAAGCTTTATTCTACTATTTACTGTAGGATGCTTTCTTCCCTTTCCACTCTTTCTTCCTCTGGTAGGCCAATTATGTGTATGTTACTTCTTTTAAGGTCATCCTATATATCTATGTTGTTGTTTATGTAGGGAAATTGTGAGGTTGTGGTACAGACAGGCAGGACTTGACCTGAGGAGTGTGTCTATCTTGTCAGTTTCTCTCTTTCTACTGAGAGGTTGAACAAGAAAGGACAGGAGTAACCCCAAAGGTTTGCCTCGTCTTGTCAGATTCCCTGCCTCACAAAGCACCCTGCAACTTTTTTTCTGCCTCCAGGAGGCCAGCATTCCTTAAAACATTAAGATAGCTACCGCGTGCCCCACCCTGCAATACTTGATACTATGGTCCGCCTTTTATTATCTACATATCAATATTTTGCTTTGTCTAACAAATGACTTAGGCCTCCACCCTATTCCCCCACCTATTCTGCTCATTTATTATATTATTTTTCTACACTCAAGACTACAGGGTATTATTAATCCTACCAGTTAAACCCCTAGCAACAGTTGCTAAAGAAGCCCCTACCTTTTTCTTTTTTAAAAATTTTTTTTTATTTAAGAAAGGATTAATGAACAAAACCATAAGGTAGGAGGGGTACAACTCCACACAATTCCCACCACCCAATATCCATAAACCACCCCCTCACATGATAGTTTCCCATTCTCTAGCCCTCTGGGAGCATGGACCCAGGGTCATTGAGGGTTGCAGAAGGTAGAAGGTCTGGCTTCTGTAATTGCTTCCCTGCTAAACATGGGCGTTGATTGGTCAGTCCATACTCCTAGTCTGCCTCTCTCTTTCCCTAGTAAGGTGTGTCTCTGGGGAAGCAGAGCTCTAGGACACATTGGTGGGGTCTTCAAACCAGGGAAGCCTGGCCAGAATATTGGTGGAATCTGGAACCTGGTGATTGAAAAGAGAGTTAACATACGAAGCCAAACAAATTGTTGAGCAACCATGGATCCCAAGCTTGGAATAGTGAAGAGGAAGTTTTAGGGAGGTACTCACTGCAAACTCTAGTGTACTTCTGCTTTCAGGTATATATTTTGCAGTAGTTTATGGATATGCGTGAACATAAGCTCTCTCTCACAGAAACTGGTGTATATCTAGGTGATGGGACTTTGTTAGAAAGTGAACCACCTGAGATGAAATTAGAGTGTACTATAAAAGGAAAGGTCTCACCCGAGTAATGAAGCTGAAGGGTTGTCATTCCACACGTGAAATCTCTGGACACAGTCTGATGTGAAGCATATTGAGGTGGAAATTGTTGCATTGGTTAGGTTGTGATTGGTGGATGCAATATTATTTGGTATGGATTGGGAGACACATACGGGAAAGTGGGCCCTATCCAAGGGTTCCAGGACTGGGGGAAGTAGGGGCTCTATAGTGGAGATGTGAGGTTCCTGCTGTCTTAGGGTTCAAAAAGACAATCGATAGTTAATGTTATCATCACATTATTTGGTAATTGGGTTAACTCTGAAAAGTCCTTTTGTTAGGGTTTGCTGTACAGTATCCAGTATCTTGTATATAGCTGTGCTATTGGATGCTTCTAATCTACTTGGTCTGGGATTTTGAGAGAGTCCGCATATCAAATACACAACCTACATATTAAAAAGTTTCAGTTTGTGTTTTGAGAAACTTTGAGACATACAACTGATTTTCCCCCTCTCATATTAATTAACTACTGATTTATATGTCTACATTTTGCTAAGAGTGTACATAAACATCATTCCCACCACCAAAAGATTGTGAACCATCCCTCTCACCCACTCCCACCCCCCACTGGCCCAGGAAGCTGCATGTATACCCCTCACCACAGGGTTTTTACTTTGGTGCCCTACTTACAATATGATCAGGTCCTGCTGTTAGTTTCCCGTTCAGATCTTCTTACTCAACTTCTGTTGATGAGTGGGATCATCCCAAATTCATCTTTATCTTTCTGACTTAGTTCACTTAACATAATTCCTTCTAGCTCTGTCCAAGATGGGTCAGAGAAGGTGGGTTCATTGTTCTTGATAGCTGCATAGTATTCCATTGTGTATATATACCACAGCTTTCTCAGCCACTCATCTGTTGTTGGGCACCTGGGTTGCTTCCAGGTTTTAGCTATTATGAATTGTGCTGCTATGAACATAGGAGTACACACCTCTTATTGGTTGTGTGTTGCCGGGATAGCCTGAGGGTACATCTTCCCGAGCTAGTGCTCTCTGGGTTGGAGAGAACTCAACTAGAGCCAATCTAGGCTGCTGTGTGGGAGAGGGATCAGGAACTCGTGCCGCACTAACTTCACAGGAGATACACTCTGGAACTCTCAGAGCCAGAAAGCCATTTCCAAGTGTCTTTAATCAGAAGAGCAGCTTTTTTTATACTCTCCAAGTAGGGTGGAAACAGGACGTGATATAGAGAGGGTGGAGAGAAAAGTGACTGGTGAAAATCAGAGTGTGACAAGGAGGGGATGGAGCAGGCGAGAATCCTATCACTGAACCACCAATGCCCTTGAGGGAGTGCTTTATGTAAATGTAAAAGTATTTATGTAAATAGACCAAAGCTTTGAATGGGATTAAATCTATCCCTATATAGGCATATGGTTAAGCAGAAGCCAGGTGGAGCTGGCATACTATCCAACATCTCCCCCTTTCTTTTTAACTATTTTCCATAGTATCAGGAGTGTGGGGCACTTTGTTAGGCAGGGAGACTGATAAGAGGCACACCTTTTTGGGGTTCTACTGTCCCACTGTCCCTCCTTGCTCTACCTCTCCGTTGAGAGAGAGACTAAGAGGATTGACACACCCCTCAGGCTCAAGCCCTTCCAAGCTCAACCATATCCTCACAATTCCCCAACATCTCCCTCTTACTCAATGGCCATATATAACTGGGTCAATGTCTGTAAAAGGCTTCATCTCTGTCAGGGGAATAGCAGTGTAGGGGTGAACAGAAACCTTTTGGGAAGAAAGCAGAATGATAGTGTGTAAGTGTCTTCAAAAAGAACTAGCACAAGACAGGGAGGGATAAGTAAGAGTAGCAAGAGACAGAGTGAACCTGATGGGTGGAGGAGTGGGGGCCTGATAAGCCGAGGGGCTAGAGGGGTGATCTGGCATTGCAAAATCCCGAGTCAGCTGGTGGAAAGTTCTATGAACTGCTACAGTCATTCTTCAAGAAGTCCAGCAGTATAAAAGGAGTGTCCAGCAAGTTCTATAGAAGCATCAGTCCAATGTCAACGGCCAGGAAATAAATGCCGCACATCTATCTTGATGGAGGAGGACGGCCACTGGAACTTTTCTTCTCTGTAGAGAGTGACCTGGAACCGCCAAAACATGATGGGCAAAACAGAAGCAGGGAGAGCAGACACCGATGGTTGAGAGAAGGCAGTAGGAAAGTCTTGTCCTTTGGAGTCTGTGAATCAGGTTCTCCAGATCGTGTCAGTTCACATCATGGGTTTCGGGGGATGGCTGTAATTGTGGGTGATGTCAGAGGTCAGGGGTCCAAGATGGATTTCTGGAGATTCTATATGAGCAGATGCTTCTTTATGCGAAGGCTTGTCATAGCTGTAGTCAATTACTTATGAAAAAACTTTGTAACAAATTAGAAGTTTACTACAATTGATAACTCAATGATTATAATTGGTTTAGGTATCTTTATAATTTCGTGTAAAGGTCATCTTATGTGACCTCATGTTGCAGTCTCTATATAGCAAAATTTTCATACTGAATTTTAAGTCACATATATTGATTCTTAACTATTTTTACATTGGGTTTTTAAGCAAACTCAGGTTACTAGAGTTAACACATTTTAGTGACAATTTTTTTGGTACATTTACAATATCAGATTTATGCTAAATTTGTTGTGGATACATTTCCACAAGATAGCTTACAGGACATTTTTGGGGGCCCTCCAAAAAAGTCCTGTATAGAGGATTTGTATTTTAACTTAGGAGATGATGAATTGTCACATTGGATATTTAGAGTTTTACCTTAAACACTCAGTTACTTTAATGAATTGATTTTACCTCTTCTCGTAAGAATGTAGCTTCGAAGTTACAATTTAACCGTTAAGTTAATGTTTACCAAACTTGAAACACGCATATTAAACATATAGTTTATAACACACAGGAGGAGAAAACTTGTAAATAAGATATATCATTTCAAATGTGAATTTAGATCTACTGTCATAGTTGAACCATCTTTACTCACACAGTTTAAGACTAAACATTTCATATTTATATCAAGCCTTAAAAAAGAAATCAAAAAGAGGAATGAACAATTTTTGGACTGTTTCTGGACGTCTCCAGAAACCATGGCTGCATCCAGCCATTTTACATAAAGTCAGTTAACTTTCAGAGTACTCTGAGCACAATGGGTCGTACAAAAATTTTGGTCACTCAACTCACTCAATTTTTTTTTCACTCATTCACTCACAAAACACAACTGGCCAGTCATAGCATAAGACATTCGGTGGGGGAGAGTTCTGTGAATCAGATTTTTTTTTATTCTGCCATGCTGTATTATGGATGCTGGGGTGCATCCTGTAGCCAGTCCTCTTGCAGCCAGTCTTCTTGCACTGTTTCTTGTTCTTCAGGAATATCAGCGCCATCATGTGGGTATTGCCGGACATGGCAGGCAGGAACCCAAACAGGCTTGGAGTAATTTTGTGGAAAAATGCATGTGAAACCCCTCCCCATAGTCAACAGGGGGTCAGGTCCTTTCCAAATTTTATCAAGTGGGTCTTTCCATTTGACTTTAATAGCTGGGAGGGTGGGTGGTGTTTGCCAATGAAGAATAATAGGAGGTTGGTCTGAGATTTTGTAAATATTAAAGAGATTTAATGCAGTTAAGGCTTTTGCCAGCTGGATATTGGAGGAGTACATTTCCCCTTTTTCTTTGTTTAATTGAGCCTTAAGAGTTTGATGGTCCCTCTCAACAATGCCTTGACCCTGTGGCTTATACGGAATGCCTGTAGTATGAGTAATGTTCCAGAGGGAACAAAAATCTTTAAATTGTTTGCTGGTAAAAGCAGGTCCATTATCCGTTTTAAGTTGAAGAGGTAAGCCCATTACAACAAAACAGGAGAGCTTATGGCTTATAAGCTTTGTTGAGTTTTCTCCAGTCTGAGCTGTAGCCCACATAAACTTAGAGAAGGTATCAATTGAGACGAACACATGTTTTTGTTTGCCAAAGATGGGTATGTGGGTAACATCAATTTGCCAAAGAGCGTTGGCTTTTAAACCTCGAGGATTAACCCCCAGATTCTGAATAGCAGGTGTTTTGATTAGACCTGCACAGGAGGAACATGTAGCAAGAATACGTTTTAACTGTGGCAGAGGAATATCAGGAAATCGAGCTCGAAGACCTTTAAGATTAACATGGATTAGGGAATGAAAGTCAGCAGGATTAGAGACAGAGGCTAGGAGAATTCCTGTGGAGGCAAGGTGGTCATCGGCTGCAGCATTCCCTTCGGACAGGGGACCAGGAAGAGGGCTGTGGGAACGTAGGTGCTGAACATACAGTGGTTGGGTTCGAGAACAGAGCATAGAGGCAATTTGAATTAAAAGAGGAGAAAGTGGGTTGTCATCAATTCTTACATAAGATCGAGCAAGCCATGGAAGTAAGTTAACAGTATACACACTGTCAGAAAAAAGGTTGAAGGATTCTGGTACAACTTTTAATGCAAGGAAAACAGCATAAAGTTCTTTGTACTGAGGGGAATTGTCAGGAAGTTCAGTGAAGAGAGGTTCGGGGTATTGCTGGTCTGGATAATATATAAGGGCAGCAGCTCCCTTTTTTCCACCATCAGTGAACACTGTAGGAGCAGAGGGGATGGGACCTCGAGAGAAAAGTTTAGGTACTAGTAGAGGCAACAGAGGTAAAGAAGCTATCAAATTATTAGGGGGGAAATGATTATCTAATTTTCCTAGAAAACCCATTAAACTTATGGCAAAATGAGAATGGTGGCATATGAGCCATTCTGTATCTGTGAGAGAAAGGGAAGAATGATTGAATCTGGTTCCCTTCCTAAGACCTGAACCGATTTGTTTCTTCCTTGGTGAACCATAAATGCTAAGGCATCAATCTCGGTAAGGAGTCTTGGAGCTCCGCCTACTGGTGTATGAAGCCATTCGAGAATGCCCCTGTGGGGGTGGAGTTAAAGATTAGAAGATTTACTGGAGAGGAGGGGGAGAACCGAACGAGGTGCATGTCCTGGAGAGCCTGGTTAACTTTTTCCAGTGCCAAGGAGGCTTCGGAGGTTAACATACGCTTTGAGGAGGGCTGTTTGTTTCCTTTTAACAGTTTTAAGAGTGGTTGCAGGCAGCTCGTAGGCAGATAAAGATACTGCCTAAGCCAATTCAAATTACCAAGAAAGCTTTGTAAATAAGCAAGAGTGAGATTTGAAGCAAAAGTAACACAAGGTTTTAAAGGACGAATCTGTGTTAGGGAAATCTCTGAGCCTAAGAAAGATATTGGAGGGATTAGCTGTATCTTCTCAGGAGGTACATTAAGTCCACTTCTCTTTAAGGCAGGGATTAGAAAATCACGTAGGGTGGAGAGATCTGTATCTAATTCTCCCCATATTAACACGTCATCCATGTAATGAAAAACCTTAAGGCCCTTATGAATATATGGAAAAAGGGAAGATTTAACAGCCTCTTGACAAATAGTAGGACTATTAGTCATGCCCTGGGGCAATACGAGCCATTCAAATCTCTTGGCAGGGCTGGCATTATTAATAGAAGGAACAAAGAAAGCAAAACATTTACAATCTTGTGGGTGTAAAGGAATAGAGAACAAACAATCCTGTATATCAATAGATATGATTGGAATTCCTGTGGGAATCGCGGAAGCAAGGGGCAAACCCCTTTGGGGGGAGCCCGAAACCTGCATGGTTTTATTAACTGCACAAAGATCTTGGAGGAGGCGCCATTTTCCTGAGCGCTTTTTTAATCACAAAGACTGGAGTATTCCATGGGCTCTGAGAATGACCAATGTGTCCCAAAGCTAACTGCTCTTGGAAGAGTTCTTTTAAAATTTCTAGCTTCTCCCTAGGCAAAGGCCACTGTTCCACCCAGACAGGCTCATTAGAAAGCCAATCTAAGTGGGGAGTTCTGTTACGAACAGTGACAGTTAGTATTGGGGGTGCTGGTTGGGTCTAGCAGTCTCACAGGAGTGAATGTGGTGTCCTGCAGAGGTGTCTGAGGATATCACTACATCTAAAGATTCCAGCAAGTCTCTTCCTAATAAATTGGTGGTTATATCAGCTATTAAAGGCTGAAAGTGTCCGGTAGTCGCTTCTGGATCATCCCACAGAAGGGAATCTTGTGTGCGGAATGCCTGAGTCAATCCTCCAACACCATGTAAGCGTGGTCATGGGAGGAGTTCCCTACTCTGGGGAACCTCTGCTTCTCTTAATATTGTCTTATCTGCTCCCGTGTCAATCAAACACTTAAAAGGAATATTACCAATATTTACTGTCATAGTTGGGTGACCCCTTTCTAAAACAGGGGTGGTCCATAAAATGTCAGGCTCCGAATTCGAGCTGTTCTCTTGCTACAGCCGGTTATTTCTATGCTGGAAATTCCCACATACTGCGGGTTCCTCCTTCTGCTCACGCTCTGTTATTGTTACTTGGCGTGGTGGGTGTAGCGACTGATTGGGTCCAAGCTGGGCTTCTGTTTGTGGAAGAAGGGCACAGCACCAAGCAGGTGTCCAGCTTCCTTCCCTCTTGGAGGCGGGGCTAAGGGAAGCCCCACACCTAGTTTAAATCCCTGTTTACATTTGGCAGAGGCATACCATTCATATGGAACCTTGACCAAAAATCTCTCCTCCAGTGAAATCCTTTCTGGCATCTGGGACAAATCATTCATGGTCTCTGATTCCCGGTCTGGAGGCAGGGTTGGCCTGACTGGAGGCAGGGTTGCGGTCTTTTTTCTGGACACTGGTTACGCCAATGCCCTTGGCGACCGCCCTGAAAGCAAGCCCCTTTTTGCTTATGTAAGGTAGCTGCGTAGGCCTGTAACATAGGTCCTTGAAAAGAGCTTGATCTGAGATCCTTGTAGCTATAATCCAAGTATCTGGGCGTTCGTTTTTAAGAGTGATACAGGCCTGTCAAAAATGCAGAAGCATTCCATCCCAGACTATGGATCGCAGGAGGAGAAAACGAGCGTCAGGATTATAAATCTTCCTTTCCAAACTCGACTGGACCCTGGCAATGAATTTAGCGAGGGATTCATCAAGTTCTTGTTGAAGGGAGAGAATGGGGGCTGAGGCCGCTCCCATGGGTGGTGTTAATTGCTCCCATGCTTTTAATGCACACAGGCATACCTGATCAAAATACCCCGGTGGAAACTTGGCTTCCGCCTGTTGAATCCCTGTTTGTAATTGGCCTGTTCCAAACAATGCATCAAAATTCCCCTCTGGCTGATTTTGAATATTTTTCCGCGATTGTTGTAAACATTCGTCACGAAAGAATGCCTCCCATTGCAGGAAGAGGGGGCCTGGGAGCGTAGCGCGAGTTACATCCCTCCAATCTTGGGGGGTATTAAGGTTCTGAAGCAGGCCTTGTAAAATGGACCTGGTCCATGGGGCATGAATACCGTCATCCTTGATAGCCTGGCGTAGTTCCTTCAGGTCTGTGGCGGAATATGGATACCAGGCCTGAGGTTTTTGTCTATTGGGGGCAACATTGACCGGAAATGTGTGGACTTGCTCTGAAAAGTGTGTAGCGGTAGGAGGAGTCACCGAAGTGGAAGCTTCTGGACAAGCAACCGAAGAAGTGGTTTTGGAGGCTACAGGAGAATTCGGACATGTGTCTGTCAAAACAGGGGTGGGTGAAGAAGCAGCCGTGGAGGCAGCAGGAGGTTCCGGACACATGTCTGCCAAAATGGGGGTGGCCGAAGAAGTGGCTGTGGAGCCCAAAGGAGAATTCGAACACGTGTCTGCCAAAATAGGGGCCTCAGGGCAAGATGCCAAAATAGGGGCCTCAGGGCAAGATGCAGAGGAATTAGGGTGGGTCAAGATCACGACAGACCTTTGCTTCTTCTTGTTTTTAAGGTGCTGGTTAAGTTCTATGATCACTTCCTTTATCTCTTGGACCTCAGCCTCTAGGTCCTTAAGACTTTTGAGAGGTTGCCCTATATATCCCTTGAAAGCTGCTATGATGATCAACAGGATATAAGGTGCAGCCCCGAGAAAAATGTCCCAGATATATAAAAATTGTATACTGGAAAAAGAATGCAGAATTTGGAAAAGATTTTCCATGGTGGAGAGATCTCAGGAAAACAATAACAAAGAAAAAAATCACAGCGCCTTAACACAATATTGCAGATACCCAAAAGGTGTGTACTTATCTAGGATGTCTTCTTGTAAATCTGCTGCTTACGTGTCCCTGTTCTGGGCGCCAGATGCCGGGATAGCCTGAGGGTACATCTTCCCGAGCTAGTGCTCTCTGGGTTGGAGAGAACTCAACTGGAGCCGATCTAGGCTGCTGTGTGGGAGAGGGATCAGGAACTCGTGCTGCACTAACTTCACAGGAGATACACTCTGGAACTCTCGGAGCCAGAAAGTAATTTCCAAGTGTCTTTAATCAGAAGAGCAGCTGTTTTTATACTCTCCAAGTAGGGTGGAAACAGGATGTGATATAGAGAGGGTGGAGAGAAAAGTGACTGGTGAAAATCAGAGTGTGACAAGGAGGGGGCGGAGGAGGCGAGAATCCTATCACTGAACCACCAATACCCTGGAGGGAGTGCTTTATGTAAATGTAAAAGTGATTTCTGTGAATAGACCAAAGCTTTGAATGGGATTAAATCTATCCCTATATAGGCATATGGTTAAGCAGAAGCCAGGGGGAGCTGGCATACTAACCAACAGGATGTTATGGAGTCCTTGGGGTATAACCCCAGGAGAGGAATTACTGGACCATATGGAAGGTCCATGTCTAGCCTTCTGAGAGTTTTCCAGACTGCTCTCCACAGAGGCTATACCAATTTACATTCCCACCAGCATGTAAAAGGGTTCCTCTGTCCCCACATCCTCTCCAGCACTTGTTGCTGCTGTCCTTTTTGATGTATGCCATTCTTACAGGAGTGAGGTGGTATCTTAGTGTTGTCTTAACTTGCATTTCTCTGACAATCAGTGACCTAGAGCAGTTTTTCATATGTTTGTTAGCTTTTTGGATCTCCTCTATGGTGAATGTTTTGTTCATATCCTCTGCCCATTTTTGGATGGGGTCATTTGATTTTTTGGTGCTAAGTTTGCTGAGATCTTTATATATTTTGGTGATTAGTTTCTTGTCTGATGTAAGGCATGTGAAGATTTTCTCCCGTTCTGTGAGGGGTCTCTCTGTTTGTTTAATAATTTCTTTGGATGTGCAGAAGCTTTTCAATTTGATGTAGTCCCATTGTTTTTTTTCTGCTTTAGTCTTCCTTGCAAATGGGTTTGATTCATCAAAGATGTCCTTGAGGTGTATGTGGGAAAGTGTTTTACCAATGTTTTCCTCTAAGTATTAGATTGTTTCTGGTCTGACATCTAGGTCTTTGATCAATTTGGAGTTGATTTTTGTTTCTGGTGAGATAAAGTGGTTCAATTTCATTCTTCTGCATGTTGCAACCAAGTTTTCCCAGCACCATTTATTGAAGAGAGCCTCCTTTTTCCATTTAATCCTTTGGGCCCCCTTATCAATGATTAGATGCCCATAGGTGTTGGGATTTATTTCTGGGCTTTCAATTCTGTTCCAATGGTCTGTGTGCCTATTTTTGTTCCAGTACCATGCTGTTTTGATGATGATGGCTTTATAATATAGTTTGAGGTCTGGGAGTTTGATGCCTCCATTTCTGTTTCTTTTCCTCAAGATGGTTTTGGCAATTCTAGGTGTTTTTGTGTTCCAGATAAATGATTGTAGTGTTTGTTCTATTCTCTTAAAGAAGCTTGGTGGAACTTTGATGGGTATTGCATTAAATTTGTATATGGCTCTGGGGAGAATATTCATTTTGATGATATTTATTCTTCCAATCCATGAGCATGGGATATCTTTCCATTTCTTGGTATCAGTTTCTATTTCCTTGAGTAGCAACTCATAGTTTTCAGCATACAAGTCTTTCACTTCTTTGGTCAACTTTATTCCTAGGTATTTGATTGATTTTGCTGAAACAGTAAATGGGAGTGATTTCTGGATGTCTTCTTCTTCAGATTTAGTGCTTGCATAAAGAAATGCCACTGATTTTTGTACATTGATTTTGTAGCCTGATACCTTGCTATATTGCCTAATAACTTCCAGTAATTTTCTTCTTCATTCTTTAGGTCTTTCTATGTATACTATCATATCATCTGCAAATAGTGAGAGCTTGACTTCTTCCCTTCCAATCTGTTGTTCCTTAGTTGTTGTGTCTTGAGTACAAGTAACAGGGTACTAAATACCTTTATGACAATTGCACTCACCAACCTCAGGAATTACAGTAGCAATTGAAGTAAGTATTGAAGTAGTTTAATCGTTACCAGTTAGCCAAACAATTTCTCCAGTCCATGAAAAAATAGTAACCAAATCCCAGTGAAGAAAGAGAAAAGAAAGAGAGGATAGCAAGAATAGACAGTTATGCAAATCTACTATCCACTGTATATTCTAGGGGTAACAAGAGGGGAAAGGGAACTAGAGCAGAGATACACACAGAGAGTCCACTCTGAGTCAGATTTCTTCCCCAAAATAATTCACAAATTCAGAAAGGCAAAGAAGAAGGAAGAAGTGTATGACAAGATTAAAAAGAGAGAGAGAGAGAGACAAGAGAGAGAAAAGGGAGAAGATAAGAAAAAGAGCTGTAATTAAAGAGCAGTGAATGGAAATTCCCAAATGTGTATCAGTGAATTCAAAAAGGCACCCTGTTTGGTGGTGTGGGGGATCCTGCTAGGAGCTGGTCCCCAGGGATTGCTTATGGGTGGGGGGTGCCGGGAAGGAGGTATGCTTGAAAATTAAAAGGAAGAAGAAAAATTTTTCCCCTTTTTTCCCTACTCTAATTCTTAACCCAAATTAAGTTATAGTCACCTCCTTGGTGTCACCGCTAGGACCGCTTATTGGCTGGCCTGTTAAAGGCAGAAAATCCTACCGTTTACAGGAGATGTGGTCGGAGCTCAGCCACTAGCAGCTTCTCCGTCTGCCATCTTCCGGGAAACCCCCCCCCCGAGACTTTTTTAAAGGATTTCTCAAAAATGAAAACTAGCTCCAAGTCCTTTTGATCCAATGAGAGCTATACTCAAGAAGTCTTCGGATCCGCCCTCAGGGTCGCAGTGGTCCCCGGAGACTCCCAAGAGAAAGCCCCTGAGCTACAGTGCTCCCTCCCAGTCCTCTGCTGGCCGCCCAGCAGCGCTCTGCAACCAGTGGAGGAGCCACCTTCCTGGGCGGAGGACAGTGCCTGGCGCACCCGTCCTGCCTGCCACCGCCTGGGAAGTGTGGAGCAGCCGCCCATTTGTCCGTGCCACTTCTACTCTAATTCTTAACCCAAATTAAGTTATAGTCACCTCCTTGCTGTCACTGCTAGGACCCCTTATTGACTGGCCTGCTAAAGGCAGAAAATCCTACCGTTTCCAGAAGATGTGATCAGAGCTCAAGCCACTAGCAGCTTCTCAGTCCGCCATCTTCCGGGAAACCCCCCGTCCCTACCTTTTTCACCTTTTGCAGCCCCTTTCCTAACCATGTATGGTATTGTCAAGCCAATTCCACTTCCGACATGTCTCTTCCTTTTTTCTGGACGGGGGAGACATGCAGGCAGACTGGGAGGCTGACGCCAGCCATTGCGGTTTGTGCCACATGGCTTAACCAGGTGTCCTACTGCCTGACTCTAGGGTGTTCAGCTTAATAAAGATTTGAATTGCCTTGCAGCCACAAGCTTGGTTCCTGGGTCATCTCTCTCTCTTGTCTTGCTAGCCCAACAGTTTTAAGTGTCTTTCGATCTCTCTCTCTCTCTCTCTCTCTCTCTCTCTCTCTCTTTAGCTATTTTACCTCTTTCTTAGTTTTCTCTAATTTATCCTCTGTCTGGCTTATTCTGTTTTCTGCTTTTGTTTTTCTGCTCTCCCTTCCCTCAGATTCCTTCTGCAGTTTGGCTATTTTTTTTTTAACTTGTTCAGTTACAGTGTTAGCTTGTTCTGCCTGCTGGCCTTTCAATTACCTCAAGATAGCTAATATTTTCTTTCAGAGAATAATTGATTATTCTCTATTTCTGACTGTATTTTCCTCAAAAGCTTTCCTCACTCCTGTGATCAATGCATCAATTAATGCTTGTATATTTTCCTGATTTTTAGTTTACTCTGGCTTACTTGGAATTTCTTCTGGGCTCTTTTCCTTATTAATTGCTTTCGTTGATTAAACTATTTTAGATTTGACCCTTTTGGTATATGTTTTATAGTTTTGTGTCTTGGCTATTTTTGTTTAGTTGTTTGGTTAAGTGAGGTAAAGCCACCCCAAAATAAAGAACTCTTACAACAGAAGTCACAAACCTCATCAAATGCAACTACAGTAACAGAAGTCATGATTAATGCAATTTGAGCAAAACCAGTTAGATATGAAAACTCTCCCCTCCAAAAACCAAAACAAAACTATAATAAGACAAACCAAGAATAGACTATCAAAAAAATCAACTATCAAACAAATGCAAGAGATAGTGGGAAAGGGGAGGAAAGAAAGGAAGAAAGAGAGGGAGAAAGATATAAAGAATGAAAAACCTTACCACATCAGATTTCTTATACAAGATAAATAACAAATAAGCACAAGTGAATATAAAAAATAGGAAGAAAAATCAGAGAAGAGGAAAGAAAAAGAAGAGAGAGAGAAATAAAGAAGAAAAAATGCTACTACCACAATAGATAGCACAACCAATCAGCAGTAAATGTAATGCAACAACAAAGGCTAATTTTATTCAAAGTAATAAGAAGGGAAAATAAACTAACAACAACAACAAAAAGAAAACAACAAAACAAAACAAAAACAACAACAAAGAAAATTAAAAAAAACATAAAGATCAATCTTCTGTTTAAAATATTCCAAAATGGCTATATAAAATCTCCCTCCTTTTAAAATAAAGCAGAAACATTTTCAAAAAGCAACATAAACGAAAGAGCTAGAGGGAAGAAAAAAAAAAAAAAGGAAACTAAGGGAGAATACTCATACAGACCCAGCAGTGGCAGAGATTGGTTAAGGAAGTTAACCAATCAGAAAGAGCTCTTTTAGGTAAAGGGAAAAAAAAAACTCCTTTAGATGAATCCTTGATAAGCTTGGACTCTTGATAATGACATTGACTCAACAAGGAGCCTTTCTTGTCTGTTGCTGGTTCCCTCACCCCTCTGGAGTGAGGGGGTGGGGTGGGGACTCAATGCAGAGGAAGAAATTGAAACTCACAGTAACTTCATAAATTTGGATCTAGTAGACTGATTAAGTAAAGTATTGCAAAGAGAATTATCTGAACCAGGCTAACCTCAGATACTAGAATTTGATCTCCCTATATCAATGGAGGGAGACATCACTGCAATCCACCTTAATTGTGAGTTTAAAGAAGCTTTCTGTCCACTCCAGGTAGCAGCACAATCCCATAGAGAGGCTTGACACAGAAAACTTCTGTCTCCACACCAGGTAGTTGATTGAAACAGTAAAGGAAAAGATAGTTTATTGGGTAAATTGAAAAAATGTGATTCTGAAAACTAATGGAATTCCTGCTAACTCAAAGAACTCATTGAAGACTGTGAGCTTGTGCCTAAATTTCAGCAGTAAATTATTTCCTTTGTCATCCTACCCACTTTGTTGCACTTCGCTCAATTCTGTTATACTTCTGTCTTTCTTGTAACTATGGATTCATGGATTTATTCTCACTAGCCCTCTTTGTTGTTCAACCATTACTGCTAGTCCAAAACAACTTAATTCAGTACATGCTATCCTCAAATATACTGATCTCTTTTTAACATAAAGACAAGCTAAAAATCTCCAACAAAAAAGGTGCTTATGCTGTACCAAAAAAAAAAAAAAAAGATTAATCTTATCACTCAAAACTAAGAATCAACACAGAGGCAGATCTGTACAAACAAATTAAATAACCCTTATCTCCTTTTCCTTTCAATTTCCCCCATATATTTCCTAGTCACTTCTCTGTAATCTGATGCCCTTTCCCTCAATGAAGATCAACAATGGTAGGGACTGCCCCATTTTCGGAAAGTAGGTTGGACCAAAATCCTCTACTACTTGAGTAAGATGGATCTGGCAGTGGGTGCAGCCTAGCTATGACCATGGAATGCAAGCTCAGACCTATAGTGATTCAGATGTTGCAAAGATTCCTGAACTGAATATAGGCCCCAGATGAAATCAGTGTGGTTTACAGTTAATGGTATTTACAGTTAATGGTATTTATATACTTTTCCTAGATTTGAGAGCTACTGTCTTCTCTGATCCATATTTCTAGTCCTATTTCTAACCCTGATACCATCTCCCCAGATAATACCTTTGGCCCACCTGCATGTTAGCTTTCAGGATCATGCAAAAATCAGTAAAGTCATGGGACCATTGGAATACACCTAAAATAGACCTATGAACTTTTTCGAAGATGGAAACTCCAAATCTCATCTGCTATATTCTTGCCTTTAGGTTCCAGATTATTAAACACTTTGTTCTTCTTTATATCTTAATGCTTTTTCAAACATCAAGTTGATGCCAACCTTACTCTCCAGAGATAACAACCTCACTAATGCACCCTGGAACCCCATCTCTCCAGAGCCCTGGCCCACCAGGGAAAGATAGAAACATGTGGGAGTATGGATCAACTTACCAATTCTTATGTTCAACAAAGAAGCAATTATAGAAGCTATACCTCCTACCTTCTGCACCCCATAATGATCCATACTCGCAGAGAGCTAAAGAATAGGAAAGCTTCCAGTGGAAGTAATAGTATATGGAGCTCTGGTGGTGGGAAATATATGAAATTTTACCCCTTTTATCCTATGGTTTTGTCAATATTATCTACTTTTTATTTTATAAAGAAATTAAATTTTAAAATATCACAAGATACTAAAGAAAAAAGATAGATGTGGTTACCATAATTTTCAGTATACAGGTCATTCACAAAGATATTTTATTGATTTTGCTGCTGTAGTAAATGGGAGTGATTTATGGACATCTCCTCCTCCTCTTCCTCTTTTTTCTCCTCCTCTTCCTCCTCGTTTTCTTTGATAAATTCTGGTTTTATATTATATTTTATTATATTATATTTATATTTATATTTATATTTATATTTATATTTATATTTATATTTATATTTATATTTATATTTATATTTATATTTATATTTATATTTATATTTATATTTATATTTATATTTATATTTATATTTATATTTATATTTATATTTATATTTATATTTATATTTATATTTATATTTATATTTATATTTATATTTATTCTATTTTATGATATTTTATTTTATTTTATATTTACCACAGCATTGCACTGGTCTGACTTATAGTGGGTTGGAGGAATGGACCTGGGACCTCAAAGCCTCAGTTATGAGAGTGTGTTTGTATATCCACTATGTTGTATTTTTTTCCCCTCAGCACTTGGAAAGTATTTGTTTTGCAAATATTTTAGAGTTTAAGAATAAAAAGTCATTGTATTGTGAAAAAAAAAAACTGTGGTATAGGTGTCTTTTTTTTTAACCTTTAGCATTATTGAAATGAGATTACAGAAAATATACTGAGATGACTCTTTGAATCTATGAATGAGTCTGTTATACTACTAACTGGCAATGAAAGTTTAAAACCAAATAAAGAAAACAAATAAGCAGTTGTTCAATACATTTAGATTAATTTTCTCCTTTATTGGAAGTGTAATGTCACATGAAGGCTAAATCCATTTTTTTCTGCTTACTTGTTTGATTTTGCAGATAATGGTCATGGAAAGATGAGAAATCATACCTATATCTCACCAACTTTACTGTAAACTATAACCTCCCAAAATGTTTTTGTCATTACATCTCTCAAAAATTGACTACAAAAATATTATCTGTGGGGAGGCAGGTTAGTGGTGCACCTGGTTGAACTCACACATTACACTGCACAAGGACCCAGGTTCAAGCCCCTGGTACCCAGCTGTAGGAGGAAAGCTTCACAAGTGCCGAAGCAGGGCTGCAGGTCTCTCTCCGTCTCTATCACCCCCTTCCCTCTCAATTTCTAGCTGTCTCTATCCAATAAACAAATAAATACAATAAAAAAATTAAAAAAGACATAAATAAATTAAGAAAAGAAATTTAAAATATGATCTGTTCATAGGTCAACTCACATTTATTTGGGTGGTATGTAAAAAGTCATTCAGGAAACATATTTCCAGAGAACGACAAAGCTGCTAGTATCTTTTACTTTTCTTTCTTTCTTTCTTTCTTTCTTTCTTTCTTTCTTTCTTTCTTTCTTTCTTTCCTCCTTCCCTCCTTCCTTCCTTTCTTTCTTTTTTGAATCTTTATTAATTTGATAGAGACAGTCAGAAATTAAGAGGATGGGGAGACACAGAGAGGAGACAGAGAGACACCTGCAGCACTGCTTCACCACTTGTGAAGTCCCCCTCCCTGCAGGTGGGGACCGGGGACTCAAACCTGAGTCCTTGCATACTGTTACATGTGCACTCAACCAGGTGAGCAACCACCCAGGCCCTTCTTTTCTTATTTTTATTGTCACCAGGGTTATCACTGAGGCTCAGTGCCTGCACAACAAATCCACCTCTCCCAGAAGCCATTCTTGTATTTGACAAGATAGAGAGAAATAGATGGAGGTTGAGAGGACAGAGGAGAGACACATGCAACATTGCTTCACAACTGGTGAAACTTAAGCCCCTTCAGGTGGGTACTGGGAGCTTGAAACCTAGTCTTCACATATGGTAATATGTGCACTCTACCTGGTACATCGTCACCCAATCCCTGGCATTAGTTTCGGAATGTCCCTTTTACAGTGTAAATCTTCTCAGAAGATCTGGAGGAAAGAGCTTTTAAAATAAAATTTAAAAAAAAGAAGAGTTTATGATCATCTCCATTTGAAAAATGATCTTTCATCTGCACAGATAAAATTTTTATGTGTACTCAAGTAATTGAATTACAAAAGCAAATCCTTAAATGTAAAATCATTTAGTGTTGATTGTTCTCGGTAGCTTAACTATCAAGTTTTTTCTCTGGTCTCTTCATAGTCTTGTTCAAATAAGTAGAATAAAAATGCTATGGCTGCAGAATTTTCAGAAACTTCAGAATATCAAAGAAAAGACCAGGGGGGCCAGGGGGTGGTGCACCTACATGTTTGGGAGCACATGTTGTAATGAGCAAGGACCTGGGTTCAAGCCCCGGTCCTCAATTGCAAGGGGAAAGCTTGACTAGTGCTGAGGCAATGTGGCAGATGCCACTCTGTTTCTCTTCCTTCTCTATCACCCCTTCCCTCTCTATTTCTGGCTGTCTCTAGCCCATAAATAAAGATTTAAAAAGAAAAGACCGGCAAAAGTATGTCACCCCAAAATACATCTTTAGGAAAAGCTTAATTTTATGGAAGGAAAACTGAAGGTTGAAGCCTGAGTGGATGATGCCCCTGATAAAATAAATAAATAAATCTACATATTCAAAGGAAAAGGTCTCCGTGTAAGCAAATTTCCTTTACTGCATCAGAGAATACTTCATTCCTTTATCTCTGTTCAAACTGGAGAAATAATTTAAATCTGCATGCTTTTGTATTAATGAACCTTTCTTTGGTAACCTTGCTAATTGACCTTCTCTTTCTTTCCTCTTTAAGCTATGTCTGGAAAGTGGTGAGTGAATTATCCAGTATTCCTTGGAGACATATATTTCCCCTTACTTTTTCTCTTATCAGTTTCCCTTATGCTGTTTAATTAGTCAGTCTTTGAAGAACTCACAGGGGTACTGGGTGGTTTCTTTCACAGCCTGATATATGCTCTTTTTACTACTGCAACTAAATCTCCCTTAAAGACATAGCCATTAATTTAAACTACTTCTTAATTTTATTATACATACCATTATATTTAAGTAGCCATAAAATAACACCATTTTTTCCTTTGCCAGGCCTTCCTCCTCCTCTTCCTCCCTTTTATCCCCCACCTTTCTTAAAAGAGCATCCTGTAGCTCTGGCTTATGATGATGGTGCCCCGGAATGAAATTTTGAACTTCTGAGTTTCATGCATGAAAGTCATTTGCATAAGCATTGTGTTACTTCATAAATCTTTCCTTTGCTATTTCTAGTAAACAGTGTAACTTAGAAAACTTTCTATGTGATATAAATTCTGAAGAACTATGTGTCAGCCCAACCCGTATCAACCATATTGGACTGGGACAACAATCCACATTTTATACCCTAATTCCAAGTCCTTCCTTCGGTTTCTCCAACAGCTAGGTATTTCCAGAGTTATAATCTAGTCCAAATGCCTAGTAACAGAAAAATAGTATTTTAGCACATATTTCCTCATTCTTTAGCCAGTTACTGATAAATGGGGTCTCTATCTCCTATCAGTCTGAGGCTAGGGTGGATGGAGGGGGGCTGCTTTTTTTCCTTGTAAGATAAGCTCTTTGTACAAGTTTGATGAACTCACTTCCAGGCTTATGGCCCTGGGGGTTGAGGGCGGTGAAACACTAAGATAATACATGTCTTTTTCTGATCCTTTACATTGAATAGTTTGAAAATGAAACAAGTTTTACTTTTACTTTTAATGCACAATGTTATTATATATTAAGATCTCATTCAATTTTGGTAACCACACCTATCTTTTTTCTTTAGTATCTTGTGATATTTTAAAATTTAATTTCTTTATAAAATAAAAAGTAGATAATATTGACAAAACCATAGGATAAAAGGGGTAAAATTTCATATATTTCCCACCACCAGAGCTCCATATACTATTACTTCCACTGGAAGCTTTCCTATTCTTTAGCTCTCTGCGAGTATGGATCATTATGGGGTGCAGAAGGTAGGAGGTATAGCTTCTATAATTGCTTCTTTGTTGAACATAAGAATTGGTAAGTTGATCCATACTCCCACATGTTTCTATCTTTCCCTGGTGGGCCAGGGCTCTGGAGAGATGGGGTTCCAGGGTGCATTAGTGAGGTTGTTATCTCTGGAGAGTAAGGTTGGCATCAACTTGATGTTTGAAAAAGCATTAAGATATAAAGAAGAACAAAGTGTTTAATAATCTGGAACCTAAAGGCAAGAATATAGCAGATGAGATTTGGAGTTTCCATCTTCGAAAAAGTTCATAGGTCTATTTTAGGTGTATTCCAATGGTCCCATGACTTTACTGATTTTTGCATGATCCTGAAAGCTAACATGCAGGTGGGCCAAAGGTATTATCTGGGGAGATGGTATCAGGGTTAGAAATAGGACTAGAAATATGGATCAGAGAAGACAGTAGCTCTCAAATCTAGGAAAAGTATATAAATACCATTAACTGTAAATACCATTAACTGTAAACCACACTGATTTCATCTGGGGCCTATATTCAGTTCAGGAATCTTTGCAACATCTGAATCACTATAGGTCTGAGCTTGCATTCCATGGTCATAGCTAGGCTGCACCCACTGCCAGATCCATCTTACTCAAGTAGTAGAGGATTTTGGTCCAACCTACTTTCCGAAAATGGGGCAGTCCCTACCATTGTTGATCTTCATTGAGGGAAAGGGCATCAGATTACAGAGAAGTGACTAGGAAATATATGGGGGAAATTGAAAGGAAAAGGAGATAAGGGTTATTTAATTTGTTTGTACAGATCTGCCTCTGTGTTGATTCTTAGTTTTGAGTGATAAGATTAATCTTTTTTTTTTTTTTTTGGTACAGCATAAGCACCTTTTTTGTTGGAGATTTTTAGCTTGTCTTTATGTTAAAAAGAGATCAGTATATTTGAGGATAGCATGTACTGAATTAAGTTGTTTTGGACTAGCAGTAATGGTTGAACAACAAAGAGGGCTAGTGAGAATAAATCCATGAATCCATAGTTACAAGAAAGACAGAAGTATAACAGAATTGAGCGAAGTGCAACAAAGTGGGTAGGATGACAAAGGAAATAATTTACTGCTGAAATTTAGGCACAAGCTCACAGTCTTCAATGAGTTCTTTGAGTTAGCAGGAATTCCATTAGTTTTCAGAATCACATTTTTTCAATTTACCCAATAAACTATCTTTTCCTTTACTGTTTCAATCAACTACCTGGTGTGGAGACAGAAGTTTTCTGTGTCAAGCCTCTCTATGGGATTGTGCTGCTACCTGGAGTGGACAGAAAGCTTCTTTAAACTCACAATTAAGGTGGATTGCAGTGATGTCTCCCTCCATTGATATAGGGAGATCAAATTCTAGTATCTGAGGTTAGCCTGGTTCAGATAATTCTCTTTGCAATACTTTACTTAATCAGTCTACTAGATCCAAATTTATGAAGTTACTGTGAGTTTCAATTTCTTCCTCTGCATTGAGTCCCCACCCCACCCCCTCACTCCAGAGGGGTGAGGGAACCAGCAACAGACAAGAAAGGCTCCTTGTTGAGTCAATGTCATTATCAAGAGTCCAAGCTTATCAAGGATTCATCTAAAGGAGTTTTTTTTTTCCCTTTACCTAAAAGAGCTCTTTCTGATTGGTTAACTTCCTTAACCAATCTCTGCCACTGCTGGGTCTGTATGAGTATTCTCCCTTAGTTTCCTTTTTTTTTTTTTTCTTCCCTCTAGCTCTTTCGTTTATGTTGCTTTTTGAAAATGTTTCTGCTTTATTTTAAAAGGAGGGAGATTTTATATAGCCATTTTGGAATATTTTAAACAGAAGATTGATCTTTATGTTTTTTTTAATTTTCTTTGTTGTTGTTTTTGTTTTGTTTTGTTGTTTTCTTTTTGTTGTTGTTGTTAGTTTATTTTCCCTTCTTATTACTTTGAATAAAATTAGCCTTTGTTGTTGCATTACATTTACTGCTGATTGGTTGTGCTATCTATTGTGGTAGTAGCATTTTTTCTTCTTTATTTCTCTCTCTCTTCTTTTTCTTTCCTCTTCTCTGATTTTTCTTCCTATTTTTTATATTCACTTGTGCTTATTTGTTATTTATCTTGTATAAGAAATCTGATGTGGTAAGGTTTTTCATTCTTTATATCTTTCTCCCTCTCTTTCTTCCTTTCTTTCCTCCCCTTTCCCACTATCTCTTGCATTTGTTTGATAGTTGATTTTTTTGATAGTCTATTCTTGGTTTGTCTTATTATAGTTTTGTTTTGGTTTTTGGAGGGGAGAGTTTTCATATCTAACTGGTTTTGCTCAAATTGCATTAATCATGACTTCTGTTACTGTAGTTGCATTTGATGAGGTTTGTGACTTCTGTTGTAAGAGTTCTTTATTTTGGGGTGGCTTTACCTCACTTAACCAAACAACTAAACAAAAATAGCCAAGACACAAAACTATAAAACATATACCAAAAGGGTCAAATCTAAAATAGTTTAATCAACGAAAGCAATTAATAAGGAAAAGAGCCCAGAAGAAATTCCAAGTAAGCCAGAGTAAACTAAAAATCAGGAAAATATACAAGCATTAATTGATGCATTGATCACAGGAGTGAGGAAAGCTTTTGAGGAAAATACAGTCAGAAATAGAGAATAATCAATTATTCTCTGAAAGAAAATATTAGCTATCTTGAGGTAATTGAAAGGCCAGCAGGCAGAACAAGCTAACACTGTAACTGAACAAGTTAAAAAAAAAATAGCCAAACTGCAGAAGGAATCTGAGGGAAGGGAGAGCAGAAAAACAAAAGCAGAAAACAGAATAAGCCAGACAGAGGATAAATTAGAGAAAACTAAGAAAGAGGTAAAATAGCTAAGAGAGAGAGAGAGAGAGAGAGAGAGAGAGAGAGAGAGAGATCGAAAGACACTTAAAACTGTTGGGCTAGCAAGACAAGAGAGAGAGATGACCCAGGAACCAAGCTTGTGGCTGCAAGGCAATTCAAATCTTTATTAAGCTGAACACCCTAGAGTCAGGCAGTAGGACACCTGGTTAAGCCATGTGGCACAAACCGCAATGGCTGGCGTCAGCCTCCCAGTCTGCCTGCATGTCTCCCCCGTCCAGAAAAAAGGAAGAGACATGTCGGAAGTGGAATTGGCTTGACAATACCATACATGGTTAGGAAAGGGGCTGCAAAAGGTGAAAAAGGTAGGGACGGGGGGTTTCCCGGAAGATGGCGGACTGAGAAGCTGCTAGTGGCTTGAGCTCTGATCACATCTTCTGGAAACGGTAGGATTTTCTGCCTTTAGCAGGCCAGTCAATAAGGGGTCCTAGCAGTGACAGCAAGGAGGTGACTATAACTTAATTTGGGTTAAGAATTAGAGTAGAAGTGGCACGGACAAATGGGCGGCTGCTCCACACTTCCCAGGCGGTGGCAGGCAGGACGGGTGCGCCAGGCACTGTCCTCCGCCCAGGAAGGTGGCTCCTCCACTGGTTGCAGAGCGCTGCTGGGCGGCCAGCAGAGGACTGGGAGGGAGCACTGTAGCTCAGGGGCTTTCTCTTGGGAGTCTCCGGGGACCACTGCGACCCTGAGGGCGGATCCGAAGACTTCTTGAGTATAGCTCTCATTGGATCAAAAGGACTTGGAGCTAGTTTTCATTTTTGAGAAATCCTTTAAAAAAGTCTCGGGGGGGGGGTTTCCCGGAAGATGGCAGACGGAGAAGCTGCTAGTGGCTGAGCTCCGACCACATCTCCTGTAAACGGTAGGATTTTCTGCCTTTAACAGGCCAGCCAATAAGCGGTCCTAGCGGTGACACCAAGGAGGTGACTATAACTTAATTTGGGTTAAGAATTAGAGTAGGGAAAAAAGGGGAAAAATTTTTCTTCTTCCTTTTAATTTTCAAGCATACCTCCTTCCCGGCACCCCCCACCCATAAGCAATCCCTGGGGACCAGCTCCTAGCAGGATCCCCCACACCACCAAACAGGGTGCCTTTTTGAATTCACTGATACACATTTGGGAATTTCCATTCACTGCTCTTTAATTACAGCTCTTTTTCTTATCTTCTCCCTTTTCTCTCTCTTGTCTCTCTCTCTCTCTCTTTTTAATCTTGTCATACACTTCTTCCTTCTTCTTTGCCTTTCTGAATTTGTGAATTATTTTGGGGAAGAAATCTGACTCAGAGTGGACTCTCTGTGTGTATCTCTGCTCTAGTTCCCTTTCCCCTCTTGTTACCCCTAGAATATACAGTGGATAGTAGATTTGCATAACTGTCTATTCTTGCTATCCTCTCTTTCTTTTCTCTTTCTTCACTGGGATTTGGTTACTATTTTTTCATGGACTGGAGAAATTGTTTGGCTAACTGGTAACGATTAAACTACTTCAATACTTACTTCAGTTGCTACTGTAATTCCTGAGGTTGGTGAGTGCAATTGTCATAAAGGTATTTAGTACCCTGTTACTTGTACTCAAGACACAACAACTAAGGAACAACAGATTGGAAGGGAAGAAGTCAAGCTCTCACTATTTGCAGATGATATGATAGTATACATAGAAAGACCTAAAGAATGAAGAAGAAAATTACTGGAAGTTATTAGGCAATATAGCAAGGTATCAGGCTACAAAATCAATGTACAAAAATCAGTGGCATTTCTTTATGCAAGCACTAAATCTGAAGAAGAAGACATCCAGAAATCACTCCCATTTACTGTTTCAGCAAAATCAATCAAATACCTAGGAATAAAGTTGACCAAAGAAGTGAAAGACTTGTATGCTGAAAACTATGAGTTGCTACTCAAGGAAATAGAAACTGATACCAAGAAATGGAAAGATATCCCATGCTCATGGATTGGAAGAATAAATATCATCAAAATGAATATTCTCCCCAGAGCCATATACAAATTTAATGCAATACCCATCAAAGTTCCACCAAGCTTCTTTAAGAGAATAGAACAAACACTACAATCATTTATCTGGAACACAAAAACACCTAGAATTGCCAAAACCATCTTGAGGAAAAGAAACAGAAATGGAGGCATCAAACTCCCAGACCTCAAACTATATTATAAAGCCATCATCATCAAAACAGCATGGTACTGGAACAAAAATAGGCACACAGACCATTGGAACAGAATTGAAAGCCCAGAAATAAATCCCAACACCTATGGGCATCTAATCATTGATAAGGGGGCCCAAAGGATTAAATGGAAAAAGGAGGCTCTCTTCAATAAATGGTGCTGGGAAAACTTGGTTGCAACATGCAGAAGAATGAAATTGAACCACTTTATCTCACCAGAAACAAAAATCAACTCCAAATTGATCAAAGACCTAGATGTCAGACCAGAAACAATCTAATACTTAGAGGAAAACATTGGTAAAACACTTTCCCACATACACCTCAAGGACATCTTTGATGAATCAAACCCATTTGCAAGGAAGACTAAAGCAGAAAAAAAACAATGGGACTACATCAAATTGAAAAGCTTCTGCACATCCAAAGAAATTATTAAACAAACAGAGAGACCCCTCACAGAACGGGAGAAAATCTTCACATGCCTTACATCAGACAAGAAACTAATCACCAAAATATATAAAGATCTCAGCAAACTTAGCACCAAAAAATCAAATGACCCCATCCAAAAATGGGCAGAGGATATGAACAAAACATTCACCATAGAGGAGATCCAAAAAGCTAACAAACATATGAAAAACTGCTCTAGGTCACTGATTGTCAGAGAAATGCAAGTTAAGACAACACTAAGATACCACCTCACTCCTGTAAGAATGGCATACATCAAAAAGGACAGCAGCAACAAGTGCTGGAGAGGATGTGGGGACAGAGGAACCCTTTTACATGCTGGTGGGAATGTAAATTGGTATAGCCTCTGTGGAGAGCAGTCTGGAAAACTCTCAGAAGGCTAGACATGGACCTTCCATATGGTCCAGTAATTCCTCTCCTGGGGTTATACCCCAAGGACTCCATAACATCCTGTTGGTTAGTATGCCAGCTCCCCCTGGCTTCTGCTTAACCATATGCCTATATAGGGATAGATTTAATCCCATTCAAAGCTTTGGTCTATTCACAGAAATCACTTTTACATTTACATAAAGCACTCCCTCCAGGGTATTGGTGGTTCAGTGATAGGATTCTCGCCTCCTCCGCCCCCTCCTTGTCACACTCTGATTTTCACCAGTCACTTTTCTCTCCACCCTCTCTATATCACATCCTGTTTCCACCCTACTTGGAGAGTATAAAAACAGCTGCTCTTCTGATTAAAGACACTTGGAAATTACTTTCTGGCTCCGAGAGTTCCAGAGTGTATCTCCTGTGAAGTTAGTGCAGCACGAGTTCCTGATCCCTCTCCCACACAGCAGCCTAGATCGGCTCCAGTTGAGTTCTCTCCAACCCAGAGAGCACTAGCTCGGGAAGATGTACCCTCAGGCTATCCCGGCATCTGGCGCCCAGAACAGGGACACGTAAGCAGCAGATTTACAAGAAGACATCCTAGATAAGTACACACCTTTTGGGTATCTGCAATATTGTGTTAAGGCGCTGTGATTTTTTTCTTTGTTATTGTTTTCCTGAGATCTCTCCACCATGGAAAATCTTTTCCAAATTCTGCATTCTTTTTCCAGTATACAATTTTTATATATCTGGGACATTTTTCTCGGGGCTGCACCTTATATCCTGTTGATCATCATAGCAGCTTTCAAGGGATATATAGGGCAACCTCTCAAAAGTCTTAAGGACCTAGAGGCTGAGGTCCAAGAGATAAAGGAAGTGATCATAGAACTTAACCAGCACCTTAAAAACAAGAAGAAGCAAAGGTCTGTCGTGATCTTGACCCACCCTAATTCCTCTGCATCTTGCCCTGAGGCCCCTATTTTGGCATCTTGCCCTGAGGCCCCTATTTTGGCAGACACGTGTTCGAATTCTCCTTTGGGCTCCACAGCCACTTCTTCGGCCACCCCCATTTTGGCAGACATGTGTCCGGAACCTCCTGCTGCCTCCACGGCTGCTTCTTCACCCACCCCTGTTTTGACAGACACATGTCCGAATTCTCCTGTAGCCTCCAAAACCACTTCTTCGGTTGCTTGTCCAGAAGCTTCCACTTCGGTGACTCCTCCTACCGCTACACACTTTTCAGAGCAAGTCCACACATTTCCGGTCAATGTTGCCCCCAATAGACAAAAACCTCAGGCCTGGTATCCATATTCCGCCACAGACCTGAAGGAACTACGCCAGGCTATCAAGGATGACGGTATTCATGCCCCATGGACCAGGTCCATTTTACAAGGCCTGCTTCAGAACCTTAATACCCCCCAAGATTGGAGGGATGTAACTCGCGCTACGCTCCCAGGCCCCCTCTTCCTGCAATGGGAGGCATTCTTTCGTGACGAATGTTTACAACAATCGCGGAAAAATATTCAAAATCAGCCAGAGGGGAATTTTGATGCATTGTTTGGAACAGGCCAATTACAAACAGGGATTCAACAGGCGGAAGCCAAGTTTCCACCGGGGTATTTTGATCAGGTATGCCTGTGTGCATTAAAAGCATGGGAGCAATTAACACCACCCATGGGAGCGGCCTCAGCCCCCATTCTCTCCCTTCAACAAGAACTTGATGAATCCCTCGCTAAATTCATTGCCAGGGTCCAGTCGAGTTTGGAAAGGAAGATTTATAATCCTGACGCTCGTTTTCTCCTCCTGCGATCCATAGTCTGGGATGGAATGCTTCTGCATTTTTGACAGGCCTGTATCACTCTTAAAAACGAACGCCCAGATACTTGGATTATAGCTACAAGGATCTCAGATCAAGCTCTTTTCAAGGACCTATGTTACAGGCCTACGCAGCTACCTTACATAAGCAAAAAGGGGCTTGCTTTCAGGGCGGTCGCCAAGGGCATTGGCGTAACCAGTGTCCAGAAAAAAGACCGCAACCCTGCCTCCAGTCAGGCCAACCCTGCCTCCAGACCGGGAATCAGAGACCATGAATGATTTGTCCCAGATGCCAGAAAGGATTTCACTGGAGGAGAGATTTTTGGTCAAGGTTCCATATGAATGGTATGCCTCTGCCAAATGTAAACAGGGATTTAAACTAGGTGTGGGGCTTCCCTTAGCCCCGCCTCCAAGAGGGAAGGAAGCTGGACACCTGCTTGGTGCTGTGCCCTTCTTCCACAAACAGAAGCCCAGCTTGGACCCAATCAGTCGCTACACCCACCACGCCAAGTAACAATAACAGAGCGTGAGCAGAAGGAGGAACCCGCAGTATGTGGGAATTTCCAGCATAGAAATAACCGGCTGTAGCAAGAGAACAGCTCGAATTCGGAGCCTGACATTTTATGGACCACCCCTGTTTTAGAAAGGGGTCACCCAACTATGACAGTAAATATTGGTAATATTCCTTTTAAGTGTTTGATTGACACGGGAGCAGATAAGACAATATTAAGAGAAGCAGAGGTTCCCCAGAGTAGGGAACTCCTCCCATGACCACGCTTACATGGTGTTGGAGGATTGACTCAGGCATTCCGCACACAAGATTCCCTTCTGTGGGATGATCCAGAAGCGACTACCGGACACTTTCAGCCTTTAATAGCTGATATAACCACCAATTTATTAGGAAGAGACTTGCTGGAATCTTTAGATGTAGTGATATCCTCAGACACCTCTGCAGGACACCACATTCACTCCTGTGAGACTGCTAGACCCAACCAGCACCCCCAATACTAACTGTCACTGTTCGTAACAGAACTCCCCACTTAGATTGGCTTTCTAATGAGCCTGTCTGGGTGGAACAGTGGCCTTTGCCTAGGGAGAAGCTAGAAATTTTAAAAGAACTCTTCCAAGAGCAGTTAGCTTTGGGACACATTGGTCATTCTCAGAGCCCATGGAATACTCCAGTCTTTGTGATTAAAAAAGCGCTCAGGAAAATGGCGCCTCCTCCAAGATCTTTGTGCAGTTAATAAAACCATGCAGGTTTCGGGCTCCCCCCAAAGGGGTTTGCCCCTTGCTTCCGCGATTCCCACAGGAATTCCAATCATATCTATTGATATACAGGATTGTTTGTTCTCTATTCCTTTACACCCACAAGATTGTAAATGTTTTGCTTTCTTTGTTCCTTCTATTAATAATGCCAGCCCTGCCAAGAGATTTGAATGGCTCGTATTGCCCCAGGGCATGACTAATAGTCCTACTATTTGTCAAGAGGCTGTTAAATCTTCCCTTTTTCCATATATTCATAAGGGCCTTAAGGTTTTTCATTACATGGATGACGTGTTAATATGGGGAGAATTAGATACAGATCTCTCCACCCTACGTGATTTTCTAATCCCTGCCTTAAAGAGAAGTGGACTTAATGTACCTCCTGAGAAGATACAGCTAATCCCTCCAATATCTTTCTTAGGCTCAGAGATTTCCCTAACACAGATTCGTCCTTTAAAACCTTGTGTTACTTTTGCTTCAAATCTCACTCTTGCTTATTTACAAAGCTTTCTTGGTAATTTGAATTGGCTTAGGCAGTATCTTTATCTGCCTACGAGCTGCCTGCAACCACTCTTAAAACTGTTAAAAGGAAACAAACAGCCCTCCTCAAAGCGTATGTTAACCTCCGAAGCCTCCTTGGCACTGGAAAAAGTTAACCAGGCTCTCCAGGACATGCACCTCGTTCGGTTCTCCCCCTCCTCTCCAGTAAATCTTCTAATCTTTAACTCCACCCCCACAGGGGCATTCTCGAATGGCTTCATACACCAGTAGGCGGAGCTCCAAGACTCCTTACCGAGATTGATGCCTTAGCATTTATGGTTCACCAAGGAAGAAACAAATCGGTTCAGGTCTTAGGAAGGGAACCAGATTCAATCATTCTTCCCTTTCTCTCACAGATACAGAATGGCTCATATGCCACCATTCTCATTTTGCCATAAGTTTAATGGGTTTTCTAGGAAAATTAGATAATCATTTCCCCCCTAATAATTTGATAGCTTCTTTACCTCTGTTGCCTCTACTAGTACCTAAACTTTTCTCTCGAGGTCCCATCCCCTCTGCTCCTACAGTGTTCACTGATGGTGGAAAAAAGGGAGCTGCTGCCCTTATATATTATCCAGACCAGCAATACCCCGAACCTCTCTTCACTGAACTTCCTGACAATTCCCCTCAGTACAAAGAACTTTATGCTGTTTTCCTTGCATTAAAAGTTGTACCAGAATCCTTCAACCTTTTTTCTGACAGTGTGTATACTGTTAACTTACTTCCATGGCTTGCTCGATCTTATGTAAGAATTGATGACAACCCACTTTCTCCTCTTTTAATTCAAATTGCCTCTATGCTCTGTTCTCGAACCCAACCACTGTATGTTCAGCACCTACGTTCCCACAGCCCTCTTCCTGGTCCCCTGTCCGAAGGGAATGCTGCAGCCGATGACCACCTTGCCTCCACAGGAATTCTCCTAGCCTCTGTCTCTAATCCTGCTGACTTTCATTCCCTAATCCATGTTAATCTTAAAGGTCTTCGAGCTCGATTTCCTGATATTCCTCTGCCACAGTTAAAACGTATTCTTGCTACATGTTCCTCCTGTGCAGGTCTAATCAAAACACCTGCTATTCAGAATCTGGGGGTTAATCCTCGAGGTTTAAAAGCCAACGCTCTTTGGCAAATTGATGTTACCCACATACCCATCTTTGGCAAACAAAAACATGTGTTCGTCTCAATTGATACCTTCTCTAAGTTTATGTGGGCTACAGCTCAGACTGGAGAAAACTCAACAAAGCTTATAAGCCATAAGCTCTCCTGTTTTGTTGTAATGGGCTTACCTCTTCAACTTAAAACGGATAATGGACCTGCTTTTACCAGCAAACAATTTAAAGATTTTTGTTCCCTCTGGAACATTACTCATACTACAGGCATTCCGTATAAGCCACAGGGTCAAGGCATTGTTGAGAGGGACCATCAAACTCTTAAGGCTCAATTAAACAAAGAAAAAGGGGAAATGTACTCCTCCAATATCCAGCTGGCAAAAGCCTTAACTGCATTAAATCTCTTTAATATTTACAAAATCTCAGACCAACCTCCTATTATTCTTCATTGGCAAACACCACCCACCCTCCCAGCTATTAAAGTCAAATGGAAAGACCCACTTGATAAAATTTGGAAAGGACCTGACCCCCTGTTGACTATGGGGAGGGGTTTCACATGCATTTTTCCACAAAATTACTCCAAGCCTGTTTGGGTTCCTGCCTGCCATGTCCGGCAATACCCACATGATGGCGCTGATATTCCTGAAGAACAAGAAACAGTGCAAGAAGACTGGCTGCAAGAGGACTGGCTACAGGATGCACCCCAGCATCCATAATACAGCATGGCAGAATAAAAAAAAATCTGATTCACAGAACTCTCCCCCACCGAATGTCTTATGCTATGACTGGCCAGTTGTGTTTTGTGAGTGAATGAGTGAAAAAAAAATTGAGTGAGTTGAGTGACCAAAATTTTTGTACGACCCATTGTGCTCAGAGTACTCTGAAAGTTAACTGACTTTATGTAAAATGGCTGGATGCAGCCATGGTTTCTGGAGACGTCCAGAAACAGTCCAAAAATTGTTCATTCCTCTTTTTGATTTCTTTTTTAAGGCTTGATATAAATATGAAATGTTTAGTCTTAAACTGTGTGAGTAAAGATGGTTCAACTATGACAGTAGATCTAAATTCACATTTGAAATGATATATCTTATTTACAAGTTTTCTCCTCCTGTGTGTTATAAACTATATGTTTAATATGCGTGTTTCAAGTTTGGTAAACATTAACTTAACGGTTAAATTGTAACTTCGAAGCTACATTCTTACGAGAAGAGGTAAAATCAATTCATTAAAGTAACTGAGTGTTTAAGGTAAAACTCTAAATATCCAATGTGACAATTCATCATCTCCTAAGTTAAAATACAAATCCTCTATACAGGACTTTTTTGGAGGGCCCCCAAAAATGTCCTGTAAGCTATCTTGTGGAAATGTATCCACAACAAATTTAGCATAAATCTGATATTGTAAATGTACCAAAAAAATTGTCACTAAAATGTGTTAACTCTAGTAACCTGAGTTTGCTTAAAAACCCAATGTAAAAATAGTTAAGAATCAATATATGTGACTTAAAATTCAGTATGAAAATTTTGCTATATAGAGACTGCAACATGAGGTCACATAAGATGACCTTTACACGAAATTATAAAGATACCTAAACCAATTATAATCATTGAGTTATCAATTGTAGTAAACTTCTAATTTGTTACAAAGTTTTTTCATAAGTAATTGACTACAGCTATGACAAGCCTTCGCATAAAGAAGCATCTGCTCATATAGAATCTCCAGAAATCCATCTTGGACCCCTGACCTCTGACATCACCCACAATTACAGTCATCCCCCGAAACCCATGATGTGAACTGACACGATCTGGAGAACCTGATTCACAGACTCCAAAGGACAAGACTTTCCTACTGCCTTCTCTCAACCATCGGTGTCTGCTCTCCCTGCTTCTGTTTTGCCCATCATGTTTTGGCGGTTCCAGGTCACTCTCTACAGAGAAGAAAAGTTCCAGTGGCCGTCCTCCTCCATCAAGATAGATGTGCGGCATTTATTTCCTGGCCGTTGACATTGGACTGATGCTTCTATAGAACTTGCTGGACACTCCTTTTATACTGCTGGACTTCTTGAAGAATGACTGTAGCAGTTCATAGAACTTTCCACCAGCTGACTCGGGATTTTGCAATGCCAGATCACCCCTCTAGCCCCTCGGCTTATCAGGCCCCCACTCCTCCACCCATCAGGTTCACTCTGTCTCTTGCTACTCTTACTTATCCCTCCCTGTCTTGTGCTAGTTCTTTTTGAAGACACTTACACACTATCATTCTGCTTTCTTCCCAAAAGGTTTCTGTTCACCCCTACACTGCTATTCCCCTGACAGAGATGAAGCCTTTTACAGACATTGACCCAGTTATATATGGCCATTGAGTAAGAGGGAGATGTTGGGGAATTGTGAGGATATGGTTGAGCTTGGAAGGGCTTGAGCCTGAGGGGTGTGTCAATCCTCTTAGTCTCTCTCTCAACGGAGAGGTAGAGCAAGGAGGGACAGTGGGACAGTAGAACCCCAAAAAGGTGTGCTTCTTATCAGTCTCCCTGCCTAACAAAGTGCCCCACACTCCTGATACTATGGAAAATAGTTAAAAAGAAAGGGGGAGATGTTGGATAGTATGCCAGCTCCACCTGGCTTCTGCTTAACCATATGCCTATATAGGGATAGATTTAATCCCATTCAAAGCTTTGGTCTATTTACATAAATACTTTTACATTTACATAAAGCACTCCCTCAAGGGCATTGGTGGTTCAGTGATAGGATTCTCGCCTGCTCCATCCCCTCCTTGTCACACTCTGATTTTCACCAGTCACTTTTCTCTCCACCCTCTCTATATCACGTCCTGTTTCCACCCTACTTGGAGAGTATAAAAAAAGCTGCTCTTCTGATTAAAGACACTTGGAAATGGCTTTCTGGCTCTGAGAGTTCCAGAGTGTATCTCCTGTGAAGTTAGTGCGGCACGAGTTCCTGATCCCTCTCCCACACAGCAGCCTAGATTGGCTCTAGTTGAGTTCTCTCCAACCCAGAGAGCACTAGCTCGGGAAGATGTACCCTCAGGCTATCCCGGCAACACACAACCAATAAGAGGTGTGTACTCCTATGTTCATAGCAGCACAATTCATAATAGCTAAAACCTGGAAGCAACCCAGGTGCCCAACAACAGATGAGTGGCTGAGAAAGCTGTGGTATATATACACAATGGAATACTATGCAGCTATCAAGAACAATGAACCCACCTTCTCTGACCCATCTTGGACAGAGCTAGAAGGAATTATGTTAAGTGAACTAAGTCAGAAAGATAAAGATGAATTTGGGATGATCCCACTCATCAACAGAAGTTGAGTAAGAAGATCTGAACGGGAAACTAACAGCAGGACCTGATCATATTGTAAGTAGGGCACCAAAGTAAAAACCCTGTGGTGAGGGGTATACATGCAGCTTCCTGGGCCAGTGGGGGGTGGGAGTGGGTGAGAGGGATGGTTCACAATCTTTTGGTGGTGGGAATGATGTTTATGTACACTCTTAGCAAAATGTAGACATATAAATCAGTAGTTAATTAATATGAGAGGGGGAAAATCAGTTGTATGTCTCAAAGTTTCTCAAAACACAAACTGAAACTTTTTAATATGTAGGTTGTGTATTTGATATGCGGACTCTCTCAAAATCCCAGACCAAGTAGATTAGAAGCATCCAATAGCACAGCTATATACAAGATACTGGATACTGTACAGCAAACCCTAACAAAAGGACTTTTCAGAGTTAACCCAATTACCAAATAATGTGATGATAACATTAACTATCGATTGTCTTTTTGAACCCTAAGACAGCAGGAACCTCACATCTCCACTATAGAGCCCCTACTTCCCCCAGTCCTGGAACCCTTGGATAGGGCCCACTTTCCCGTATGTGTCTCCCAATCCATACCAAATAATATTGCATCCACCAATCACAACCTAACCAATGCAACAATTTCCACCTCAATATGCTTCACCTCAGACTGTGTCCAGAGATTTCACGTGTGGAATGACAACCCTTCAGCTTCATTACTCGGGTGAGACCTTTCCTTTTATAGTACACTCTAATTTCATCTCAGGTGGTTCACTTTCTAACAAAGTCCCATCACCTAGATATACACCAGTTTCTGTGAGAGAGAGCTTATGTTCACGCATATCCATAAACTACTGCAAAATATATACCTGAAAGCAGAAGTACACTAGAGTTTGCAGTGAGTACCTCCCTAAAACTTCCTCTTCACTATTCCAAGCTTGGGATCCATGGTTGCTCAACAATTTGTTTGGCTTCGTATGTTAACTCTCTTTTCAATCACCAGGTTCCAGATTCCACCAATATTCTGGCCAGGCTTCCCTGGTTTGAAGACCCCACCAATGTGTCCTAGAGCTCTGCTTCCCCAGAGACACACCTTACTAGGGAAAGAGAGAGGCAGACTAGGAGTATGGACTGACCAATCAACGCCCATGTTTAGCAGGGAAGCAATTACAGAAGCCAGACCTTCTACCTTCTGCAACCCTCAATGACCCTGGGTCCATGCTCCCAGAGGGCTAGAGAATGGGAAACTATCATGTGAGGGGGTGGTTTATGGATATTGGGTGGTGGGAATTGTGTGGAGTTGTACCCCTCCTACCTTATGGTTTTGTTCATTAATCCTTTCTTAAATAAAAAAAAATTTTTTAAAAAGAAAAAGGTAGGGGCTTCTTTAGCAACTGTTGCTAGGGGTTTAACTGGTAGGATTAATAATACCCTGTAGTCTTGAGTGTAGAAAAATAATATAATAAATGAGCAGAATAGGTGGGGGAATAGGGTGGAGGCCTAAGTCATTTGTTAGACAAAGCAAAATATTGATATGTAGATAATAAAAGGCGGACCATAGTATCAAGTATTGCAGGGTGGGGCACGCGGTAGCTATCTTAATGTTTTAAGGAATGCTGGCCTCCTGGAGGCAGAAAAAAAGTTGCAGGGTGCTTTGTGAGGCAGGGAATCTGACAAGACGAGGCAAACCTTTGGGGTTACTCCTGTCCTTTCTTGTTCAACCTCTCAGTAGAAAGAGAGAAACTGACAAGATAGACACACTCCTCAGGTCAAGTCCTGCCTGTCTGTACCACAACCTCACAATTTCCCTACATAAACAACAACATAGATATATGGGATGACCTTAAAAGAAGTAACATACACATAATTGGCCTACCAGAGGAAGAAAGAGTGGAAAGGGAAGAAAGCATCCTACAGTAAATAGTAGAATAAAGCTTCCCTGCCCTAAACA